>NW_027175865.1:11681107-12218607 GCF_023055335.1 Clinocottus analis
AGTACAGGACACTACAGGACTTTACAGGACAGTGAGCTGACAGTGGATTACGGCACATAAATTGGCACCAGCTGAATCACGACAGCATGTTAGTCAGTGAAACCAGCTAAGTGTTGCTCTATGAACCGTGGATCGTGTGTCTGACTGTTTCCCCTCGTGTTTACGAGCGGTTTCCACAGCGACCCGGTCTCTGAGAGTCTGGCGCTTGGCCCGGTAAAGCTGTTGTGGTTACGTTAGGAAATGCTGTTTTGGTTTGTCTGTACTTTGTTGTATGTTAAACGGGCCGCTTACCCCGGATTCAGTGATGACATCATTGCCGATGACCTCAGCACGGCCACGCAGGCCCACGCTGTCCAATTGGCCGAGAGCCAGAGCTGTTAGGTCAGCACATGGCACCCCGGGTCTCTACATCCCCCGCTGTGATCCCTGAGCGTCTCTCCTCCCTCTCAAGCTGTCACTTTTTTTCTCCCATATCTGTTTCCTTTCAAGTTCTTCACCTTATAATAGTTTCCATTAACGTTGCCTCACCTCAACCCTCCGCTCGCGCCTTTCTGCTCAAATACAATAACGTTGAGATATTTTCTTTCCTTTAGCGGATGCTTTTGTACAAATTTTAAGTTTCATACAAAGCTTGGTTGCAAATGTATCTGCAACTCTCGACTATATTAAAACACTTAACGTCAGATCATCCCTGTTAAATTCTGTGAAAGAGTGCAAGAAGACAAATGAAGCATTCAGTCCTATGCCATACCTCATAAGACATTCTGTTTGAATAGTCTAAGCACACTCAAAACAACTAGTTACAATAATGTGAAAATATGTCTGTTAAATTTTGTGTTACATTGAACAGATATGACAGACATGAACAGATGAAACAGATTTTACAAGCATTTTTAGCAGGTCTGAGGTATGAAAGAATTCAAATTTGTACAACAGAAGAAAAAACTGCCAGATTTAATTGCCCAAATACAAAAAGTAATTCCCAAATGTTCACAAACTGCCCAAAACCATTTGTATTCACTCAATAAAAGTTGCTCATGTTGGGCCAAATCTGACATATAGTGGGGATGAATACAACAGTGTTAAAATGACTTTTAAAAACGGAAACAACTCTTTCCAGTAACAGATGCCCCTATTATCCTGGATAATCCACAGAACAATAGTTTTCAAAGGGATTACTGTTTCAGCAAAAAGAAACTCCATTAAAACAAATTCCACAGTGAGGTCTGGGGATTAATTAAGGATTGAGTACTGTAACATGGTTTCTGAAACCTTTACATTTTTTGAGCACCATGAAAAATGACCACATGACCGACATTCTATTGGGGTGGAGGCGAAAATATATTAGATAGATATGTCGATGTATGCCTCTCATAGTAAGTTATACAAAAACAGCTCATGTCAATGACAGAATTTTCTTCTTCTTTTTTTTAAAATCATAATTCCTAATGTATTACCCATTTGATTTATAGCACCCATTTACCTCTTTTAAACATCTATGTCAGCCTCACCTCCAACTGCCAACAACGCTATGAATGTTTCAACTTGTACCTCTCTCTGAACTTGATTAGTGAAACTTTAGCTCTGGATAGCTCTCTGGCTTGACTCACCCCTTTATCTCTTTCTCTCTGTGGCTGACCACAGGCCAGTTCCCGGGTCGCTGTCGTCCCTCCTCCACATGCGGAACAGACAAAGACAACCGCTGCAAGCCTCCTTACCTGGCACCCTGCCAGACCCCGCCATGCAAGGGGCATCTGCTCAGCACATGCCTGTAAGTACGGGAGACTGGTTACTCACACATTTACATTTAAACACGCGTGCAATATGATTTATAGATGCAGGTATAGTGGCCAAAGTGGTCAAGATCCCCGGGTTAAAAATATTCATGGCTGACAGAAAAATTCACTTCACTCTTGTGTATGAATTAATCAAAAGTGTCAAACTCCAAATGGATATGACCTTGTGGGGAACTCTTTATACTTGAGGTTATGTATGCGCTATAGCTTTTCCTTGTCACAGTTGAAAGGTTATTTTTGTGTCAATTTCTTTCCTTCTTCAGATAGAGAAGCAAATGTCGTGTATAATGGGTCTACCAGGTCCGGGACACAACCCCTCCTGTTCCTCGCCTCAGGTACTGACCACATACAGTATCTTCTTACTGTTTCTGGACTAAATCTGATTTGTAAATTGCAGTGCTGCAGGAATAGTTTTTTTGAACACAATTATTCACTTTCTTAAAGAAATGTAGATAAAGACATTTGCATGGTATGAAGCTACCACTAGCAACTTGTTAGCTTAGCTTAGCATAAAGACTGGAAACAGGGCCTCATATTTAACAGGCGAGAGTGGTAACAATCAACAAACTGTACCTTTAAATGGCTAATGATTTCACTATTCTCATATCTACTCTAGAATTGTAGCCATGAAACCTAATTTTATGCCTTTGGTTTATTTTTTCCTAATCAGTATAGAAACAAAGTAATTCTTCACTTTAACACACACATCCACACAAACACACACACACACACACATGTCCAAGCTCTCTCTCTCACACACACACACACACTCAGGTCTGCACCACAGGAAGTCACAATATACATGCTCTCCCTGGCTTTCTTGGTTGTTTTATTTCCCTCGTGTTAACATGCTTTCAATCTCTTACCTTGTACATTTTCAATTTCCTCTTTCTAGGTGCATGTAGTATAAATTGTTAAATATGTGTGCTATCAAAAGCAACTTCAAAGGGAAAACTGTGAAAGCGCTCTGCGTCCACAAACAAACACAAACACACACACACACACACACACACACAGGTTATGACTTCATGTGCAGAGTTTGTATATAGAGTGGCAAATCAAAAGTGGTTTTAGGTTTCAGAGCTGCTCAGGTCGCAGGTTCGTATCTCAGCTTCTCTTCTTTGAGCACATACACTTCTTCTCCGGACCAAACTCAGTTTAATTCTATTGTCGTTTAGTCTTGTCAGGTGTTGTGTTTTGCATTTCGAAGGAAACAGGACTATACTTCTAAAACAATACAGGTTGTATCAACGTGCCTCCGTTGTACAGTAATTCCACACTCAGCTGAAGTGGAAAAGTAAACGTTTAACAAGTGGATCAGTGTTTCATGTACAGTTCTGTGTCTTCATTCACTGATCCCTCCAGACAGAAATATCAACGTGGTGTGTCATCCAGGCCAAGGAGACCCATGATGTAACCAAAGGCCCCAGTGTCAGGGTGTTTCTATGTAGTAAACAGAGCTCAGCTACTCGTGTCCCGTCCTGTTCAGTGTGTGTGGCTGTGCGTGTGTGTTTGACTGGCAGCCTGGCTGGCTGGCAAAGCTGGCACAGAGAGCGCGGTGACCTCATTCTTGGCACTTGCTAAATGTGCTCCCTCTTTTCGTTGTTGAATGGTTGAACGGGGGGGAAACAAATCTGCTTTTTCTCTTAAAGAATTATTGTGTAACCGGGAACAGATAGCAATATGGCCGGGGAGGGGGTGATGTCATGCTTTAAACATGACCTCTCCCTCTCCGCGTCTCCTCTGCTGAGTGGAGGAGAAAGGTGAGATGAGGTTTAATTTAGAACTTACAGTCTGTTTAGTCAGTTGATACGTGGGAATGATAAAGTGTGAAGGTATCAAGCTGCAGACTGCAGCATTTATTGGAACACATTATCCCTCTTATCTACAGTTGTGTTCACGGTTGTGGATAATTAGGAGAAAAGGCGATGATGGGTTAAGTAGGAGATTGTGGCTAACAGCAGTCGTAGTTTTTATTTTGAGACTTTTTTTGCTACATAGAGTAAGGATACTGTGGTTATTATCTGCTGTTACCAATTTAGCCAGTGTTGGGGGTCAAACACATCACACCCAGTATGAGAGAGACGGAGCATGTTTATGTATATCCTCAAGCTCTTCATACATGTGTTTAGTTTTAAACTTATAAACTCAAAGGTGGTTTAATATCTCTGGGTACAAAGTGTTTAAACATAGTGTATGTGAAATTATAGATTTACATTTCTCAATTGACTCTCTTTAAAGTATTTAAAAGTTATGATTGTGATGAATTTTACAACCGATACTTTGATGAAATACTAAACCTGGCTGAAATATGTGATATGTTCCTTCACAATCTTCTTCAGGGGACTTGTAAAATGACTGATTATCCAGAAATAGATGTTGCGAAGTAAATTATTGTATGTTTATAACAAACTCAGTCATATGATGTAAGGAGGTCTCCGGTTGCCAGGCCTTCAGGTGTAATGCTGAAGTGTTTGAGTGAGTAGAGTGGGGTATGGAGAGATTAGTAAAGAAAACACATCTTGATCCAGGCTAGAGGCCAAATTCAATCTTCTCAGTGCTTCAAAAAGTGAAGTTCATTTGATACGTTTGTTGGCTTTTTTTGTGTTTTGATTACAATAGCCATGTTGGAGGCTTTCATGCTCATATTGCAAATAGTCATAATACAACACACATTATAAAATGGTTTAACTGGGTGATAGAACTGTAGTTAGCAGGATCTGTGGCATCTTTGCCCTTCCTTAATTATAGACATGCATTGGCCTGAAGACAGGGGTTGGAGGACCATCTTTCTACATTTTCAGTAGGATTGGTATTAAAAAAAAGTGTCCAATAGAACCCCAAAACCATCGAGGCCCAAGTGAACTTATTTCGTCGGTCTACAAAAGCTTTTCACTAATGTTTCACTATTTGATGCCTTAAATAGCAGTACATAAATTACTTGCAATAACCAGCTTCTATCCAGTGTCACTGGGGGCTTGCTTGGCCCTACATGTCCCAGCATGCAATTAGTTCACCAGCCTGGTTATAAATTGGTTGTCAGTAACATTCCTAGAGGCCATAATAAACTCAGAAGAATGTGCTGTTTGAGAGAGGATGTGAAAATACAGAAGTTATAATGAGAGTCAATTACTGAGGCTCCACTGTGTTTATCTTTCTTAAAGAAATGACATGTACAACTCTGTCTTTGTCGGCCTCAAGCTGGCTCACAGCATTTTGATTTGGCGAAAAAAAGAAAAAAAAAGTGTACATTGGTTTAGGAGATGGCCCTGATGGATGGGGAAATATATTCAAATCAACTGGACATTCAACATAAAGGCTGTCACTGTGGTTATTTAGCCAGTAAATCATATTTGACGCAACTTTAAATGCTTTGTTCAGTGCATCACATGTATACTAATATTATATTTGATCTCTTAATCTCCTCCCAGAGATCCAAACAGGCTCTGGGCCACCATTTCCAACAGCACCACCCAGCCATGGTCGCCATCAACAACCCTGTGACATCCATGGGTCACATGATGGAGATGATGTCACAGCGTCATCAGGCACCTCCATTACAACACCACCACCACCACCACCATCACCCTCATCATCCACAGCTGCAAGCTCCAACCCTCACCTTCCAGCAGCGATGCCATGCTTCACCGCCGCAGCATCTGGGAAGCACCCACGGCCACCACGCTCAGGCTCACCAAGCCCCGCCTCCCCAGCTGCACCAGGGCTCGCCTCCTGCACCTCCCCTGACTGTTCAGGCACAGGTACATATGCTTTAACATTTACTGATCAGCTTGGAGACGATACACCTATGACTTCATATTTCTGCATCCAGAGCTTACTTTAAAGATGTTTGTTTTTTGCTTGTAGTTATCACCAGATGCACAGCAGATGCAGCCCTCCCATCCATTGCACTCCCAGCACGCAGTGCAGGATGGTGGCAGTTGCAGCAGTGGAGGAGGCGGCGGCGGCGGCGGCGGCCACCGTCGCAGGAGGACGGCAGAGCAGGACCCTGACCAGCGCAGGCAGAAGTTTCTGGAGCGGAACCGGGCTGCAGCCACCCGCTGCCGACAGAAGAGGAAAGTGTGGGTGTCGTCGCTGGAGAAGAAGGCGGAAGAGTTGACGCATACAAACCTGCAGCTACAGGTAGGAAACACTCTGAACACACACAAGTGCACACAATCTAAACTTCAAGGATACTTAGTATTTATCTGCCTGTTCCCAGAATGAGGTGACGTCATTGAGGTCAGAAGTGGGTCAACTGAAGCAGATTCTGCTGACCCATAAGGACTGTCCCGTCACCGCCCGGCAGAGAGAGGCACAGGGGTACCCCAGTGAGTAGAGCCCCCTACCCTGCACTCCCTCGCTAGAAATCTCACCAGCTTTTCCAGATGCCTGACACCAATCATCTCCATCCACCACCAAGGGTATAATTCAGATACCTTATGCCTTGTATGTTCACATAAGGGAATACTCCATGGTTACATTTTGTCTTGTTATGGCGCTCAGCACACATAGGGACCTTAAACTGTATCTCACAGAGTGCAACTAAACAGCTCTTAAAACTCTGCTTTTAACCCCATTCTCCAAATATTGGTACATGCACTTTTATTCCTATATGGAGAGGCAATCAGGGGAAAGCACTGCACTCTTAACTCTCCATTAAAAGGAATGCATTTTTCATTTCCATTCTGATACTCATTCAATGAACCAGACCTTGACGGTATTTGAAATACTCTGAAGCAGTGGTTCTCAACCTGGTGGTCGGTATTGAGTCGTAAGTTCCCGGGGTTACCAGATGCTTGTGGAGAAAGAAAAATGTAATTGCATACTAAATATAAAGAAGAAATAACATATTTTAGACGGGGGAATGTTTTTTACATTACAACGCCTGTACCAGTAATATAATTTGCCTCATAATACATTTTATGGAGTGTTTGAAAAGTGTGCCTGCACAAAAGTTTCTAAACGGGGGTTTCCAGTGGGTCAGGGGGAAAGAAAAATCCACAGTGCCTGGAGCACGATGGACAACGTCTGGAGGGGTTGCGACTCAGAAGCGTTGAGAACCGCTGCTCTCGAGTGCAGTGCAATGTTGCATTGCACTCTAGTCATTATGTCTTGCATGAAGTTACTTGGAACAAAATGCAGACAATGACCATCTTGCACTCAAGGCAGGCTAAAGTTAATGTTCAACAATAATTTAACCTGTATACGACCTGAAATGAAAGAAACAAATACTGCACCTTGTGGCTTAAATTAAAGCAGCCATTGTGTTCTAAGTGTTGAGCTTCAGAGAACAAAAATGGATGCACTATTGGCATGTGTTACGTTCATATCTTTCTATTGTTGTCTTTTTACCTGTGTGTACAGTATTAATTTGTTGAAATAAAAGAGATATTTTCCTTTAATCTGAGCTGTAGTGAGTTTTTCATTCATTGGCATGCTCATAAACCCTGCACGGAACAGACAATCTACACAGGATCTGTGACTTTGATTGACAGCTGTTTTTGTATCCAGCTGCTGTGGTGAGCCCATGCGGAAGTCCCGCCCCTGTAGGTCCTGGCTCTCATCTGCAGGCCATCCAACACAACAACATCTCCACCTCCTCGACAACTGGAGGCGACACAGGGAACGACCTTAGGCCCGGATGTTAGCCCTCACCACACAGAGGACGGGATGGGACTAATCTTTCTGTCAAAACTACACTAAAGTCTCCCTCAGCTGTGGATCCATGTGTCTTTACATTGTAGATGAAATACTAAACTGGATAGGTGAATTTATAAATCCATGTGAACACTGAGGTATTTTGCTTTTCTGGTTGGGGAGGAGACCAGAACCACATACTGATACATTTCCATAACAGGTGCAAAATGGACCTTTTCTGAAAGCCTTGTTAAAAACTGACATGGCAACTGGATCCTGTGTTTATTCAGAAAGTGTTTCCATTCACAGCAATCAAATCACTGCTTACTACACACGGACTATGCACGAAAAAAATCAGACACATCTTTTCAGTATGTTGTGCTCTTATACTACTAAAAAGAAAACATTTCAAGCAGCTGCGGGCACACATCTTATGTCTTCCCTTGTACTTTCTACAAATAATTAATATTAACATGTTTACTGTAAAAATTTTGAATCGAACCCACAGCTGTTTTGGAATGTCATTTATTACAGGATTGTACAGTATTTCCTTTCCTCTGGCCAAAGACACTAAATAACAACTGCTCCGTGCGTCTCAATTCCTGTCAGTTAATATTAGAAAACTCTTATTCTGGTATTTTTTTTTTTTTTTTTAAATACCCTTTTAATATGGCATCACATTTGTGATTGTTTTACACTATAAACCTGTGGTTTTGAACAATGAGATCATAGTTATCAATCTGTTTCTATGCATACACTATGGTCTAGTCTGCCATCTAGTGACTGGTTTTGTCGGTGATAGCTGACGACGATGACTGGAGTGGTCAGCAAAGCAGATCACAGCCTGTTTTATGTTTGACCAATACAAAGACATATACCTATGTCTTGATGTATAAAACACAAAGAAAGTTTTAAAAATGGTCTTTTGTCTTTTATTGAAACAATGAATTTATCTGGCAGTAAATGAAAGTGTCCCAAACTTAGGGACTTGATTTTGGTACCAGCTGTAGACCCTTCAGTGCGGTTTATTCAGATGGTTTTCTTTTTCTTTTGTCAAAAGCTTTCCGTTCTGACATCTCGAGTGTCCGCTTAGTGATTTGAATATAACTTGCAAGCATACAATTGTGCATCCGTATGTGTGTGTGCATGTGTCTTTGTGCATGTGTGCTTCATTTGGACATAATGTGGGAGGCACTCCACCCTGTCTACTCAAACAAAGGAACCGCTTAACTATTACCAGACCTCAACTTGACGCGCATGCAAAAGCATGCATGCTTTTTGCTGACAAACACACACTTACTTTTCTAACACATTATTGTCATTATCTTCTCCACCCTCACATATTCTTCAGTTCTCTCTCTTAAGCACTAAATATCAGAATAGTGGCAGATGAAATAATCATTGTTTGCACCATATTTGAATATACAAGAATTATATCATTAAACTGCTAATATTAGCAGTGAACCACATTGACAAAAGAAAAAATGCATGCTAAAACATCTAATCAAATGTCAAATGATGATATTTTTCTGAGCAGCCTGAAAATATCTGGTTTGCACTTATATAAATGTATATATAAAATACTCTTCATAAACCCTCCTAGAAATATTAACATAATCAGTGGTTTACATAACAGATATTTGAATGTGATGGATGCTTATAGAGGTAAAACATAAAGACTCAAATGACAAATCAATCACATTGTTGGGGATTTTACTTCTTCATGTAATACAGGTGTATATATAAAAGTATAAAACGTGATAGATGTGATACAAAACAAAAGGTTTTACCCTGCCAACCAGCAGCCATCATTACATACTGTACACATGTGAGACAACATGATGTCTATCAACTCAACATTAGCACCATAGTTGAAATCAGTGAGCAATCATTCATGCATATGCGTACGCACAACACATGATCCAGTCGCACATTTAGAAACACTTGCAGGTGCAAGGAAGTTAAAGAGGAAAGGCACAAAGCAGGAAGAGGAAGTCAGAGGGAATTTGCCCTTCGCCTGGTGTCTGAAAAGGAACGGATGAGCTCAGCTGTTCTATTGTCACTTGAAAAGTTTTGTTTTGGGCAAATGAGAAACCAAGTCATAAAAAGGTAGAACAATTGCCTTGGTTTGTTCACAGCCACAAACGCCATGTTTTAAATATGATAACCCAGGTCTGTGACAAGACGGGACAAGAGCAAAAACTGTAGCAAAAGCCAATTCAAATGTCTTTCTGTTGGAAGTTGAATGGCTCTAGTCAGAGAATCTCTGCATATCGCTGTCTCTGCGAACACTGTTGCTGTCCATAAAGCGGTCACAGGGGAACTCAATGAGGTCCCCTTCCTCTAATGGTGCAAGACGTGCTGGACGGCTGCTCTGGTAGCTGGTGAAGTCAGCGGACACAGAGGCGCTGGCCACGGCGGGACGAAACGGTCGCCGGGTGGAGTACATGTGCCGCACGTGCACGGCCGTCTTCCTCCTCTGCAGCCTCCTCTTCAGGCTCCGCCCAAGCCAGACAGCGCCAATAACAAGCAGCAGCACGGCGTTCCCGGCCAGTGTGGCCACCGTCACCAGCTGGAGGTCAGAGGTCAGCATGCCTCCGTGGCCGAACCCCTCAGGGAGAGTGACCAGTCCTGCACAGTGGTCACGGGGTGCAACTTGACACACAGATCCTCCGACTACTCCTTCCACACAGACCATGTAGGTCACATCGGAGCTGAGTTCTCGAAGGGTTACGGAGCGAGCCGTGCCACGGGCGTAGACATAGCGGGGGAAACGATCCGCAGTGCCAAAGCGGTCAAACAGAATCCGGTATTGGACTTCATCTAGGCCTGGCCCAAGTTTTGGTGTGTAGCGGTGATACTCCCTGGTGGTCCAGTAGATGGTGACAGTACTAGATGTCACTTGATCTACTGAAACATTAGTGATGACATGGCGGTTGAACATACAAGGATCTGTGATTACAGGCCGAGCCTCCTCCTGATTGGACCTCAGAAGATCAAACTTCTCCCCTGACTTGACCTGAGAAAAGGTGGTGTTTGGATCAGTGGAGTTTCTATCTTGGTTTCCAGCATGACTTGGTGTAGAAATAGCTGGTGGATCAGTTCTGGAAATGGTATTTGACCTTCGTCTTCCTTTGGCACGTTTCCCACCAGCCTCTGTAGCGGGTCGTGACCTTGGGCTGAGTGGCTCTTTCTTTGATTTCTTTCTTTCCAATGAAGAAGATGCTTCTGCCAGTGCTAGACCCCCTTGGTCTCCCTGGATTCCCACCTCCTCCTCTCCTTCCCTCTTCCTTTTATCTCGCTCTTTCCTCATTATGACTCCATCCCTATCCCCTGTTCTCAAATCTACACCTTGCGTCTCCTCTGCCTGGACTTCTTCACCTCTCTCCTCCTGCTGTATTGTATCCACCGTCCCGACCTCTTCACCCTCCAACTCTTCCAACACCCCCACTTCCCGGCTCTCCTCGGGTTTAACTTGGCTCCTGCACAAGTGGGTCCAGTTCCCGAGGGGCTGCAGCTGGGAGCTGTTTACATAGTCAAGATATTTCCCTCTCAGAGTTGCCGGGTGATGACATTGCACAAAAACAGTCAATAATTTGCCTTGAGAATGCACAGCAGTCATCCATCTTTTCAGCTCCTCCAATCGACAGTCGCACGTCCAGTTGTTGCCATGGAGATCCAGGTTATAAAGCACATTGTTGAGTGAAAAAATGTCCCCGGACAAGCTAGTGAGCACGTTGTTCTTCAGCTTGAGCACTCTCAGGTGTTTAAGTTGTGAGAAAGCCAAAGAGTCCACGCTGGATATCCGGTTGCGACTGAAGTCCAGCTCCTCGATGTGTTTCAGAGAGTCCAGGAGACCGGCGGGGATTTCCTCCAGCTCGTTGCCGTCAATCAGAAGCTCTCTGAGGCTCGACAGCCCCCTCAGAGCCCCGCTGTCCAGGCGAGAGATTCTGTTGTTGCTGAGGGACAGCTTGGACAGCTTTTTTAGGTTGTGGAAGACATGGTTTCCAACGTACTGGATTTCATTTTCAGACAGCAGCAGAGTGGTCAGAGCAGTGAGTTGGGAGAAAGTGAGTGCATTGCGCACGGCTGACTGCTTGTTGTGGGCCAGGTTGAGAAAGCGCAGATTGGTGAGTTTAGAGAAAGCGTTTCTGTGGATATGCTGCAGTTTGTTGGATTCTAGATGGAGATAATGAAGGCTGGCCAAACTTTTAAAAACAGAGTCCTGCAGGACGTCTATTGAGTTTCCATCCAGACGCAGTTTAACAAGATTATCCAAATCGGTAAAGAGCTCTGGGGTGATTTTCTTAATGTCATTATTATTTCCACAAAGAATAGTTAATTTCTTCAGGGATTGTAGAGTCCCAGCTGGTATATTTGATAAATGATTATGTCCCAAGTACAGCTCCTCCAACTTTGAGAGTTTCTCAAATGCTTTCGGGTGAATAGCTTGTATCTGATTGTACTGCAAATTCAACCGTATGAGGTTACTGTACCGTGTGAAGTCGAAGGCAGAGACGTTACCAATGAAGTTACCCCCAAGGCTGAAGATCAGCACCTCCTCGGGCACCCGCGCCGCAGGTTTGGGCACAGCGCGCAACCCTCGATTGGTGCACATGAGGTGCTGCGGGTGCTGACAGTCACAGCGGTCGGGACAAAAGCTCGTCGCCTGGGAGGAAAAGATGAACCCGTTGAGCGACAGCAGGAAAAAGCAGGTCCCCGCCAGGAAATAGCCGGTATCCATTCCCACTGTGCGGCTGGCACAGACAGAAACTGATGCAGCATTCGCGTTACGTTGTTCAGGTGCAGTCGCCCCTCTCCCGACCCGACTCGTCCATAATGCACTTGTTGCTCTAAGCAGTGGAGAAAGACGCTGTACACATCAAGCACGCGTCTCCATCACTTAGCAGCATGTTCTATAGACCAAATTAATTTGTGCAGTGCGCTCTGATGTTGTCTGAGGAAACGCTCACCACCCCAATAAAGCCTACATCCCCCCAAGTGGTCATCTGCTGCGAATTACAGAGTTCATGCGCAGAGCGTGCTCACACACACACACACACACACACACACACACACACACACACACACACACACACACACACACACACACAGTGAAATAGTCCCTCCCCCGCAACTCTGCGACCCTGCCAAAACCAGATGTGCACAAGTCTTGACGCACGAGATCCAGTGTTTTGCGCATGCACGCAGGTAATTAAGCGCGCGCACACTTGCCTGTTCAGTGAGAGAGGGAGGGAGCGAGAGACACTGAGAAACCCTATGACCGAGTTTTCTGCGCGCCCCCGCAGCCACCGGGGGTCTGAGATCTGGATCGGATGGACAAAGCAGACGTGAAGATTTCCTTCCCACGAAATCCCGAGAGAAACCCAAATTCTTGGATTCCCTCGTTTCAGGGCGCAGATAAAGAACATTTACTCATAAAAACAAGTTTAACCGAATGCTCATGTTATCATTGGTTTTCATGAGCTATGTCAAAATACTAATTCATAAAACAGCTCTAACCTAATGAACAGCTATGTTCTGCTGTGCAGTCTGAGGACATACATAGCACAGTGAGCTACAATCAACACATCAACAGCCCAGTCTGCACTTTGTAGCCTAAAGTAGGAACGCCATCATCACGCTGCCTAACTGTAATTTACCATTCTCTCATTAACGCGCTTGGTGCTGCCTGGGCCACAAGGAGCCCAGATGGTTCACATTTGCAGATGAGGAATTCAGGAAGTTAAGTGTGTGTTAAGACTAAGGGAGAGGTGCCAAATATGAGTTAAAGATCTTCCAACCTGAATGTGGGGAAATAAATGCAGGGTGTGTGGAGCATGTGCAGATTTTGCTCAGACATTTTGCAGATTGAGAAACAATCAGATTCTCAGTGTAGCTATCGCCTACATGAAGGTTTGTGTTCCAGTGCTGTCTGAAAAGCATGCAATGCTACTGCCAGGACATCTGCACATTTACGGCACATGAGGTGGAGTGCTTACCCACCACAGTACAAATAGCAGTGTCTCCCGACCTATCCTGTCTGATAGTCCCACTGGATGAGCTCAAGCTTTCCTTTATCAACACCACAATCCCATCATTTCTAACTGGGTCATATTTAAACAATTATTACATCAAATGTAATATTGTTACATTCTATTAAATTATCAATATTATGGTTGATTTGATCAAGTTTGCACGAGAGGCACGTGGTTTCAAATGTTTGTTCTTTGAGAAAAGTACTTTATACTTTACTTTTAGGCAACTGCTTCAACTTCTCTGCTTAATACGTTTCCACACACTCTCAATTGCAGCATGTGATGTCAATGTTTGTGAACAGAGATTTGTTTTACTGCGGAGAGCATAAGCAGTCCTAACTTACTCATGCAAACAGAGTCACATGCACATTGACGTGCACACACATGCAACTTTCCCTGAGAAGCAAGTGATGCAATGGTTTCCAGAGCCCAGCGAATGGATGACTGTTGTCTCTCTGTGTATTTCCAGCACGCAGCAGAAGCCTCAAAGACACCCTGATTGGCTTTTTCATTCTCATGCATATCTGTTGGTAGACATCATGGACATTATGTGTGTGTGTGTGTGTGTGTGTGTGTGTGTGTGTGTGTGTGTGTGTGTGTGTGTGTGTGTGAGTGAGTGAGTGAGTGAGTGAGTGAGAGAGAGAGAGACAGAAGGAAATATGACCCTTGGGGAAGCCCCCTCTCTCTGGGAGGTCATTTCCTGTCTGGCCATTTCTCCATAGTATTCCTATGTCTCTGCTGATCCCCCCCTCCGTATCCCTTTCTTTCTCTCTGAGGAACACACACATTGAGAAAACACTCAGAGATTTGGCCTCAGACATAGCGGGACCACTTTAGTTAGTTTTATGGCTCCTGCTTTGTGTCAGAGTTGAAAGGAATACACAAAAAATTGCATCAGCATGGATTGGCTTACACTGTAGCATCAAACAATAACTTAATCTTCACTTTAATGTCGTAGCATTTGGAGGAAAATAATGGGGGAGGGATCATTCCCAAGAGAGCAAAGTTTATATCTGAGATGGACAGATATGAAAGATAGAAACAGGTGAAGAAAAAAAAACAATCTGAGGAAGTAACGTGTTGGGGAGAGGAGGGTGTTAATGTAAGAATGATGTAGACAGAGATTGTTGTGAGGAAAAAAGAAAAAAAAGTGCCAGAGTTGACCCAGATTCGTATAGACTATAGCACAATAGGCAGCATTGAGGACCCGTAAAGAGCTGTCTGCCACTGTGCCTGCACACAATGACGGCTGCAGACTGGTTTCACCATCCTTTCCTTTCATCACCTCCCTCTCCTCCCTGCGGGCCTCTCACAGTCCAATCAACTGGCCATATGACATTTGAGTCTCTCACAGACAGAGAGAGAGAGAGAGAGAGAGAGAGAGAGAGAGAGAGAGAGAGAGAGAGAGAGAGAGAGAAGTAAGTGGAAGAGAAACATAATTCTATCAGGGGGAGAAAGATAGAGAGGAGGGTTTTTATATCTGTCTGCCAAAGTATGTCTGCATGAAACAAAAAATATCCAGGTCAGTGCAGGTGAGGTTTTTTTTGTGTGCATGTAAATGAGATGATGCTGCAGCGTATGTAGGTCACTTATAGTGTTACATTTCTCCAGCACAGTCTTTAAGTGTTGAAACAGCTATTCTATGAATAAAGAACATGAGAAGAAAGTGTGTTTGGAGGGAGGAATAAAGTCATTTTGTCAATTAGTGTTATGTGTTGTACAAGCAACAGTAAGAATGATTATACATGGTTTTATCCTCAGAAAGGGAAGAAATTTAATACATTTTTTTGCTTCTTATATTTGAAAAGGACATGTTTACTTTCTATTCTTCTCAATAAGCCCTTTTCACAGCAGACATTTCCACATTTCCACTACATTCAAAATCATGAACCTAACCCAAACCCTACAGTGCACCACATTTATGGTCCGCCATTTTATTTGAGGGTCATAAATCAGAGTGAAAAATAATGACAAAACTAAGAGTTAACTGTTGGCCTCTGTCCCTTATCTTTATACTAAGCTAAGCTAACCATCTCCTGGTTGTTATTCCTTATTTACTTCATGAGAGTGGTATCCATCTTCTCATCTAACTCGCTGTAAAAATGCAAGTAAGCGTATTCCTAAAATGTTGGATGGATGTGAATACTTTAAAACAATTGGTCTTCAGTCAAATGCTAACTCAAATCTATAATAAATTAAAAACATTTAACAGATCCACACATTAAAACAAGGCTAAAATGTGAAAAGAGGTCAAATGTTGCATCTCATCACGCTGTGATAGAGAATGCAAGTAGAGTTTTAGTACTGACGCGTACTTGCACACATACACAAGCTTATAAAAATCACATGAAACACAGTTGGTGATACTCTTCAAGTGATCATTTATCACGTAAACAGTTCCCAGAGACACACCAAAATGTGCCCCAATGGACACACACAGCATGACTGATAGTGTACGGGACTAATGAGCCTCACACAAAGCCACAGACTTGCAGGAAGTCGGGCTGGTGGAAACATGAGCGCCCTATTGTGTGTCAGAATGCAGAGATCTCAGCGGCTAACCTTCCCCTGAGGGCCCAACATACACGAGAGAGACAATCCATATGGGACATGTCCTGGTAACATAACACTGCTTGAAACCAGCACATGGAGCTTATCATAGTAATCAGTGTAAGGATGCGGCCGCAGTCGAGATGAACCACATGCTTTGTTTCCTAGGATAAGCCCTCCAACGTGGCTCAAAGAAAATTGTCCAAACAAATAACAGAGTGTCCCTGTGTAAGTGCACATCTATTGGTGCGTGAATGTGTGTGTGCGCACTTTTGTTCGTGTTCTTTGTGTAATGTTGTATATATTTAAAGCTTTCCTTGTGAATATTCAATATGCCGGGATAAAGAACGCAGAGCCAAGCAAAGGGAAGGAAAAGAGTTGATGAGGAAGTGGGATTGTGTGTGTGTGTGTTTGTGTCTTTTTGTGTGTGAGGACAGTTTACATGAGCAGCAGCTGCTCGGATCGTTAAGTGCTTTAGCTAGCACAGGGAATCATAGATCTCCTTCATACTCTCACACGCATTAACGGTGTGTGTTTGTGTGCCTGTGTGTTTATAGTATAAACACACAGGCACACACACACACACACACACACACACACACACACACAGTGATATAAACGTTATACACTTAGATAGAGAAGGTGAAGGAGACACCATCATCTCTGTGCAACATGTGTCTGCAGCTCCACTCACACATCGCTGTGAGCAGAGATTGAAGAGACTGTACGCTAAACAGAATGCAAACACATTTTATGTGCACCTACGTGTATAGAAATGATAAAAGAAGAGTGGCGGGAACATCTGGACCCCATTCCTTTAACCCCTAATGTTCACACTGCTCCCGATACACAACCATCCCAGTTGGTTCCCATCGCAGGAATTAGAAAAAGAGGGCAAGATGGAGGGATACATTGGAGGAGCCAGAGCGTCTAGTTGCAGTAACTTGACAAAACTTCTCTTCTCATAAAATACTAACAATCTAATCGAAATCAGAGCTTGTCACAAACAGTTGGCATTGAAAATGCACCAAGCGGCTGATTGCAACAGCACATCAGGCATCATGTGGGAAACGCATTTGCCTTAGCATTCCTTTCTGCTTTGGGAGAGCGCCAGCCTCTCCTGCTTGACCTCAGAAGGTCATGTTTTGTCGTTGAGCCCAACATGAATGAGCCGGGGAGGCGAGAGAGAGGGAGAAGGAGAGGGAGAGAGATGGCGGGCGAGAGAGGGCAGAACTTTCCAGGTTTCAATCAACCCTGTGACTTAAAAATGGAGGGACGAGAGGAGGGAAAGAGAGGAAGGGAGGTACTTGACATCTGGAAAGAATTAGAGAGCATGCTATTGCCCTGTTGAAAGGGTAGAGAGAGTGGAGGGGGAGATATAGGAATAAGGAGGGCAGTATAAAGGATAGACTGAGTGTGTGTGTGTGTGTGTGTGTGTGTGTGTGTGTGTGTGTGTGTGTGTGTGTGTGTGTGTGTGTATGTGCTGGGAGGGCAACCCTTTGATCTACCAAGTTTGATAGGTATGTCTGCATGCACATAATCAGCCTCAATCACATAATAACACCGAGACGACGTAATACCTTAGAATCTTTAGATCACTGAGTTGTTCAGATAACATTCAGGAAGTCAAGCACCCTGAAGGGGCAGCGCAAGGCTGCATGAGCGCACCAAAACATGAAAGCGAGCACACAAACACTCATATGCACATAAAGACTGGATTAGCATCACTCAAGCAAACAAAATGCAAAACAAGTCACAAACTACAAGAAATGTGGGATTTCTGAGTCATTCAAACGAAGTCGTCAGTCAGTAATTTAGAGAGCTGGGACATCTGATCTGCAGCTGTTGACTCTTTCTGTCAAGTCCCAAGTGTTGCTTCTGTGCAACAGCGCCCTCTGCAGACATGGAACATTATTGCAAGAGGTGGGGGGCGCTAAAAAAAGCTAGCAGCACCTCAAAAAGCTCACTTGGTTATTTAATACAGACAAACACTTAGTTTTTTGTGGGGATTGGACAAACAATACATGAGTTAAGAGTTGCTGGTAGTTTGCATCTTATGTTGAAATATCTGGATTAAACAGCTGTTTCCTGTCTTTGTACTAAACTAACCACTGATGGATGTAGCTTTATATTTACGGAACAGATGTGTATTATATCAATATTGTGCCCTCATAGTGTATTTTACTAAGTACAATTGTGTTTATTCAAGTTAAATGTGTTACTGATAGCATGTGTGCATGTTGAACATGTCCTTGAAGCTGATCCTTTGGCGCTCAGCAGCAGCCCACGGCTGTTTTGCCTGTTTATGTCTGTGACGGTAATTATTTGGCTTCATGTTGTTTTTTTCAAATACACAATATACAGAGTGGGAGAAACAACAGGTTGGTCCCCTCGTGGGTTTATATATGATCAAAGGCCATGTTCATGTTCAGATATAGAACAGGGACCCTGTCCGACTTCTAAGAGGCTATCTAGTTGAAGGATATTGCGCCTCTCTTCATTTACCTCCTTTACACTCAAGGTCAAATTGCAGTGCAAAGAGCTCAGTAAATGACAGACCTTCTTGTGCAGTTAAAACAGCATTCGGGACCTCCCAGCCATCCATGCGCGTCGCCTCTTTGTTAACATGAGCTCACTGACAACCAGCAGATCTCAGTAGAGCAAAAGCGTTCATGTAATTCGTTACATGAACGCAAGCTGCTCACTGTGCAGTGACCATATCTAACCTATAGGTGACACTGTCACACATAATCTGCTTGCATAATACTGTATGTCTGCGTCCATACTGTAAGCGACAACAATGTGATATAAATAGCTTACAAGTATGTATGTATCAGCCTCAATGGCATTATCTTCTTCACGAGGGCCTCACTGCCTGTAAGTTATTGCTCTGCTTGTTAATTACATTTTTGTGTTTGAAGTACTTATTAACGGATGTCTGGTACATTTTCAGGTTTTGCTACCTCACTGTATGTGTGTGTGTGTGTGTAGGCAGGTGTGGCTAAGATTCTGTTTCTGTTTGCCACGGGGGGAAGGAGGGAGTTCCTTCCCACCTGTACATTGCTGAGGTAAGCACAAATGAATCCACCTGGGTTGGTCAATGGAAAGATCTGGAATACAAACACTGCTAATCTTTTATTTCCACGTGTTCCAACATCACACGACTACACGTCAGCAATCAACACTCATTTGGTCTCAGTCACATAACGGCACCAACAACTCCCAAAACAGCAACATTAGTTTTGTCGGTTCTCAGTTTCTGGACACGCCCAGCTCTAACTCCTCCTTTCGAAGAAGTCTGTTCCCCGGTTTTATGTTTTCCCTGCCCTCTGTTGCCATAGAAATAAGCCCAGACAGGAAGCGACAGCCTCATGCCCATGCAAAGAAGGACATTTGTTTTGTATGGTAAACAAATACAAAACATGAATGTTCTGAGAGCTGCAAGGACAACAGTGGACGACTGAAGACTATTGAAGAAGACATAAGGAGCAGAACTTAAGACGGACATTCAACAGAAATACACAAACACATGCTCATTCATTCACCCACACACCCGTTCCGTCTGGTGGCAATCACACAACTTCTCTCACTTACTCATCATTTTTGCAAACACTTAGCACTTGTGGGGAAAGACATCTTTTTCCACCAGTATGTCTAAAGAAAATCTCCAGACAATCTGTCATTGATATGTTTACTGGGTTGTAAAGCAATGAGAGCAGGCAGATTATTAACACGTACACCCCCTGGCTCTTATTTATAAACACAATGCACAATAGGTAATAATAATAAAGGAATTCACAAGTTGATTGACAGAAAAATTACATGATTGACTAACCTCTTAAGTCCTTATTCAGGCAAAAATAGCAACCATTCCCTTGCTTTAGCTAACAATTATCTGTGTTGTTTTGTGTTTAGTGATAAACTATATATAAAGAGTTTTTAAGACAAACTAAGCCATTTAAAGACATGATTGTGCTTTTAATGGGCAATTTTCACTTCAATTTTTGACAAATATTCAATACAAATAATTGACACAGTATTAAATAATGAAAATCATTATCATTTGTTGTTATGAGATAGAGTTTAACTTTATCTTATCTATGACGCTCGTATTTAGCTCTTGAAACGTTGTTCTGGTAATGTAGGACACAATTAGTGTCAGGGACTGAGATTAATCAGGACAAAATAGGGGCTTTTTTAGGTTGTTGTATTTAGCATATTGGTGTGAAATTAACCAGCATCATTACAGGCAGAATGAGTGTAAGAATGTAAACCAAACCTGTGATTGATGTGCACGTGACTGAAACCAAAATAACATTAACACACAAAAGTCACATTAGTCAGGTGAGATGAATTCCGCTTCAGCTGCAGCTTACCTGTTACTCCATTGTCTGACGCTAAACTTTCACCTTGATAGCATTTTCCTGCCTTTGACGGGTTTTTTTGTAGGACGTCACACTATGGCGGGTTCAAAAAAAGGTGTCCGCCCACATCTTTATTTCCGCCGCTCCGAGGTTCATCCTCGACCGTGATTGGCTCAGTGGCGCGTCAGTCTATACGGCCCACTAAGCAGACCCCGCCTCATTCAGATAGCTCCGGCGGTGTATCGAGCAGCAGTAGCTCTCCAAAGCCAGGTACCGTATGTCTCCACCACCACGGTAGGATGCTGTAGCTTTCGCCACAGAACCGTAAGCCATTTTCTGTCAACTATACTCTCAACACATGTGAAATTATATCCTCGTCTTTGTTGTTATTATCTTGCTTCCGTTTGAAACAACTCGTTCGAATTGCGCTCCAGTTAAAGCGTTTCTGCGCCGTTGAGAAATTTCGTTTTCGATAGAATTATTGATGGACTTCCTCGTGACATTTTGGTGTTGAACTGGTGCTTCCGTGTCTCAGTCACATGTGGTGTTTTTATTTATTTATTATTTTTTAACCGAGGCTGTGAGAGAGGCAGGGTTCACGAGCACATGGGCATGTATTGGACATTTTGTCTGCGCTGACAAGTTGTAATAGCTGTGTTGGCAACAGGAACTGAGCAGGGCTGTGCATTTCCACGGGACACCTGTGGTTCGTCTCCGTGGAGTTTGTCCCCATTTATTGGTTGCTGTGCTGACATCATCCCCAGCATAAGCGATGCATTAATCTTCCGTTAATTCAGCGTGTTCATTGTTAATATTGAGCATATTAGTGGGCATTCATTCAAAGTAGATTTCTGTAAAGTTACCGTATGGCTGTGGTTTGTGTTTTAGATGGGACAGTATATTTCTCATGTAGTGTGTTTGACCTGTACAGTACACAAGTCTGTATGTTTTTAAAGGAGGCCATTAGAGCATAGATTATTAGTTGACTAATCAATCAACATAAATTCAATTGGTAGCAATTCTAATAATCAACTAGTCGTTTAAGTAATTTCTAAACTAAAAATGGCTAAAAACACTCAGCGTTTCCAGCTTCTGATGTGAGTATTTGCGAGATGTCCTTCAGGACTAGGCTTCAATTACATCTTTGTTTGGTGATCTTCAATAACTTTATTGATTTCATCCTTACACACCATTGTGTCAGGAAATGACCAAGAACCATTCATCACTTTCACTTTCAGGCTTTTGCTTGAGTGACTTAGTTTCTAATCAATACCTGGCCTGAGCACCTCTTGGTCCAGACGGGATTACTTAATGCATGAGTAGTGATGGCCTCACTATCACCGTTCCATTGACAGACCAGCCAAGGACCTAAAATAACTGCCCTGAAGTTTAATGCTCGCATGTATAAGCTGAAGGTCAGGCTTGTAATTGTAATCATGTTATAGAATATGTGTAGATTTTTTTCTTTAAAAATAATGCAGAAGGATGCAACATGAGGTAAACCGAGAAATAATTGGAAGATTATTTGGTAATTATTAGTTACAACCTTTTAGAGGCAACCCACCAATCGGGGTGCAAATCCAAGTGTTGGCCTGTTGAAGTGCCCTTGAGCAAGACACAGAGATCAAATGCCTGCAGACTTCAGGCGGCGCTGGTTGTTCTAAACCTGTGTGATCTCAAGCCTGCAGAGGATTGTGCCATAAGGATCAATGCATCAGCCCGTCAGTCAGCTGATTACAGTTCAGCCCAAATGTTGTATTATTGCTGCAACATTCCTGGGCGTAAACATCCAGCATGGCCAACATGACTCACTGAGTTATCTCTATGACATTTTTTGCTTTACACAACACCCACTTAAAAGCTGGTAAATACAGAGCATTGCTGCCTTCACTAATACACCAAGTGGCCACTCTGAGAAAAGCCCGCCTGTGATCTCTTATGGTTTTCTAAGGTTATAAAATCTTGTGTCCTACATCCAGCCAAGCCGACGTGGTCGACGCTGACAGTCATGTGAAATAATTTTCCTGCTGGTAACAGCACCAAGTCTATAAATAGCTCCATGTTGTATGCCCTCAGATTTTCTATAAAGAACAAACAAACTGAATATAGTCTTGCTTTTTGCATTTTTTTTGTATCCATAGCAACACGTGATTGAGCAGCTACACAAAGTGTCCCTTGTCTCAGCAGGAAAGGAGACAGAGAGAGACATCTTTTGTGATGCGGCTTATCAAAATACATCGGTCAAGAATCTATTGGAATGCCGACTCTCAAGTTTGTTCTCTTTCTGTCTCTTTGAGGGCACTGTATTACTTTCACATGAATAATACTGTTTGAAACACTCAATCCTTGTGAAATAAACAAATAATTAGCTCACACATTGCAGCTCCTCAGCGTTGACTTATTTATTACACGGTAGGTGATGTTTCGAGCACAACTGCTCTTCATCAGACTCCAATAAAAACATTCAGTCGGGCATCGTGTCACAGGTCAGACGAGCTAAGTGCTGCTGTCACCAGCCATTTCCAAAACATATGCTGCCACACATCCATTTCCCTGCTATGGTGTAAAATTTGAGTGTTGCTGTATGAAGTAGCCGGATATTATTGCCAGATGCGCGTCTATTTAAAGCTGGCTCTCAGTTTAATAATCAGTGGATCATGCACAGCTTAAACTCAGTAAATCTCTGATGAAGCTTTATCCGAATATTCTGACGCTTTATTGGAGGTAAAGTCACAGATGGGCCATCTGTGAGGACCTTTTTTTGCATTCCCAATCGCAGAGTAGGAGAGAGGGGCGGGGGGGCATACAACTATGTGGACCGTCGTCTTGATGGCGGTCCTGTTGTTGCAAGAATGTCTACGCAGAAAGCAGATGGATTGGCTGCCTTGTCGATGTTTGTGTGTTTGTCATTCTGGGACTTGAAAGTCCAGCATGACAATTCCTCAGGGTTCAGTTGTCTCGAGATCCTGTCATAAAAACTGGTGAACAACAGACAAGGCTTTGCATAATAAAAGCCACAGGCGCTTTCTGTAAATATGCAATATGTGTTGCCTGTAGCTATGGTGCACATAATGACTTTTTAAAAGCAGCATTCCTGAAGGCCATTTCTGCCTGTGCACACAGTTGGTCACGTGAAGGCTTGTAAGGAGCGCCGGTGGTAAGCGTGGAGGTCAGCGTCGTGACCACTTTAGTGGGCCAACCACTTTGTTGGTCGCTAGGGATCAGACAAGTAGAAGTAAAAAAATCCACTCATGTCTGCTCTAGTATTTGCAGCTCTGCTTTTGTCTCCTGGCGTTAAGCAGGTTCGTCATCACTTTAGAAACAGGACTTTTTCTATCTAAGGAGAGACGATTAGTGAAGATACCTTTTGTCATAGGGACTTTTATCGTCAGTGCAGTGAAAGATAACATATGCTTAGGAGGGGCCCAAGGTAGTTTTGTTTCAGGTTTGTAATTGGACCACACAGCACATACAACATGTTACCTTCTGATGTCCAGTGCAAGACCCACTGTTATCATACTTTCATCCAGACAAAACAATTAATTTTCCATTTACATCTGCTTTATCTCTCTGTCCCTCTCACTAGCAGCCCTCACAAATGCTTATTCATGTTTAAAAAAAAATAAATGTAAGACTCACTCAAAGCTGTTGCTCCCAACCAATAAACATTTTATTCCCTCATCTGGGCCTTGTGACTGTGGCATTGGCCTTGCCGTGAGAATGACCCCTTTCCATCTTAACCGATTATTTACAAGGTGTTATGCCATTAATGATTGACTCCCATTACGTAAGACCTGAGCTCCAAACAAAGCACTTCTAGTCTTACAATGCAGGAGGCTCAGTGGTGTAAAATACTACAGTAATCACTCAGTCGAGGTAAGTAGGCACTCAGAGGGATGTTCGGGGACTGATATGTCCCAGCTTCATTTACAGATTTTACAGTTCATCTACGGCAGTTTGTATTCTTGACTAATACACAGCTTTTGGACAAGCTTTTAAGCTTTTAAAGTGAGGAAGTGTCACGAGGTAGTGAGTGACACTTCAGACTAAATCTGTGAACAGATGCAGTGGCAACTTTTTCTTTTTCATGTTTTGCTCAAATGAAGTGTTTTGTTGCAAACTTTGCTGCTGAGTTGTGTGAAAGGGGAAAAGGCTAAGAAATGAAAGACCGGGCCAAGTGTGTTATGTAAAGAGGCGCTTAATGCTGCTGCCCTTACTCACCACTTATAGGGTTTATGATCGCTTTTGTATTCTTTGACAAATTCAGTCAGAGCTAAAGATTTACCATCCAGGCCATGAGCCCCAACTCTACTTTCTATTACATAATGTTTAATGGTGGTTGGATGCACCTTTTTGCTATTGAACGTCTAGACTACAGTTGTGTTTAAACACAAATATACGTGTGTGCGTGTGTGCGTGTGTGTGTGTGTGTGTGTGCGAATTCCTGAAGAAGTTCAGATGCGACGAAAGGCACCAGACATGTCGCAGCCTGAAAAGTGTGAACACAAAGACTTAATGAGCTAATTCAAGCTCATTTGAAGTGTACTCAAATATATTGTCTGTTCTTTTAGTCTGTGCTGCGGAGCTGTGAAGCAAGTGGGCCGCCCCATGTGTTTCAGGCTGCTTTTAGCCCAGTGTTGACTGTAGCTAACTGTGTGTTATGGTGTGTCGGGGGGTATCGAAGCACTGAGCACATTCTTTCCTGTTGATGACTCATGTCCTGGGCATGGTACTGACTGTAAGAGAGGCCTTGGGGAACTACAGCGCACACACAACACACACACACCCCGCTAGACTGTTAGCAGAGGATGCGGCACACTTAAAATCCAAGAGTTTTTAGTTTTGAACTTGCATGTGAGCGCATCTTAGTGTGTAACTTCACCAGATGGGGATGCGCCCTGCTCATGTTTGCAGTACACAAGTCCATGCCAACACGCCTGAGGTTAGTCTTCTAAAGTATCAGTGTACAAAGGGAGTGGCACACCTAGAGGTATAACGCACACAGCCAGGTTTGAGCATGTCATTTGAAGCAGAGAGAGGAATATATGTGACGTGTCGGTGGGGATATGGCGTTCCCTACTCACCCCTTTCCACCACTGTGTCATTATGTAGAGACGTAATGCAAAGCTCTTCAAGCTCAACAAAACGATTCGGTCAGTTTGTTTTTTTTTACTGCGGTTCGTTTGGACTCATTGGTTTGAACTGCAGAATTTAGCAAAATGATGACTGCAAATTGTAACAAAGTCGAGCGAGTCTAACTTAGACCGCCTGTGACCTCACAAGCCTTCTGTCAAAGCTCCAGATACACAGGTGAGCAGGAGGACGAGGCCGGGGAACTGGAGGAAATTACACTTGCTGAAACCGGCCGGCGGTGAAACAGCAAGGTCCCAGTTCTCAGTTTTCTCAAGTGGTAGAAATAGGCGACAGGTCTATTTTCACTAGTTTCACAAGTCACCTCTGGAGTCATAACTTTAATTTATTATTTACTTCAATTCTTGTTTGTATGATGCCCTGCACACTCATGTGAGATTGTTTTTTGTTGTTTTCCCATTTTCCACACATGCCTGTTTACAAGGGGACCTTTACAACTTCATAAAACGTGGGTGGTACCACAGCTCCTGTCTTTTTTAACAGGTTTTGAGTTCAGGTGTGTACTTTGCTCCAAAGTATCACAGTCCACACAAAGCCAGACTTCAGTCAAAATCCATCTGAATTTACATGGGGCAAGTTGAACCCTGAACTGACTGTTGATAAAGACTGATTTGCCTCATGTGTTTTTCTTCTGGATATTTGTGTCTAGCTTCCTGAAACAAAGATACTTTGGACTTTTTAAATCCTCATTCAGGCTGTTCAGTTAGTCAGCGACACAGTGACTAAGTGATTCCTCTCTGTTTTTAGCTGTCTGGTCTCGTATGCTGCTACTGTTCTCTTAAACAAACAAAAAAACATATATTTGTTTTAACCTTTCTCCACAGTGCTGACTGTGGTGCCGTGGCCTTCAAAGGTCAGAGTGATGCTACTGTCTGCTCTGCTGTGATCTCTGTTGCTGTGGTTTCCTCAGAAACGAGACGACGGTGGGCAGAAAGCGCTCAAGTCGCAAAGAGATGACGACGCCGTCGCCCACTCACAGTGACAGCAGCGGCTCTTCTAAGCACGACAGCAACCAAGTATGTGTGTGTGCGTGGTACTTTAATGTACAGTATGAGAGTTTGTTTCTGTGCCAAAAACAAAACCTTTCTTTTCAGTTGTATCATACCAAATTGTTGAAATGTACAAACATATTCAGTGATGCTCTCTCTGTTTGTGACTGAACGATAAACTGTTCTTCGAAATGCAAACTAATGCATGAAGCACACTAGTGCTGTTTTTACAACAAACGTTGTTGCTGTCCCAACAGTCTTCTGTCTGTGATGATGTGTTTACTGCAAACATGTTTAGGTTGTGCTATTTCGAGGAAAACGCCTGTCTAACTTGTATGGTATTGGGCCTGTGTCTCCCTCCAGGACAGCTGGGAGATTGTGGAGGGTCTCAGGGGGGTTCCTGCCAGCATGCAGGAGCCTGACAGACAGGGGGGCTTCCTGCTCAAGAAGAGGAAGTGGCCCATGAAGGGGTGGCATAAGGTGAGCGCCTTTTTGAAGCCTGAGACGGCAACATTATTGCCGAACTCCTTATTATAGAAAAAACGTTGCTGCTTTTTGTTCAACCAAAGACCTATTTTCACTCTGAACTTTGCTTTTGATACAAAGGGTGTCAGATAGTGAGCTTTAGGGGTTTGGGTTTTAATATTCTGCCTTGTATTCGTCACATGTAGCTGAGTTCTTTCAAAGCCCAGATGGTGGTTTATTTTTTTTCAAACAAGGCCCCACATTCATTTTTGTAAAGAAATCCAGCAATTCTGCATTTTAAGAGCAACACTCTACATGGGTGTAGGTGTGATTTATTTTCTGGTGGTGCCATGATTGAACCAGCAGTGCTTTCCGTCCTCCCTAAATTTCCAAATAAAGTTCTGACCTGGTATATTTTAATACCTCAAGCTATTTCCACATTTCCTCCTCTTCACCATTATAGTCCTCTGTATTTCCTTCTTTCCATTGTTTTTATTCCCAGCCGATTACACTGTAACCCTGACTCATCTTCCTCCCCCTCTTCTGTGTGCTCATGCATACCTGGAAAGTTCTGCCTTGCAACGTGACTTAAATAGAAAGTATGTTGACCGACAATGAGGTCTCAAGTACCGTCAAAGTGCTTTAACTGTGAATTCTATTTTTATTAAATAGATTTTTAGTGTTTACTGTAAAACTAAAATGAACGAAGTCTTCTTGTAAGCCGTTGCTATGTCTATAAAAGGTCACTGAGTTGAATTGCAGGGTCAGGGGAATGAGGTGTTATTGATTCGTAGTGGTACAATCTCTGCATACCTTTTTTGTTTATTGGTGTTTTTACTATTGTGTGAACTAAGAATGCAAAACTGAACCTAACAACGGAGTAATATTGTGAATAAATATTGATTGAGTTTGATTTCTTCCCACTTAGAGATACTTTGTGTTGGAGAAAGGCATCTTGAAGTATGCAAAGCGTGAAACTGATGTAGGTATTACCTCAAGCGTCATCATTCCTGCCTTTCAACACATACAGACGCACGCTAACAAAGTGTTTTGTTCACAGCTGAAAAAGAGCAAGCTTCATGGCTGCATTGACGTTGGCCTCTCTGTCATGTCAATCAAGAAGAAAGTCATGTGCATTGACCTGGACACGGAAGATAACATTTATCACTTAAAGGTAAGCCCTGACACATTAACAACCTAAGTTTCGTTGAATTCAACGTGGGTCAGAGATATAGCTGAATGCAAATGCATCAACGCCTACGTGTCTCTTCTTTTTAATCTTTCTGGTTCATACAAAGACGCTCACAGCAGCTGTCCCCTGATTACTGCTCCTAATTTGACTTTATGGCCGCCAGGTTAAGTCTCCGGAGCTGTTTGAGGAGTGGGTGTCGAAGCTGCGTCATCACCGCGTGTTTCGGCAAAATGAAATTGCCATGTATCCACATGAGAGACACCTCTTCAACCCCCGCGACGCCCTCCCCCCCCCACTCAACGAGTCCCTAAGAAAAGTAAGGTGTTGCTTTTAGATTTGACTTGGTCAGGATGTGAGGTTGCATATGCCTCATCCTCTCTTTCTCTTCAACAGAGGTCTACGCTTACTAAGCAGGCGTCAGTCCACCAGGCACAGGTCAGTTCCTGGCTCCATTCTTCAGAGGACATGGCCAAGTGCAGCAAAGGTTGGTTCTTGTTTTGTCTGTTTCCCTTTGCTTATTGGCCTCACTAACTAACACTCCCAGCCTGGTTAACATTTTCCTTTCAAATGTGTCTCACTGCAGTGAATAGTTTCATCTTTCATCAAATAATAAATACCTTTCACTCAGACTTGGAGGAATGTGAATCGTACCTGCTCGAACTCAACCTGCTGCTGAAGAGCATGGAGGTCCTCCACCGCACATACTCGGCTCCAGCCATTAGTGCACTACAGGTAAGCACAGGCACACAGAAAAGGTTAGCCACGATGCAAGTTAATCTGTTCTTTATCTTCATTTAAGCAATGTGCAGTCTTATCTCATGAAAATGCATTTGCCAGCTCTTTGGGAGTAATAGTAGTGTTTTTGATGTACATCACTCGTGTGTCTCCCGGAACAGATACTCTTCCTTTTCATTCCATCAACACTCACTTTGTGAGACGCTCGTCCGACGGAGACCCCTGCAGATTTTTTATTTTTTTTACACTTCAAATCTGGTTTTGTTGCGTTCCGTAAATCGTTATCTGCAGCTGACACAAATATCTCAGTCTGTATGTCTTTTGAACTCATTAACCGTTTCTACATTGCCTGTTAGTTCGCTTGTCTGTTTCACTACATGCACTCACTGGTGACGGGGGGGCGGGAAATAAAATCAATTTATCAAAAAAAAGAAGAATTAAAGATTTCTTCCTCTTGAGCCGACAGGAAAAATATTTTGGTTTAGTCAGTAAAGCTGCGGCTGAAAGACGTGTAAAACGCCTAAGACGTTTACTCGCGTCTCGCTTCTAGTGTGGGTTGCGTGTAAGATGTAAAATAATGACCGTAGTCAGGGAATTCATGTAGAATGACAACAACATTACTTTTTTGGATGTTCAGAAACGGGTATTTTTGTTGACTGCTGCCTTTTTAAAGTCTTCTTGTGGTACCACAGGTATCTAATTATGACATGCCCAAAAAAGAGAAGAGGCCAAGGAGATGGCTATCCAAAAACAATGGCAAGGAAACCAAAACCACACTACAGGTACATGCGCATCCTGTCGTTTGATCGTTATTCATTTGTTCATTAAAACACACTTCATTAAACAGTGTGCATGATGGGGAAATAATTGTTCATCCTTTTTTTATTTACATTTTTTCTGGTCCACCAGGTCCCGAGCTGCATCTCCTCTCAATCCCCTCGTCTCCACGCCTCCAACCCCAATCTCTCCACCACCGACTCAAACACGCAGGAGGTCTGTCCTGAATCCCCAGACTCGCCAACAGACGTGTCCCGTCTGCAGGAGGACTTCTGCTTGCTGGCCAACAACAGTGAGTTCCTGCTGGGGTGTCTGCTAGTTAGCTCCTCACATGCATTTAGATTGAAAAATATGCTTGTTTGTGTCTATATGGTAAGATAGTTTCCATGACAACTCTTTGCTTATCTCCAGTCCAAAGCAGACTGAAATCAGCTTTCAGTTCCCTCGTAGTGGAAAGAGACAGACTGAGGCACACCATCGACAGGCAGGCCCCGCAGCCAGCACAGGTCATTGGCTTGAAGACCGCCTATGCCTCAGTGAGTAGGACAAAAAAATTAATATCACAACTGTACCCCAAATATCACCTCTGGTCCAGTTTCACTCATCTGACTTCTTATGATCATCATCAGGAATGTTCAGGAGGGTCTCACTCCTTAGTCCACCAGGTGTCCAATGAGAGTAGAGCATCAATCCCAGAGTCGATATCAGAGTTTTTTGATGCTCAGGAGTACCTCCTCTCCTCTTCCTCTTCTGAGAATGAGGTGAGACACTTTCTCCTACCTTACTCTCTATGTTTGTAGCCACATGTTTTTGGTCTGTTCATAGTCAGAAACTGGTAAGGTCATTCACAATTTAAAGGTCACATGTTCAAAATAGATTGTTTTGTTTGTTCGAAATAACGTAAAGCAGCGAAAAGCTGATATTCACATTTGAGAAGCTCAAAAATGACATTATTTGCTTTATGAATTATATTTAAAATCAGTCGTCACGATTGTTGACTATAATCAATTATTTTACAACATGTTTCAGCGCTACAGGGATCAAAACAAATCAAGTTCAAGTCTTAAAAAGGGTTAGTTGTGCAGAAAAGTTTTTTTTTTCTCTCCGTCTATCCCAACATGGCCACATTTTACACAACAATTTTACACAACTAAAACCTGTAAGTCACAACAAACACTCTGTACACGGGGGGATTATTTTTTTTTCTTCTTCTATTCGGATGAGCCTTTTGGTTTGTTTGTTCGTGTCCTTTTGGATATGTTCTTGCCGCTCGCTGACCTTTAAGCATTGACTTTCTGTCTCCAGGTCTCCGACGATGACTCGTACATTAGTGATGTCAGCGACAGCATCTCCGTGGATACCTACAGCAACGAGGGTGGCAGTGAGAGACACAACTCTGGTACATGATACAGTAACAAGTTGAGCATCTGTCTGTGTGTGTGAGGACGTATCATCTCTCTCAGCAGAGAGGAAGATGGAGCAAACAGATCTGATTCTGTCAAAAAGAGGCAGAGCTCGTCTGTCATAGCGCACTTGAGTGACTGTGACAAAGTCTCTGTGCGCTTTTATGCATTTCTTCGGAGAGTGTCGGCACTAAATACATCACAAATCACAGGAATCATAGAAGTTACTCACTTGCCTGGTTAGAGAACATGTTTAATATGACCACTAACAACTTCCAGAAGTGTTTACAAACTTGGTAGAACGTTTCCTCACACAGTACATGACAAAGCATCTGTGTTCAGGCATCATTAATTCACTGCTGCAGATGGTGTGATTTAAAAAATGTTTTAAAAAAAATTACTGCATAAACCCTCCAAGTAGCACAACATATAAAATATTGAATTACAATATCATGTCTATGCAAATAGAAATGTTGCTTTTCACCCGGTTTAGAGGCAGAGAGTATGATTAGAGTTTATGCGGAGAACCACCCATATCTTGGCTTTATCTAGATATTTCAGAGTGTGTTATTAAACCGGTTTCTGAAGGCGTATGCCAGCATGTTGGAATATATTTTATTGGGCCAAATTTTGTCTGTATTTTGCATTGTATAATAGTATTCAAGCATTGTCATTCCCCAAAAGACCCACATATTTAGTCAATTAGTTCACAGTTTCTCATAGAATTGATTATTTGGCTCTCAAGCAGCATTTAGACCCTAATCTCAAACTATTCTCCTCTAGTTAGCGGCGTGGTGACCAAAGCTCGTCGGCGCACTACGCTTCCCTCTCCCAGACCCACCAGCAGCGTGAGCCTGTGGAACATCCTGAAGAACAACATCGGCAAGGACCTGTCCAAGGTGGCCATGCCGGTACAGCTCAACGAGCCACTCAACACCCTGCAGAGGCTGTGTGAGGAGCTGGAGTACAGTGAGCTGCTGGACACCGCCAACCGCACCCAAGACCCTTACCAGCGCATGGTGAGAGGAAAGAAAACACACACACACACATGAAAGTGCATACACAACTTCTAACATAACAATCGAGAAAGGATCTAATGTACACACAGTGAATTATACACATGCACAACTAAAGCAAATGAACAGATGCGAACATGATCATCAAAGTAGCTAAAGTGTTGACAGGAAATGGGTTTTCGAGCCCAGGGATCTTCCTCAGGACGATGTTTAAAAGCTACACTGATGTTCGTCTTATACCCTTTGTGCATTTACGAGAGGCTTTTAAATATATCAATTTTAAATAATATTTTGTTCAGGGTCTGTTTGGATGACTTTTTATCTGAGTTGTATGCACATTGTTAGTCAAATAGACACAGATACAAAAGTGTTGAGTGGTAAGTCTCACATCTATACATACTCTATACTAACATACAGTATTAACATGTGGTTATACTTTTACACATTTACCTCTACCTCCATGTAGTGTTATGTGTGTATATACTCATCTACTACATGCCATAAAAAAAAGTCCTAATTCAAAGTATAGCAAATGCAGTATGCCAGAATCACCGGGACATCCTACTGCATCTGGTCACATTTTATGGTTTCCAAGTCTTTCCAGCCTTTCTGGCTTTTCTGGCCCACAGTCTTAGGAAATGGTCGAAGTTCAAAGTGCAATGTAAAAAGGAGGTAGTATGTCCCGATTATTTATGCAACATTACCTACTTTGTAAGGGCAGCTGCAGTGTGTATTTAAAGTATTTGATTGTCCCATGTCATACACATGCATGTACATACAGTCATGTTTAAAGCATCATGTAGACAAACCAATACTGTGAACACACACATGTAACAAATGTCATCTCTGATTTTCTGTGCAGGTGTATGTCGCTACATTTGCAATATCTGCATATACGTCCACCTATCATCGAGCGGGAAGTAAACCCTTTAACCCTGTCCTTGGAGAGACGTACGAGTGTGACAGACCTGATAAAAGCTTCAGGTTTATAGCTGAACAGGTACAGCCACGTGGGTTACAACACACGCATGATTCACCACATGGGATCTACACTCACTCCACAGGATAGGCTACTTTGAAACTTTAAAAAGACTATTTTAAATCTAATATGTAAAGTGATTGAAATCAAATGAAAATTAAACAGCATGCAAATTGTATAGCTCAGTTTTTTTTAAAAATAAATATTCCCCATTTGTATAATTAGTCACTGAGTGGAGAAGAAAACTGTTTCTCTCTCATACCTCCACAGTGAACGAAGAATCACAAGAGACAATTCTTGATGAATTGAAGTAAATCAATTAATTAATCAAGTATTTGATCCAGTTTTGCTGTAGTTGCATGCAGCCCCATTTCATTTATAACAGTGTTTTTTAATTCTTTGTTCACGTGGAGGTACGTGAGGAAAACAAAGTTTTCTTTAAGATTTCAATGTAACATGTGAGTAATTAATATGCAATTGGAGAAGCTGGCCTTTTTAAGTTAAATGTGCTTAATTTAGTATTGAATGTATAGATATGAATTGTCACCGTTGTCACATGTCAGTGGTATCAATAAATGTCTTGAGCACTGGTAGAACAGCGCCCTCTTCCTGTTTCATTCTTTAAAGCAATTTCCATGACCTCTTAAAATCTAATCTCATAGCAAGCAATGTAAAGCAGAGAAGTCTCGCACCGACCTGTCATTCATGTCTTTGGTGGTCTAGTTTGTTGATAGTAATTACACTGATCTCTCAAAATAAATGTAGTAATGGTTGAAAGCTGACAGAAAAGGTTCTAGGTTTCACCTTTCCCACCTTTTTGTTTTGACTGATTCATTGTACAACTTCCTGAGCTGCAGCATCCACTGAGTAAAGCTTTTGATAGTGTGCCTTTTTATTTAATCTTCTATTCTTTCTCTTCATTTCCCAGGTGAGTCATCACCCACCTGTGTCTGCGTGTCACTCTGATTCAAGGAACTTCAGCTTTTGGCAAGGTGAGCGGGAGAGAACATGTTTGTAATACACATCTTATTTCTGTCTGAGTTTACATGTTCATCGCTGCCACCACATCTTTTGTTTCACACATGCTGGAGGCTATAGTTTAAAGTGGATTAGGTGACCTAATTTAATTCTACAGTAACTTTCCATTCAATAAGTGTTTGATACTTTTATCTCTGTACTAGCACAATTTAATGTGCAGATTATACTAATTATCATCATTTTTAAACTCTGGTATGTAAGAACAAAGGGTGCTGCCTGTGTTTGCGTTTCCCTCAGTGCATATGAATAAATAATTGGATTTATGAACAAGCAGTGCTGTACACTGAAAAGGCCTTGGAGATTTAAATTAACAAGCACTCACCTGCTATTTTGCGATCTCTTTCTTTTAGATGTTCGATTGAAAAATAAATTCTGGGGCAAATCCATGGAAATTGTTCCTATGGGAACCACTCATGTCACACTACCTGCGTAAGTGTGTGTGTGTGTGTGTGTGTGTGTGTGTGTGTGTGTGTGTGTGTGTGTGTGTGTGTGTGTGTGTGTGTGTGTGTGTATATTTACACTCTTGCATGTTTAATCTGTCCACATCATTGTGAATATTATAGGCTATAAATGTAAGTATTAGGACTAAAACAGCTTGTATCCTGAGTGCAGTATGTGTGTGTTTTTCAGGTTTGGGGACCACTACGAATGGAACAAAGTGACGTCGTGCATTCATAACATCCTTAGCGGTCAGCGTTGGCTCGAGCACTATGGAGAGATGTTTATCAAAAATATAAATGATGACTCCTGCCAGTGTAAAGTCACATTTGTCAAGGTTGGTAGAAAATAATATTTTATTTCTGGTAAACTGATCTTTATTCTACAATTGTTTAGGGAAAAGAAGTTTGGCCAAACATGTTGTTCATGGCTTAACAATGGAGAAAGAATTATATAGTATTTCTACAGTAGAGACAAAGGGTGCCTAACTGTACTTGGCAGTCTCTTCCTGTTGGTTAGTATGTACTGGTTTGCCACATTCTCATGAACCTGTGTCAGCCTTTTGTAATCGTTCCAGTTGCTTCATCCTCCTCTGAACATGAACAGACGCTTACGTTTGACTGTAGTTTTCTGGAATACAGCGCTTCCTCTTAATCTTCTGTACGATCGACACCATCAAGGCAAACAACACCATCTTCTGGACAAAGATGGGAACTGCATTTTCAAACCATGAGCATGGAAAATTCCAGTCCCTTTAAGTCCTGACATGTGTTCATCACATGAAATAAATTTGATACTTGGGGTGTCTGCTCTTAGTTTGACATTTTCTTCGATCTCACACATACAAACAATTCCCTCTTTTCTTTTTTTTTAAAGGCAAGGTCATGGAGCTCGACAGTGAATGAGATAGAGGGTGTGGTTACAGACTCAAATGGAAAAGTTGTACACTCCATGTTTGGAAAATGGCATGAGTCAGTTTTTCAGGGAGACCCACCTTCTGCCACGTGTATCTGGAGAGCAAGTGAGTGATTGGTCCATGGGAATGTCCATTTATAATGTTTTTACAACCAAGCAAACATATATAACTTAATTTGTGTTTGTTTGTGTGTTTGTGTAGATCCCATGCCAGTGGACCAAGACCAGTACTATGGCTTTTCCCAGTTTGCGATGGAGTTAAATGAGCTGGACTCCCCCCTGAGGCCTCTCCTGTCCCCCACTGACACACGCTTCAGGCCGGACCAGAGGTTGTCACTCTTGTCTTGTCTATAAAGTTCACGTAGCTCGTACACAGACGGCGTCCCTCCCCATTTTAGAAACCTTATCAGTGCTGTTACTGTGGAACCTTATATTCTAGTCTAACGGGTTGTACAGATGACCTTGTAGTCTTTATGGACTTAAATCTGGCAAATAAATTAAACCATTTTTACACACGTGATTTTGCTGGCCAAGATCTAGAAGAGCCCAAGTGGAGTGAAGCAGTATATCTCTGAGATATAAAAGTAACCAACCAGCAACAGACTGAGAGTTTAGATCCAAGGGAGCGAAGTCACAATAATAATTGTCGACTCATGGAGAGATTTCATTTTGTACAATTTTAAACCCCAACAGATACATTCTTGTATGTATGAAATTGGATTAATAACCATAATATAATAAGTCATTAAATGACAACATCAGAATCACAAGTGTTTATTTGCAAAGTACGTTGAACATACAAGGAATTAGAAAACATTTTGCCGTGTCACAGTAGGAAAACCACAGGTGCAAATATGAAAAATATTAAGTTTCATGGTCCTGGTGTAGTGCATGTCTGCTTCAGTTTGAGACGATATGGGATGAATGGCGATGGTGCTCGACTGGGTTCAAGTTTTCTGTCCTGACTCACGCTCTCCCCTGTTCTTTGTCCAGGCTGTTGGAGGAGGGCAACATAGAAGGAGCAGAGGAGCAGAAACATAGGTTAGAGCAGCTCCAGAGGGAGAGGAGGAAAGTGCTGCTGGACAACAACATGACGCACCAGCCACGCTTTTTCAAGTACGCTACTGATTTCATGTCTGTGTGCCATTGGGTCTTTGTGTGCAATCAGACTCAGTTCTGCATGTGTTTTTCCACAAAATTGGTTTGTCGCATATGAACGGAGATCGACTCCGGAGCAGCCACTGTGTCTCTTGTACTATGAGCAGATACTGGATGAGTAGTTGGTCTTGCTTCACACAAAAGTGTAACAACATAAACTGGTTGAAACTAACTTTTGAACGGATGGGCAAAATGACGTTAGAAGTATGACATCATGTGATATTTAGGTTGAATTTAAACAAGGGCCATAATTGGAATATTGTCAGATGTATGTAAACAAAAAGTAAATGCAGACTTTTTGTACATTTTAGAACGCAATAAATCAAAGGTTATTGCAAGACATAAAGAGCTAAATATAAAGCTGAGGTTCTGCAACTTATGTACTGGCAATCCCTCGGGAAACAAGTACAATCAGATAGACAAAAGGTTATTTGTAATCTATGTACCTATTTGAAGATTGTCCTTCATTTTGCTTCAAGTAACGTTTGTTGCACTTTAGCCAAGCTATGTGCCATTATTTTTTTTTTCATTATTATTGTATGTTGTGTTTGTGCGCCACACCTTGTGATTATGAACCAGAGCCATAATAAGTTCAATACATGTCACTGTGTGCAGACTTTTACATCAGGTCCATTTCAGAAGTAATACTATCCAACTCATTACGCCTCATATCCTCTATTCTTTATAATCCTGTAGTTAAACCCAGACAATTACAAAATGCAATCCTCCCTGACATTCCGAGATATTTAGGCTTGTTGAAAACTAAACAGTCAAGAAACCTTTCTAAAACAAACTTGGCATCAGAATTATGATTACTATCAAGACACAGAAACTTTGTTTAGATTTTTGGATGATTCAAGTTAGTCTAATTGTCTTCATATATTCTACAAACTAATGTGGTGTTTAGATAGGCTGTACATTTGACACATCACATACTTTAAATATGCTAATTACAAAAGGGATTTGTGCTGTGTTGACAGGAAGTCCAACAATGACACGTGGGTGAGCAACAACACATACTGGGAGCTGCGCAGAGACCCTGGATTCAGTAAAATTAACTCTCCTGTGTTGTGGTGACCTCTGGATTTGACCAAACCTCCTCATGACAACTTACCATCAAGAGGGAAGTATAAAACTGCTCAGATCAGCCTCCAAATGCCCTGACCTGTTTAACATGGATCGCCCAATGTCATGGTAACCTAAACCTATCCGGACTTCTTGCTCTTCCTCTTTCAGGATTGAGCAGAGTGTATCGAACTTCTGTTGGTTTGTTTCTCCTTTAGGGTACATTTTCTCTTATTGTCATAACTGTAATTGACAAAGTTTCAGTGTAAAGATTCATATGTTCTGTTGCATCTCAGCATTTACCAAAGTGCCTTTTTATTGCAGTGCCTCACTCAATCAACTGCTGTAGCAGTTATGCAAAACACTTTTATTCTAGAGTCTTTAAAAACTTGTTTGGATGATGTCTGTATGTTATATTGACTTCACTGGAGAGTAAAAGGATCGAGGTTGGAAGTAAAAAAATAAATAAAAGGGCAACTTGCTGAAGTTTTCCTCTATCCAGTCAGCATCGTGACCCAAGGAACAGATTTGATCAAATGTTTTGATTTATAAAAAAGGGACTTTAGCATTTTTCAGTATGCTGCCTTGTTCTGAGTCATTAAGTCATAGTGCTGTGGATAATGTTTATCGATGGGGAAAATGACAATAATACTCGCTGTTCAAAGAGATAATAAACTGTACGATGGATGGACAAGTTATGCAATGTCTCATTTTTTGTTTTTCGTTTCGAGCACAAGGAATAAGCCAATTAAGTTTGCTTGTTTCACTCACTGCCACAAATGAGTTCCTCCCAAAGTAACGATCATCCAAACATGTCCATCTTTTAAGACTATTCTAAGTGAACGACACCGTAACATTAGTGGTGTAAGGCATTTGGTTTATGTTAAAGCAACACAAAAACCCAGCAAAGCAAACCTTCCAAAAACTGTTTGCAGTAAAAATAACATTTGTGTTATATGATATGTTGGACACCAATCAAGACATTAAAAGCAAATGTGCCAGTAATCATTATTTTAAATATTTGTTTTGATTTCTATTGTTATTTTCTTTCCTTATTACTATCATCATGGTAGTAGTTTAGTAGTTAGTCAAATACATATTTAATTTATAAAGAACTTGAAACTTCAATTGGTTTGTGTATACGCGTGTGGGAGAGAAAACGGAGAGTGAGTGAAGTAATATGTCACTGGACACCTTGACAAGAACTCTGTGTTGTTAGTTTATTTATATCTGCATCTACTGGCTCATCTACCGAAAGATCTTCTGCAAAGGAGGAAGGTATTTCTTTGGGATGAGCTGTTGCTGCTGGGCAAGTCCCTTGATCATCATCCGTCCATGGTGTCTGTAAAATAAACACTTCCCATTTAGCAGTTTAGTGTACCAGCACAATGCCAAGAAGGTTATCCAATTGTGTCGACGATGAAACAACAAATAGTCGTTTTCACAGGAGACAATATGAGAACATGTAAGATTTGGTGACCCACCTGACTTTCGGTGCAGCATCCACTGCCATCTTGCTGACAGCAGTAAGGAAACGCTCTATGAAGAGCTTCCCTAATGTCAGGATGAGATCCTCTCCGACCACGCCCACCAGCTTGCGAAGGTGCTGTGCTGTGCTCTCTCTCACTGCAACAGAAGTGTGACTGAGGAAAGACAAACACAAGAGAATGGAAGATAACTCCTTTGACCTAGTTTTATTTAATTGACTTTAAGATGCTGCCACTACACTTCCTACAGAATGCTTACCGTAGCCCTGTATTGAATAGGACGCTCATGACTCTTCCAGGGCAGCAGCCCTCCACCAGTGCATCCAGGGCAAGGTTAGCCCGCTGGTGAACGAAGACATTGGTTGTCTTTGCCAACTTCAGCAGCAGGGCACGGCCCGTCCACTCTGCCTTGGTGTCCATTGCTCTCCCCAAGTGAACATGGAGCTCTCCTATGCAATCCAATGCAGAACAGGCTACAGCAGAGCGCAGGTTATTTACCTAGATGATAAATAAGAACATCATTCAATACTTCAAGACAGTTACATGAGGCAAATGAGAACCACATCCGACATGAGGACAAAAAGAAAGACGAACATGTCTACATTACCCCTTTTATTAGGATCAGGCAGACTTCATGAAGCTTGGTCTGCAGCAGAGCAGGATGGTTTCGTGCCAGAGCTTGAACAGATTTCAATCCATCCAGGTTTTTCTCCCTGTGTTTAGATGATACAGTGATTGAATTATGTTGGTCACCACCAGAAAAAGAAGACTTGTGTCCCTATGTGATGTCTTACCATTCGTCTGAGCTCAGCCGCTTTAAGCAGAGGGACAGGCTCTCTGCGGGGTTGACCAAGGCCTGGAGGTCTTCCTGACCTGCGTCAGCTTTTGTAGCGCAAGGTTTTGGCCCAATGTGAAGTCCTGTTTTGTTGGGCAGACCAGAAGGTGCTTGAACCTTGGGTTTCACCACAGGGGCCCCACGGTAAGGTTTTCTTTTGTTGGACCGGACAGAAGCTGCTGCAACCTTGGGTTTGACATCTGGTGTGCAACATTGTCTTCTGTTGGGCCGGGACGGAGGTGTTCGGACCCTGCCTGTCATTGCCTGGGCCCGTCTCGGGGCTGCTGGTGGAGGAGGATGGAGGGGGTTGAACTTTTTCAGGTTTTCCACAAAGTTCTCCAGCTTACTTTGAGCTGTCTGGAGCCTGCATCCGTCAGCTACATTTTTTTCTGTTCAGATTAACAGCAAGAAAAACATGCTTACACAGATTTCTTGTTCACTGTATTTCCATCTTCACCTATGCCTATTCAAGTTCCCATAGAGAAAGTCATAAGCACCCAACGGTACATACTTGCTTGTCCAGGTTTTAGAATCAACACTGGGAGACGAGACGGTCTTCTGGTTGCAGCAGTTGGAGGAAGACTAGAGGGGAAGTGGACAATGGATCTTAGCTCACTTGGAGTTTGCATGTCTACTGAGCTGAGGGAGGAATCTGGGCTTGAGCTCCTGCCTGCTTCTGTAAACTTAGCCAATTTACACGCAAGTATTGCCATCCGACTGCCCAGATGCAGCTTCTTCTCGAAGAAGGGCTCCTCTTCTTGCAAAGTCTGCTTGGTCCTGGACTTCCGACCCTTTTTGCCTTCCTTTGAAATGGGCGTGATCTTCTTTCCTCGCAGAGAAGATTCAGGGCTTTTCTTGGATAAAGTTTGATGAGGCGAAGGTTGAGTGTCATCTGGGACGATGAATCCCAGTCTCTCCAGAACAGCGTCGGTTTGAGCTTTCTGGGTAGCACAGAGCCTCTCTGTGTGTTGGATCTGTGCGGCCCTTTTGGCACTTTCAGCTCTCTCAATGTCCAGGATCCTGGACTGACTGCTTGAGCCACTGTGGCTCTCTGGTGGCTGGAACAAAGACACATTTTCATTTTCTTTGTTGTATTTCTATTTTGAACTTCATGTAGAATGATTTGAAAGAGGGCTGGCCAATTTGGTAAAAATATCAGGAAGTATTTGACCAAATCACTTGATTTTTATTATTGTCGATTTTGATTAATATTGTGACAAAATGTGTTTATCGATAAATAATAATAAAAGTTATCAGTGATGTGGATTTAATGACTAAGTAGGTCAATTTCATTTACGACTATATCGAGTCTTACATCACAAAATCCATCATATCTATGTTGCCCAGCAGTGATTTTGAAGTGTTTTTGCTTAAATCCAGCAGTAGGTTGATAGTTATTTACTTACATCACTGTCTTTATTGGAGTTTGTCTTTTGCCGTTTCAAGAATTTACATAATGCCTCGCAAATAGACATGACTAACAGAAAAATTAAACTAAATAGCCACAAAATTGTAGGGCCAAAGCCGAGCAGCTTCTCTCCACAGGATCAATGTTAGTTTGGATCTGAACTCTCCACTCTACATGAGCATGTTCCAAGTGATGTCACGGAACATTCTCATGGAATCCATGATGCAGATTAGATGTTCTGTGAATTATGTCTTTGCTTTCTCTTAGTTATTCCATGTTTTTAAAGCATTGATGTGATAAATAAATACAGTAACTTGAAAATCATGACATCTTTGAGAGTTTTGTACACATTTAATTGACTATATATTTTTCCCAGGGGGAATTTTTTACCATCACATTTCCAATCTTCTCCATGCTTTTACGCATCAGTGCCCTTTTTAGCGATGTAAGAATGACTATAGGCTGCTTAAATTACATATGAACGTCATCATAATGTCAGCCAAAATGGAATGGGAGACAGTTCATATGCAGGTTCAATGTGTTGTTATACATTTTTGTTAAAAAAAACAACTTACAGCTTTAAAGTAGAATTGTGCTAAGACCTGAGACTCTTTTGCAATGAAACAAACATAATTGTATACATTACTAAGCATTTTTATAGATAATAATTAAACCATATTAAATCCTTAATAATTAATTCCACTTATCCAAGAGCATTAAATAATTTAATAATTATTCAGTAATACAAATGATCTCTATGATAGGGAGCCTTTGTCCAGAAAGAGTATTTTATACTGATATGCACTCTGATTGTATAGTTTAACCATTGCATTATTGAAACATCTGACTAGTTTTTCCAGAGTGCTGCTGCTGGTCATGGTAATGTGGCCCGTTAGTACATTCGTACTGTTTGTGCACAGGCGACTATTATATCTCTACATCTGAGAGACCACTCCCTGTCAGCCCTGGCAGAGTCATACTTATCACCACTGGTCACAAACCTAAAAACACACACTCACACATACACACACTCTTCTGAACCCAGTCCATACATCATGTCACTTTAAATTTAAACCATTCATTTGATTTGCATATGTTTTAAAAAAAAATATATATATATATATGTCAACACCTCTTTCAGCATGATCTTCACATCTGACACTGCTCCATGGACAAGGGGCAAATGGATTTAGGTGCTTTGAGAGCTGATTGAAAGTTACATCATGTATTATTTTCCCTGTAACAAAGTTACACATTCAGCACTTTTCTTATTAATAACTATAAAATAAAGTTTGGAATATTTCACTTAACTGGTGTCAATGTGTCATAAACCACGACTATACTGACCCACTTACGATTTACTACCACATTGGCAGTGAAATGCAAAATGCTATGAATGAATCATAACACTTTCAGGCATTGCCCCTTTTTATTCATTTAGAAAATAAAAAAATAAAAAAAATTCTACTGGTCTTCCTGAAAACACACACGCACAGACAAATACCGGAGTTCATATGATCATAATTAAGTCTCCAGTGAGAGTGGGAGGAGTGGGCGGTCTGCGTTCTCCTCTCAAGTGGATAACTGCGCAGACGATCTCTCCCTCCCACCATTCGGCCACAGCTCCGACCGAACACTGCTGCAATCGGTGTTTCCCCCCGTTGGCCTGTATTACTTTAATCATAACACTGCGGGGGAAGTGTCATTGTTACATTATCAGGATTATTTTGGTCCCCGTTTGGACAACTTGGTCTACTTTTACGCATGGCAGCATCGGTGACATTCCAGGCTTGAAAAACGACACAGACCTGCGTTCTGAACCAACGCAGCTCTCAAACCTGTAGAGTTGTTTGTGAGGACTTTGAGGTAAGCGATAACTTCACTTACAAATAAATAAGTCGTTCATTGGGAGAAAGAAAACCAACAACGTGACTCTATTCTGACGCTAGTCTGTTTGAGATAACCAACGTGATGTGTTTTGTTATGGTTTATGTTGGACCTTTCGCTCAGAACATGCTTTTTCCATGATCTCCAGGACCAGTTTATTTATTTAATTTCACACTGATAATCCGAGTCATGCGTCCTTAAGGCTCTTCCACAGCTGACCTAACTGTGCAAGCACGCGCAGCTCAGTTACAGCCTGGTTGCATTTGAGAAAGTGGACTGCCGGGAAACACACGCGCGCTGGCACACGAGCAAGTATGTGTGTGTGTGGCGTGCATACTGTGTAAACACGAGGCAGGAATGCTTTGGTGACTTTACTAACAGTATGTATTGGAAGATATTTCAATGGAAAATTGTACCTTTAATAGATAAACATGGAACACACTTGTACAAAAGAAAAGTAAGTATGTATTTGGCTTTGTTGTTTGCTTTTTGCTGATTTGCCACTGGATGTATTGAAGGGTCTTTTCATTACTGCTTTACATTCCCAACAACATATTCGATTCTATATAATTTGAGTTTGGGGTTAGGTAAAGGTCCCCATGTTACGACAACGCTTTAATAATTCAGCACGAATGACGTAACCCACTGAAAACATGTCAAGTCAACTGAAGTTTGTGTCGTTCACACATGTGGGCTGTGAGCTCAGGAAATGTGAGCCCCTGCTTTGGATTTATTTTCTGACCTGGCCTCTTTCCCTAACTTAAACGTCTCCCAAACCAACAGGAGCACAGCTTAATCTTTCTTCCATTCTTTTACTCTCAGCACAAATCCCCCATCATGTCTGATTATGTAAAATATTTAAGATGCTGAGCCAGCAGGATTAGTCTGCCAGGATGTGTCTGCTGTGTCACATTAGTTTCAATAATCAGGGAAATTCCTTTTTGCCTTGTATGTCACATCCAACTGTTGACTGAAAAGTTGTGTGGGTATATGTGGTACACACGGAGTCTGATTGATTTCACTGGGACTTTCTTAAACATGCACACGTTTTCTATCTAGAGGGGAAAACTGGGGAGAATACAGACTGGAAATCACCCGTAGTGGTTTAGTAGTTGGGTATCAGCGCAGCAGGACCTTGTGCTCTCATTGCCTTCCAGTGGACAAAATACAAATTCAGCTTAAATTAAGGCTCTCTTCTCTTCTGCCAGCTGTCTGCAGTCCTCGTCAACCCGGGCCATGTTTTCCAAAGCCACTGCCAACTTCGTCCGTCAGATTGACCCTGAAGGAAGCCTCATCCACGTGTCCCGAGTAAATGACTCAAAGAAACTGGTTCCCATGGCAGTGATCGTCAAACGCAACCGCATGTGGTTCTGGCAGAGGACCAAGTACCAACCAACCGACTTCACCCTCAGCGACTTGTTGCAAGGCGACACGGTGCTCAGCCCTGGTATGTAGGTGTGCACATACATACTGCAGTGAATAGAAATTGCTGAAGCTATATTTTACTTCACCTTATTTCACCTTTTTATTGTGAACACCACTTGTTTTGTCAGATGTGTCCGAGACAGAATTCCTGACCTACAAGGGGACGTTTCAAGACAAACTCTCTGCGAAACTGGACACAGAGGCCGGCGCTTCCAACGCCACACTGGAGGCTCGGGGCGCTTCCAAGCTCCAGTTAAGTTTTGGCAAGCTGAAGAAAGAGGACCTGGATGTAAAGAAGCTGTTACAAGACTCCAGCAGCAGGTGATGAATAATTCCTTTTTGGATTATTTACACATTGTGATGCGCAGAAGGTGACAAGATAATGACTTTATTATTAATGTGGTGAATTACTCCATGAAAGTAATTAGACATTAGCCATTTGAGACCTGAGACCAGTAACATTCAAACCACACAGATTAGTAGAGTCATCTTACTTAAATGACCCGCACTAAAGCTGTTTTGGTTCTTCGTGTTGTTTCTCATGTGAACACACTGATAGCTGACTGATAATGGCAACACATTAATGTTACACACACAACATTAGCATTGTGTAGAGTATATCAACCGTCTGTCTTCTCATCAGGCTGGTGGACATGCAGAATCCGCTGGTACAGCAGCTGGAGAAGCTAGCTGACGTGCTAGCGGTGGTGAAGGAGAGGATCCTGACCACCGACTCCTGCTCCATCACCCAGATGAGAAAGGAGCAGTGCACCTTCCAGGGGATGCTCGGGTTACTGGGCATGCTGGGTAATTCTGTTAAGGTGGGTGTGGGAGGAGTGTGTTTGTTTTAGGAAATTCTAAAAACATGCAAAATAGCTCATAGTTTCAATGTGATGTCATTCAATAATGAACTAGTTTGTTATGGGCATTATTTCAGAAATTGTAAAGTAGCAGATCGATGTTATTATTATTCAAATTGTTATTAGTGTCATATTCTGGGGTAAATATTGAATATTTGTGTTTAACTAGCAAGCAGTTAAGTCAAGCAGTTAAAATATTTTCAATCCAAAATGTTTCTTAAAATCGTGCTTGTGTGTGTGTGTGTGTATTGTATATGTGTATTCTCAGGTGTGTGTGAATGACAGCAACAACATTGAGGTGGACAGCGATGTTTCCTTGGAAATCCCCTCTGGTACAGTCATTGCTTACAGCATCCTCGAACTGGAGATTAAAAAAAATGGGCGCTATGGTGAGTTGGGTATGTGTGCGCTTGTGTGTGTGCGTGTGCATGTGTGTGTGTGTGTGTATTTGTCAGAGAGTGTGTGAGGTTACCGATAGGCAGACTTCCCGACAGCCGAGCAGATGATTAGACAAGCATCCCCACTTAATACTTCATACTTAATACTTCCCCATACTTAAATCATTTTTAACATCCCACATCAGAGTATTGTTCACTGATGTGTTTGGATTGTGTCTTAACTTACATGCTTGTGCACCTCTTGTCACTTGTACCCCATGTGTGATATAATGCTGTGTCTATTTTCAGATATATGCCTACAACCTGGTACAATAGGAGGCATTGAGGCCGACTCGCCTGTGTCCTGGCCATCCCATGATGATCCCACCTGGGATACGGTGGACGGAGGGTGCAATGGGAAGATGGTGCCAGTGAAAGTAGCTTTGAGTGCACTGCCAAATGGTTTGTTTCCATTCATTCGTTTAGCCCGTTACTCATTGACTAACTATAACACTGAGCATTACACTCCTCGTTTTTTCTGTTGTTTGTGAGGAAGTGAAACACGTTAGAGGAATAATGAACATTCAACAGGTTCCCTTTTTATCCAACGGATGGCATTGTGGATTAAATGAATAGTTTGAATTGGTTATTTGTTCTGAAACACTATATTTGGGAATCTTTTTTAATAATCTGCCAGGAAAGTAAACCTCTTTGTGCCGTGATAGAAATGTGATCTTGTAATTTTGCTAAATAGTCAGTTTTCCATCCTCAGATTTCCAAAATACAATCTAGTAGAACCTTTTCCAATTTACCCCTTTGACTGTAAAATAACATCTCAGTTGTTACTAACTGATAGTAAAACTGAGAACAAAAGTCCAAGATGGCACACTCCTGCCAAGGTTACACAATCCTCTAGAATTGCTCTTAATCTACCGTTAAACTTCATCTGCATTTCAAACTCTAAATCTTCATTGTGATAAAAAATAATCTTTGGGAGAAGTAGCACTTTGTATAACTATAAAAGAGTGCAAAATTTGAGTTGGGTCATTAACAATTGTAATAAAAATGTGAATGTGATTACATAATGTGTTTAAGGATCAGGGTCATATTTTGAGCCGACAGGAACTGTTTATATGAAATAGTGTGTCTTATAAAATAAATAATTTAAATAAATAATATTTGTTTGCCAAGTTTGGTGATTGAATAAGAAAAAAAACCCTACTCAAACACATCAAACTGCAGTCCATCGAGCATATCAAAGGTTGTTGGTGTGGTGTTAGTTTGAAATATGACGCAGTATCTCCCGCTCTCATGCAGGATCACAGGAGATGGACCTCTCTCCTCTGGCAGAGCTTCCCCAGACGACTCGCTGTGCCCTGTTCAAAATACTCCAAGAGGCTCTGAGGGACCCCACTGCTCTGTCTTATATGGAGTGTTTGGTGAGTGACACGCAAACTTGACCCCGGCACCAACACACCACAGGTCTGTTGTGGCCTGGAGTCACTGTTGACTCATCCCTACACGGGACATGGAGTTATTTGTGTGACAACTAGACTTACCCCAACGGACAGACACCCAAAACCTTGTTTATTTAATTTAATGACAGGATATCTGATACATTTTTGATTTTCTCCGTTTTGCCCCTTCTCTGTGCCTCTGTTAGCTGGAAGAGTTGTGCAGTGGTGAAACACTCGATGTAGATGAGCATGAAGAACTGTCGGATAGTCAGAGAAAATCATTGTCAGCCCTTCTGGACAGCCAAGCGGAGAACAGCCAGTGTGACCTCCCGGCCCGCCTAAATGCAACTTACCTGTTGGTCAGTGCCTTGGAAGGTGAGGGTGAACTCTCAGCTGAATATGGCCACATTTTCCCTTAGTGCTTCTACGGATTAAACTTGTTGTGTTTTATGTTTTTTGTAGCATTGCCTGAACAAACTCTGAGCCTATTGAGTGAGAGTCGTCCTGATTTTCTGGAGGCCTTCGACACACTGGTTAGTTAACTTTTAACTTTAATTTACTGTATACTGTTGACTACTTAATGTCATTTTAAGTTATGTACTTGAACATATTAGTGTCAATTACTAAAACACGTAGAACATATTATTTTAAGAAATAGTCGGACGTCATCTCTTGATGACATTTCTCAAAATGTGGGACTATTCCTTAAAACCAAAGTCAGAATCAAGCCTTTATCACCTTGCAAAGAGCTTGCTATCTTTTTGTCAATCCTCCATCCTTGTTTTCATATCTCTCCCACCAGATGTGCAGGTTAAAGAGGAGCAGCAAGCCTCTCTCCATACAGTGTCTCCCGGTCCCGCTGCAGGACAACCAGGCCTTCCAACATGCAGAGCAGCTGCTCAGCTCCACCAATGTGGCACTAAAGAGAGACAGCCACATGCTGTGGACGGAGACCGGAAATGAAGCAGGAGCTCTTCCATTGGTCCTCTGTCTCAGCATACATGGATTGTCTCTGCTGTGCAAAGGGCTAGTGCTAGTGTCTGCATGAGCACACTTTTTTTTGCGTATATTTCCTCCATTTCTTTCTTTATTGGAAAGTTTATTGAGATAAAATCGTTAGACCACCATTATTATTATGGATTCTTTCATATTTTTATTTTTACTATTTTTGTATGTATCATATATATAGCATATATATTTTATGTAAGAAATGCAGCTCTGACATGTTTCATCGATGTGTCTCACTCTTTTATAGCTTGGAAACCATTAAAGAGGTTTTTTCTTGGATCAGGCACCTTACATACATCTATCCAGCAAACTATTTCTTTACAAATAGTTTTGTATGAATCCAGTTTTACTGCTTTTATTTATGAATTTTCTCTCTCGTTCTGCAAATGTGATTCACTGTCAATGCATGGTGGTTAAGATGAAAACCTTTTGTATGTGTCAGCTCAACAAATATTTAAGTGGTAGAGTTTATGTTTTTTTAAATATGTTATTTGATGCATGCCGACGGTACACAAAATATAATATGCTGAAAACTGTGTTGCACGTATATTCTTACTGGAATTTATATAACAAATGAAGCTGCATTGTATTGCTGCAACATATTTGCTATGAGACAATTTCATTCATCAGGAAAACTATATATTTAACATTCCCTAAAATATTGACGTTGAATCGAAAAAGCTAAATTGTATTCAAATGCAATATTGGTTGTTTCTTATGTCGCAGTATATTTGTCACTATAAAGTTTAATGAAGCTACCTTTGCCATAGCCTTACTGCCACTTTAATATTTGTTATTTTACATTCAAATGTATTGTTGATTAGATATACATGTTTTACTTTATACTATGTTAATACATTTTTAAAAAATATTTGCATTTAGGTCTGTATGATATTACTTTATCAAAGTATATGCTTTTGTCTTATGTTACATTAAGTTTTTTATATTGCATGAGATGTATTGTCCAAAGATAAAGAAATGTGTTGCAAATTGACAAACCGCATTCCTTTTTCTTGGAAATATTTAAAGAAAATGTTTACTTTTAAGATTAAGCCCTCTGTTCTGTCAAAAAGCTATAAACAATAACATTTTTCATTTATTTTTATTAAAGGTCTTTGCTCATTTCTAGATTGATATATAAATTGTACACACTCATGGCTGATTAGACCTTTTCTCAGTCCAGTGTGTGTTCAAAGACCTTGGGAGTTGTTGTTTCTGTACCTGTTAGACTGGGACAACTTGCATCATTATATTAGTAGTTGATGCAGTCAGGTTCGAGTTCATTAGCTACACTTAGCTAGCAAGACCGGATTAGCAACAGCAGAGAGGGAAACTCTCCCATGTCCTTAACAATTTAACTATTTAAAAAGATTGATGAAACTCTTCCAAAAAACCCTAATATTATCATCTAATCTGCTGGTTATGTTTTGTAGAGGGACACTGTGTCAGAGTTTTATTATTTAACATCATTGCCACATATATTCAATTTAATTATTGTTTTAAGGAAAATTAGCAATTTTCTAAAAAAATCATAAATATAAATGTGTTTTATCAACAAATTGATAACCACACCTGTAGTCAATCAGTACAATTTTACTGTAGAAATGTTGGTTTCTAGGTATAATCAGCTGTGTACATTGAAATTGATAAAAAATTTCAATGTACAATGTTCCACACAAGTACATGAATGCAGACAATGAAAACTCAAGATCAATACTACATATCGGGTGTGTTGCATGACAATCATAAGCTGCAAAGTGTTGCTGTTCAGTGTGCTAAAATATGAAACAACAAGAGAAAGCTGATTCTTTCTGTTTGGGCTCATTTCCGCTAGGACAACTACATCTGACCAGTTTAGGAAGCTTGAGCTAAACAAGTCGTGTATTATAGGCCCAATGGTACATTTTTGCCCTTGGGCCTCCACCAGTTTAATCCGGTTATGCTAGTGAGGTGTATCCACAGTGTACATCTGTAAACTATGAGTGTATGGTTTAGAGAATTCAAGAAACATCCTGCAACACTGTGCTCAATTCAAGAAGTCTAGTCAGCCAGAAAAATTGCACCTGTGTGGACATGCAGGTCATTTATAGAGCTCAATGCATTAGTTGTTAAGTCTAAGACTTCACCCCCTTCTTTATGAAATACAAAATATGTTTGGACCTATGAACATAACATTAATTAAGGTAGATTAAAACATTTGCTGCTAAATCATTTGTAGCTTGATAATCACATTTAGTATATTCTTTGAGGTGTAGTGTGACCTTTTAACAATGTATGATCTGAAAACTAAATTCCTGCTCCTGAAACAAAGTCAATGGAAAACATTTTATGGAGCATTGCGGTCAAGTGAGCCCATATCCGCCGAGTCAGCTTCAATTGCAATTTCGAATGCACCTCTATTCAAGGTGTTACGGTAGGGGGGAGGTACTCAGCACAGAGAAGCCAGAGACATAATGATATTCATAATGTGACAACTTTCAATATTCTATAGGCTATAAAAACAGATTCTAAAATTTGTAAAGTAAAATCACAACGCAGTCTTTTTTAAGGGGACCTCTGCTATGCACATGTACATGGACATGAGATTTTACTGTACAGATTTGGAGAAAAGTGACTTCCAATTTAGCTACAATGACATAATGATATTCATAATGTCACAATTTGCAATATTCAAACTGCTAGAAAAACAGATCCTTAAATTTGTAAAGTAAAATCACAAGGCAGACTTGTTCAATCTGACCTCTGCTATGCACATGTACATGGCCATGAGATTTTACAGTAACGTTTTGGAGAAAAGTGACGTCAAAGTCAGCTTTAATGACATAATGATATTCAAAATCAGACCCTTAAATGTATAACGTTTTTATAGCTGTTTGAATATTGGGATATTGGGAAGTTACGTTTGAATGTTTTTTTTTTTTTTTCAAGCCACCGTAGGCCACCATACCGTAACACCAGGAATAGACGGTCATTTTTTTTCATGCGTGCTGCCCACTCGGCGGATGAGAGCTCACTTGACCGCACTTAAGGAGTGTGTGTACAGAACACAATATACCAGAACACTGCTTCCTCTAGAGCTGTTTACATTTTATTATTATAATTATTATATATTTATATCGTAATCAGTAATATATTTACAAATATAATAATCAATAATATATGTACAAAAAATAAAAAAAAAATCATCAGATACATAGATGCATGTTTCTATACATTCAAAAGCAAATAAACAAATAGAATCGTTATGTTTCGCCTTTTGGCCGGAAGTGAACGATTGTGACCGGTGACGTAAATCTCATGCGACACCAACTTGTGCGTTTCTGCGAGCCGAGTCGCACGAAAACATTAGAGGCCCGGATACTAAACACAGAGTGTGACGAAAAACCAACACGTTACAGAAATGCCCGTGTGCAATTTCTTTATTCAGGGACGTTGTCGTTACGGCGACAAATGTTGGAATGAGCATCCATCGGGAGGAGGTGGCGGCAAAGGAGGAGGAGGATACAACAACAACAACAACAGCTACAATTCAGCTCCTCAGCAGCAGTCCAGAGGAGGTGGAGGTAACGTCAAGTAAAGCTAAACATAAACTGTATTTATGTGACGTGAAGTGGTCTCTTTTTATGTCAAATTGTGCTGCGTTGGCTTGCTAGCAGTTTACGAAACAGGCAGAATTAACTTCCGTTTCTTATTTGTTGACATGGTGACAGGCCACAGAAGGTTGTTCAATAAAGTTCATTGTCAAGATCATAGAGTCATTGTGAGAAACTAAGCTGTAATGTTTCCAGCAAGTCGAGAAAAGCATTTAGGATCTTAATCTTTTTCGTCATTATTGACAGTTTTTTGTGTGCATGTTGGTTTCAGGGTTTGGAAACAGAGTTTGGGTGAATCCTTCTCAGCAAAAAGGAAGCTATATCCAGCCATCATCTTTCTCTTCTAAAGGAACTGAGGAATGGGGTCAAGGAGGAAGTGGAGGAGCTGACTGGGGTCGAGCTGGAGCTGGAGGAGGAGGAGGGGGAAATGACTGGAGTAGAGGAGGAGGAGGGAATGATTGGGGCAGAGGAGGTGGCGGGAACGACTGGGGCCGAGGAGGAAGTGCAGGGAGAAGAGATAATGCAAGCTTTCCTACTCAAAACAAATTTTCAACGCTTGGTACTCCCAGTACCTTTGAAAGGGGAGGAGGACAGCAGGTGCCAGCCGGTGAGGAAGATGATGACAAAAAACTGTGAGTCTTATTTTTTTGTTGTGCAGCATACCAAAAATAATGTCGTCATAAGGAGTTCATTCAAGTGATTTCTGTCTCGCATTCACACAGAGAGATCATCCAGATGGACATGGATATTTGGGAGAGTTCAGGGCAGTGGGGCTTTTCATGTTATTCCAGCTCCAAGACACCTTTATCTGGTCTGTATCAGATACACATTTGATTCCATGATTTTGTCAGGTATAGGTAGACACTAGACCTGATTATGTTTGATATTTCTTGTCTACAGGTTTCACTGATCTTTCCCCAGAAGAGCTAAGGATGGAGTATCTCTCCAGAACAGCGTTAGGCGATGTTCAGAGCTATGTGAGTGTATTGTCACACATTAAAATATCACTGCTAATATTGATCTAAAGAGGAGATCGTCTTCTATGTGTTTCTGGAGAGACTTGACTCCTCTCCGTGGATACAAGCATCTTTTTTAGTGTAGAGGATAGGTGACATCTTAATGTTCAATCTATTGGGTTGTTTTTTTGTTATTGTGTAAAAGCTAAATGTATGAAACTCATGTTTCCTTGATTCAGGTTAATGCTGTCAATCAGTTGCTCAACCAGTGGAGGAGCAGAGTCCAGGAACTGAAGGTCATGAATCCTGCCACCCGCACAGCTTTGGTGAGACACAGACACACACACACACAGTTACTGACACAATACTCCCATACATAAGTATGAAAGACAAAAAGCCAGTTAACATGTTTTGATATTTAATTTTCCTGCAGCTCACAGAGTTAAACAACCCAGCACCTCAGGCATCTTCAAGTGACTTTGGTTCAGCTGCTGTATTTGGATCTGCTACATCCAGCAAAGGTGAAGATGAAGTATTGCTTTAATATAACAGGAGAGGCAGGAACCTTTTCTTTTGAAAAGTATGAAAAGAGACACCTGCTCCCTGCCAATAAATAGTTAGTTATTGTATCAAGACTTTGTCTTTTGTGTGGATTAAAGAAACCACAAAATTCCATCATCATCTTTTTTTCCTATTTAAAGTCGCAGGGATCCCCGCGAAGGCAGGGTTCCTCTGGACAGGTCACCAGTTTATCACAGGGCACGTATAGAGACAGATATGGGCAATTTCACAGTCTCCAATTAACCGTAGCTGCATGTCTTTGGACTGTGAGAGTGAGCCGGGGAACCCATCGCCCATGTAAAGGGCGTCAGGAGTCAGCGGCATTGTCGGCAACCAACCCGACCCGAATTATAACACGGACCAAGGAGTCTAACGCACACGCGAGTCAGAGGGTCTCTTTTTTTTTTTTTCCTCTCGTTATTTTTCCCCAGTCCGCCTGTGATGGTGACTATACGGCACTCATTGAAGGCCTTGCTCTATAATCTTACGACATGTCCCGTCTGATTATAATGGTCTGTTAATCAAATTAATACGAGCCATTGTGCAAGTGTTAATTCTAACTCTTTCTGAGCATTTAGGCTTCGGGGCTCCAGCACCGGCCGCAGCCAACACGTTCAGCTTCGCTGCCCCAAGCGGTGGGTTTGGTTCCTCGGCGGCACCGCCCTCCTCCGCAGGTTTCGGCAGTGCCTTGGCAGCTCCGACACAACCTCCCTCTGGGTTTGGTTCCACCACTGCAGCCTCCTCAGCTCCTAATGCGTCGTCTTTCTCCTTTGCTGCGCCGTCCACCAACAAGCCAGCAGCCACTTCAGGATTTGGCTCCGCCTCGGGGTTCAGTTTCACCTCGACACAAAACACAGGAGGAGGAGGATTTGGAAGCGGTTTCGGGGCTGAAGCACCTGGCTCAGCAGGAAGCGGCAGTATTTTTGAACAGACAAGTGGAGGGTTTGGGAAGACTGCTGCTCCACCTGCAGCAGGAGCGGCATCGAACAGTCTGTTTTCAGATCAGAGCAATATGACTCCAGAGGAACTGAATCAGTTCAAGGCTAAGAGGTTCACTCTCGGCCAAATTCCTTTAAAGCCTCCCCCAGCTGACATGCTGGTGGTATGATGCTGTTTGAAGAATTCACAGGATTTATGAAAAAATAGAGATGATTTGTACAAAGTAAAACATTTACTCTGCATAGTGCTTCTGTTAAAAGCTACTATTCCATTTTTCAATATCTGGCTAATGTTTATACTAATACTTCAAATCAATTCTAGCAGGAAAAGCGTGCTAAATGTAAGATGTTTGTGTTTATGCAAAGTGTGCTTCAGGTACAGCTGTACAATACATAGTACATATTTTTAGATTTTGATGTCACGTAACCTTCTATTTTCGAATGATTGTCTTTTGGGATTGTTCTGTATCTGAATTTTGCTTATTTTTTAAGAGGCTGATAGTTACAGGTCAGTTGATGAGCGACATTTCTGAAGGTTTGTTTGCATGATAATTTAATCTAACAACTATATTACAATAAAAACATGCCTTGAATTTGATTGGAAACTTTTATTTGCACAAAACGCCTCCCACAATGAGGTCTAAAATGTCCTCTAAACTAGAAATGTATTTCACTGAATGCTTCATGGTAGAATAGAATCTCCTCCAATGGACTTACTGCATTAATAATACAAGTTGTCATTGCACAATTAAACCAGGAGAGGGTGTCACAATACAAGCGTTAAAAAAAGAGTTTTTTTAAAAAATGTTTTTGTGAAGCACAGACACAACTGTGTAACTTTGAAGATGTAGTTTGTCACTTCAGACTGATCCTTCTCCTTTTTGTGTGGGTTTTTACTCGCACTGCTCCTGTAACAAGTCCCCAGCAGCTTGCATCTGCCAAGAGAGGAAGTGTGCAAGTGCATGGAAGACAGTGAGTGAATAAACTATTCAATACGTATTCATTAGGTGTTGAACACCCGGTGGGACCACTAGTAGAGAAATACAGCGACAAAGAGGGAGCAATAAGCTATTCTGCTGCTATAGGGGCTACAGCTCTGCTGACTGGAGCATATTTTCAGCTGACAGGGAGTTTATAAAATTCAGCAAGAGGTGAATCTTAGCTGGCGCTGCTCCCTGTATGTGTCATAGTGTGAGATTGTGTGTGCGCAATCATCCCAAGTCAATATCTCATAGCTAGGTCAAAGACATTGTGCATGTACTTTATACAATTGTATGCATGATAAAGGTAACACAGCATTCATTAACTAGTGCGCAACATTCTAATTTTCTCTCCTACTTCTCGGTCTGTCAGCAGTAACTTCCACCCACCCCCTGCTGGAAGATAATGCATAAATAATTCAACAGATTAATGAACGACTGAAAAAGAGACCTCATGAAAAGGCACTCGCATGCTTGTTTCCGTGAAACTTGTTCAAATCTGCTGACAACAATTAAACGGATAAATATATGTGTGAATCCTTGTTTCCCCAACAGCAAATTAAAGTAGATTTAATTACTAACTGCTGTGGCATCAAATCGCCAGCCTGCCTGTGTGTTTATGTACTGTAATGTATGCAAGAGCTGCACAGAGGTGGATCAGTGCAATATTAAAGATGAGGGATGAGTGCATGGAATGCCAACATACACACTCACAGCAAGACATATAATGTGTTTATCTCTCTGGAGTACATCAAGACCTGTATATGGTTATGCCGTAACTAAAGAAACAATTACATTTCACTCATTTGACAGCTTGCGCTCACAAGCGAGGGGATATGATTTATGAATGCAGTCATCTCCTGAGGGAGCCTAGATTTTCAGAGCTGACATTTGAGTCGAAATGAATGCACACACACTGACTCGCGCACAGACACACACGCACACCCACGCACACACCTGTCATGTACTGTACACACGGTCCTCCTTTAATCCCCATCCTGGCCTATCCTTCCGTGAAGTCATAGCTTAGCAAAGACCTTGTCACATGACCACAATGTGTACTGTAATTCAATTGACCGTGACCTGACTCAAGCAGCATGGACCAGACACACAGAACAGTGTATATGGTGCTCCTAAGATATTTTTCCAAAAAGGATGGCGGCAGTTGTCTGTATTTTTAATCTGCTGTATGTCAGAGCTCTAAACCCATCAATTCTTTGAATTATGACCTCTGCTTCCAGCTATTGAAATTCCTTCTCCCTTGCTGGCTTCTACACATCAGCCTTTTTGTGTTAGGCATTACCTAAATGCACAGTGCGTTCGTTGCCGCCGTGGTCACTACATCGGCTGATTACAGCTACAGATGCTCGTACCGCCGTTTGAAACCCCTCTCCATACAGAATGCCAATGAGCTGATTTGGATTCAATGCTGGTATTAATCTTTGGTGGGGGCTGATTCCAGTCAACCCTCCTCGCTGCTGCAGCAGAGAACAAGAATTGATTGTGTTGTGCCACAGCAGTTCACTGTGTCTTGCATGTTGTAGTGTAATGAATAGAAATTACAAATACTTCTCGGTATCCATCATTTGTGCTTTCACTTTTTCTCAACAGCATTGATCCGAGGCTTGTGATTTGAGTGGCTTGCCGTATGGGTGACTGAGTGACACAAATGTCATGTGTCATCTGGTCGATCATACTTTTTGTGCTGCAGCTGTTTATGGGTTCATATTAGGGCCTCACGTTCTTCGAACACAGTGACAGAAATTATACACTTTTGAATATATTGTCAGTACAGAGAATATAGCCTATTGTATCCAAGACAAGAGCGGGCAAGGCCTGGATCGCTTTAATTATCCTTTAATTTCATGCGTGTGTGCTGCAGACGGCGCTGCATGCTCTATACACTCCCTAAGCTCCCTTTATGTATGTGTTCTGGATCAAACCTGTGAAAGACTATGTTTTGCATGTTGTAGTGTAATGAATAGAAATTACAAATACTTCTCAGTAGCCATCATTTGTGCTTTTACTTTTTCCTCAAAGGTTACATGACTGGTGTGGTGATACAGTGCAGATAGAGCACAACTAGTGTTGACTTTTCTTGAGTTTTATAAAACACATTAAAATAGAGCATATCCTATCCAACAAAATACAGCCCAAGTTTGCTTTGCAGCTATCTAGGAACAGACACAACTTTCACTGATGAAGCGGTATGAAACTACAGGAAAGCTCTTTTAGCCCAAACCCGCTCTGTGAAATTACCCAGTGTATCAGATTATCAATCTTCCAAACTGGTGAATGCTATTCCATCAGGAATTGGTTATTAGACAAAGAGTAAAATAAAATTGTTGGAAAAAAAAAACTGTAGGCCTGTTAATAAACAAATATTCACAAAATATTACACTCCCAATTTTATTTCCATTATGCTAACCTGAAATATGTATTTTTGCAACTTGGGAAAAGCGTAAACACGTTGTGTGAACACAACATTGACATATCATAATCATTGAAATTGATTTGGCAAAATGGCCGGTGTTCATACTCAGGAGGAAAATGTCTGTTTCTGGTCACCTGTCCAAAAAGAGAAAACAAAATCCAGGCGAGCTGTTTTCTTTCTGCATCAAGTCTTTATGCTCAATGAAGCTAACTAGCTTTAGCTTAATCTGTTTTGCTGACGTCAGTTGATAGATGTGAGTGGTATTGATCTCCTAAACTAACTCAGCAAAAAGGCGAAGAAAGACTTGTTAAACAAAATGTCAAACAATGTCTTCAACACCACATTTAGGCTTGAATGCCCACTGCATTTCACACGTTTAGCCTACACCATATTAACATTTTTATTCGTATAACCAATCTACTGACAAACGGGGTCATGATAAGGTTCATGGGGTCAAGGTCCCTCATGGCGCCTCTGGTTTGAAGGTAAGGTGAAGTTAGATGATAACCTTAGATGAAGCTGTTTTCACCAGGCTTTTAATACATGTTTCCATGTGCAATTATCTACCTTGGTGATGTGAACAACCAACACAGAGTCAACCTGTATCTCGATGCCTCCATCAACTTGACGTGAGCTCTCCAGTATTTATCCACGCTTCTCTCTCAAGGCCACACATTGTCGCTGTTTGCCATGCCGCTGAAATCAACCAGGCCTAATCGCATCTCCACCCCACCACCACCACCACCACCACCACGCTCTCCCTCCCTGCCTCCCCCCTCCTCCCCTCTCCTCTCTCTTCTCCCCAGCAGCGCGTCTCTCACCGCGCCTTGGATACCGTGTGACCAGCAGCACTAAGCGGAGAAATCGTCCAGCGAACCGCCGTCCAGCACAGCACAGCACAGCACAGATACCAACCCAAACGATGATCTTCTTACAGATACGACAGAAGCAAACAGTTATTTGACAACTCCCGACCCCGCACCTTGCCTTCGCTGCTCCTCGCTGTAAGCGGTAAGTGCTCCAATTCCTTTCTAATTGCAGGGATGTCAGTGCGCAATTTCCGCACCGGTCAGCGACAGCGCCAATGGATTGTTATTCTTAACATTCATAGCAGCAATTAATAGCCGATGATCAGTGACAAGAGGTGCGTGGCGCAAAGTGTGCGTAGTATTGTGCATTTGGGTTTATTGATGTTTTATGTTTTATGTATGGTCCTGTTGTAAAAGCAGCCGGCAACACATTAGATGGTGAGTGGACTCACCTGTGTTGCATTAGAAGTCCAGCAATGCTAAAATGGGTTTACAGGTTACTTCTCCTCCTTCAGTCAATCTCATTACATGTTTAAAGGATTTAATAGGGCCGTATGGTATATACAAGATAATGCACATTAAGCCATGGGGAATTTAATCTGACCTAAATACTTTATTTGTCTTCATCTTCATGTTTAAATTTCTATGGTTTTTACACGTTTGGACAGTTTAATGTGTTCTACTGGGATTTTGTTTTAACAATGTTACTAAAGGTAATTGTTTATTTTGCCACATATAGAGACAAAGTCTAGCATGTCAGTGATCAACTTCAGTCTGATGAGGTTGCATGGAGTCAAATGCATCAACGTGCTTTGGATTAATCCGTTATGCCGCTTCCCCTGTTTGATTGCGTTTGTATATGTGAGGGAGGGTGACATTTTAAGGGAGGGGAAAGGGAGTGTGAAGGAGAGATTACACATATTTTGAGATGCCTGTCCTCAGCCTCAGGTCAGGCCAAATGCAAGCTGAGGTGTGAGATGAGATCAGCTGGCTCAACACACACACCAACACAAACATATCCAGGTCTGGGCTCAAACTGTGTTCCCCACCTGTGGATGAGGGCAGGAACACGTGGTTCAGCTCGTGTGCCTCCTGTGTCTTTCTCTGAATCCTGCTAAGAAAATCTCACAGCCTGAAAGCTGTTTCATGTGTCTCTGACGTGTGAGATTGTTGGCGTTAAACTCATCGTGAAAAGCATAACGTGAGCACATTAGCTTTCAATGAAGAAGCGCCCGCCTAGGCCCATTTCAACAAATTCTAAGAAAAATAATAATTATATGCTTCACTTTAAAATCCTAGCTTGACTCACACTTTATCCTCTGAATAATCCACTGAGACAAAAAAAATCTGATGCCGTTCACCACAAGTTCTGCATTCAAAAATCTGTCATCCCGTTTTACACACTTAAACAGCTGTGCTTCATCGCTCACATGGCTGTTTATGAAGCAACCATGTATGTGAGCCTCAGTTTAGTGCCACACTTGTATTGGTGTGGCTGCCAAGCAGATTTGTGATGCGTCGCATAAGTTCAGAGGGCAAGCAAAAACCCTGTCCTTTTAAAATATTAACCAGGGGAAAAAATATGTGCCTGTGTGTCTACGACTTCAGTCAGATAGTATATGAGCTGGCGACTCAAAAGGCCAGGCTGACTGTTCTGCACTGTATCATCTTCCATCAAAGAGTTGCTGCTCTCATGCACACACACACACACACACACACACACACGCATCTCAAAATTGATAGCTGGAAAGGGCAAAGGCAAAGTCCAGTGCAGCACACCCACACAGACTCACATATACACGGACACATCTGACCACACATCTGATCACACTTCAGTTCTGTAGCGGGCAGCTGCTGGTCCTGCATGGGCTTCACATAACATATAGTGAAGACAACCATGGTGCAGAGCAGACACTTATCATAGTAATGCACAGGCTACCGTGTGTGTGCGTCTCGGTCCACCTTTATGTGTGGTTGTGTTCCTGTGTAGACAACCATCTGCAAGGCACAATTCACTGGCCAATGAGGTATGCAACATCAAAGAGAGTGGCTGTGATTGGTTGATAATGAACGCCTGGTCGGTATTGCGCCTCTTTTCCCACTTGAAACTGTATCTGCAAATGAGATTCTATTGTCTTGTTTGGGATTATTTTGGGCTCTCAGACTGAATCACATCCACAAGTTCAACCAACATAGATGTGAGTTTGTTTTTGACCTTTTATTTTTGTATTATTTTGAATTACACAAAGTCAGGAGACCATTCAGTTGAATGCCACTGTGCTTTTACCAAGCTATGTTGCACTTTGCAGCAACAGTATCCAGAAAATCAATTCCCCCCAACACCTGATATGTGTGTAAAGTCTGCTGCAACGATGACCTCCATATATGCACGTGAGTCACTCTTTAACCAGAAACCTGAGACAAGTCCGCTATGCTTCCTGCTGAAAGAAATGATGCATAAAGAAAAGAGATGACAATAATTTTATCGTACTATATGTCACAAAATCTGTAGCTGCGGTATATGAAGAAAATTGCATGAATCATTTATGTTGATATAAATGTGAATGTAGTCCACTGAAGCATTAATTTCACAGTACGTACAAAATTGACCAAGAAAGTGAGGTATCACCTGCTGGCAGTGCTTACATGTACCAGGATGTACCACAAGCAAGTTACGGACAGCCATCCAGAATGCTGTAAAATGTACATTTTAAAAATCCATTCATACATTTGGATGCCTTTTTCTGCTGTTGAAAACATCCCTAGTTTGCAATATGAGCAAAGTGAATGCAAATAGTTTAGTTTGGGCTCCGCAGACAAATCAAAGCAGCCTGTAATTCTTCTTTACGTCCAACTATGTCAGTGTCATGTCAACTAATGGCACTGAGTGCAGGAAGAACAACAGATGTTGCAGTTGCACACCAAAGACACTGAGAACATCTGCAAATGAATGCATTTTTCATACTATATTTCAGATAGATAGAGATAAGGTAGTTCATAAGTTTATTGTCCCCACAATGGGCCACATGTAGATAATAATTTAGAGCAAAAGACATACTGTAATCATTTTTATTTGCAAATTACTTTTAAATCTTCTTTATTTCGACAACATAATTGCATATTACAATTTACAATGTATATAATCACACAATGAATTCAATGGTGGACACCAATTACAGCCTTAAAATGCATTATATTAATGGAAAATTACACGCACTAACTAATATCCTGTTGTTCCAAAAGGCCACTATTAGACCACTATCAGCCTGACAGATCAGCCAAACACTGAAACATAAAAGCTACCCCAAAAATGAGGTCACATACATAAAAGGAAGATGGCAGAGTAAAACATTGAAAGCCTAATAAAAGTCTTAAAAACATAAGCGGGGGGGAGAGCGAGATATACAGCTCTTATCTTGTCTTCCCTCAGGATCTGATTACGTTCCAATGCACACATCCCTTTGAGAGGCATAGCACTAAATAAGACAGAGAGGCGAGCTTCGGTGGACCCTGGCCCTGTCCCCACAAGCCCTGTTTTAGCTCCCACCTCAGCACCACACAACCCATGCTGTCAAAGATGGGACCTGGTGATCCACACATGGTTAGTGAGGTGAGAGTCAGTGTGCTCCTCCGCCCCGGGGCCTCCCTGGCGAGCTACCAGCATCCCCGGTGGGGTGAAGAGATGGTGCGGTTGGCTTCGGGTAGTGAGAGAGATGTCACTGACCACATTAGTCACCAGAGAAAGCAGGCCATGAGTCAGGAATTCTCTCAGTCTCATCCATCACGCCCTTCGAAACCCACTTTCTTTCCAGTCCAGCCACTTCGGCTTTTTATTTTTCTATTTTCTGCTAGCTCTCCATCCCACCTCCCCCTCCCCGCTGCTGACGGAGTAACTTCGCCATCCTTCTTTTGATGGTGATGAAAAGGAGAAGAGAAAGAGAATTGTTTAGTGCTGGACAGCCTTTTGAGTGCAACTAGGGAAACTGATTTTATTTTCCAAACAACTTTGACATTAAAAGAAAATAATATTAGTTTGTTTATTCTATGTCGCTGTAGGGAGATAGAGGAGCTACCACAGTGATAGTGCATCCCATTCCTTCTGGAGGTGTGTAGAGAGAAATCCTTTGAGCTGGTATTAGGCTGCTGTGGGGTGATAAATGACAGTATGAGAGAGGTCTCACTTCTCAAAAAGGCTGCTGCATGGCTCAAGTCCTGGACAAGGTTTTTGATTCACCTCTGAGACGAAAACATTGTATTGCTAGCTCAGCTGCGGAGGGATTAGCGTGGAATTTAGGTGAAGCCGGGGTTGAGTGATTGAACGTTTGGAAATGATACTCCACTGATGGTTATCGATGTCGCTTAATTTCACAATTATTTTAATGTAATTGTTGTTGTTATAAATGGGTAGCTCCTAAGCTGACGTTTATTATGTGCAGTGTGGTGCAGAGCGAGCTTATAGCAGAGCAGCATCCACTCGGAAGGGTCGCACATTCAATTTTATGTTAAAGAATAATTCCAGTTTATTAAAAGTCTGATTTAATTAACCTATCCTATCAGTTCTACGCTGTACTTGCAGTAAAATTGTTAACTTGTTTCTAAAATGCTTTATTGTTTCATGCTCAAGCTCAAATTTTGTGACAAAGCTGCTTGCCGCCATTATCTCTGTACTAGCTTTTGAGTACAAGCGTAAAAAAATGTTTTTTTCTTTTGAGAAAAAAAAAAGATCTGATGGAAGAAACTGGCATATGAACATTACATAATATACAGAACATTGTGCCAAAGTATTAATCGGGGTTATAACATTAAAACACAACCAGCTGTAGTTCTAGTGTCATAGTGTTACATGTAATTCAAATGTGCATCAAATTAGTAGTAGTCAGTTCTCTTTTAATGACACATGGACTTTTATACTGTATTTAAGTTCTGATAAGAAGACGTCATGCCTTGTTTTTGTTTACTTCTATCATTGGTCACAGTTGTAACAAAGCATTTTAACATTAAATTACATTTTCCACAACCTCAGACTGAGTAATTTGACCCGTTAATTGTAGCTGTGATAGAGAAAATCAAGCCGATGCAACATGATCCAGGCAATCTGTGCGAAAACATGGTGTGACGGATCGAATTTATGTCTGCTGTCACAAGGTGATGAAGAGGGAGTGACTCAATGACTCACCTCATTAAAGACTTTATTGGATAAAACATTTGATTGGGCCATAGAAGAGGCAAAGCTAAAGCCCCTTATGAACTCCCTTTTCTGTTCATTTCACAGCTGTTGACATTTGATTCAGATTTGTGTGTGTGTGTGTGTGTGTGTGTGTGTGTGTGCGTGTGCGTGTGCGTGTGCGCATCAGCCATAAAATTGCTCTGGAAAGTGTGAAATGGGAAATTTGTGAATATCTTATGGCGATGTCTTTGTATTTGGTCAGTTTTTTTTCGATGCACTGCTCCCTCTTAGTCGTTGTGATGATGAAGAATGAATCAAATCTGTGTCAGAGCGGAGTGTTTTACAAAAGACTTGGGTGTTAATTCAAGTTCATCAGCCAAGACATCAATGTCAGCGTTCCACATTTCAGCTCTCTCTTCTGCCACACTTTGGCACGTACATTCAGTACAGCATATGTGTGTTTGCACTATGCTGGGTTTCTCTGTGTGCGATTTTGTGTGTGATTCATTTGGCTCTCAGCTGTCCCCCCAGCCTGGCACTCGTTACTCTGTCTGTGTGTGTAGAGCTGCAAAGCCAGCCTTCTGTTTTCTCGCCTTACGAGACCCCTTCTGATCAGAGAGGCAGAGAGGTCCATCAGCCACACACATGCACACACACACGCACACGCAAGCATGCACGCACGCACGCACACACACACACACACACACACTCACGGAAATGCGACACCAGGCATAACACAAGGGCAGCAGGCGCCGAACCGACACATACAGTATCATAACCTGGGAATTATCCAGGAAGTGCATCACAGTTCCTGCCTGTCCGGGTGCACTGCCGGTGCGATTGTTCATTACACTTTTTTTTTTTTATTTCTAGCTATTTTTCACTTTTGCATTCATTTGAAATTGCATGTACACAACCTGTCTAGGCTATAACATGTAAAATAAATCTGTAAACCAAATATAGGGTGCCATAAATGTTGTAGTGACATAATATGATAACCTCGCCTTCCTTGGTTCTCACAGCTTTTTTTCTGCACTGAGAAAACAGATTTACAATCTCGGCTCAAACTACAATATATGAAATGTCAAGTATCCTGCAGTTATAATGTTAAAATGTTGACACTAATTATCATGGAAAAATGAGGGAAGCACACCTGTTAGACACACACTAACAGGTGTTAGGCCCACCTAATCTCTTAGACAAATATTAGCTCCTTAATTTAATTAAAAAGACGAATGTTTCAACCTAAACGGCCTTAATCAAATTAGACGTGACACTGCGGCTCTTCTTGCTAAACACTGGTGGTGGACATTCAGATTACTGCACATGGCATCTTAACATCTTATTCAAGAGAAAGAGATGCTGATTATTTGCAATTGAAATGTCTGATGACATTCCACCAATGCCCAATGACCAGTTTTATATATTGTATTTATTGTTTTTTCTCTGTTAATTTAGCTATAATTCAGGTCAATTATCTCTCTACTGTCCCACATGGAGAGAGGGCAAGCTCAATTCGTGGCTCACCTTAGCTTTATTAATTGCTCACTGACAAGGCACTCAGCCCTTTACAGTATATCTTTACCATCTACTTTGCAGTTGAATTGTAGGTTAAATAACTGACCAACAGTGGTAATGTGGTTTGAATAAGGGAGCAACTTTAAAGAGATCATTAATGGATCACTCAGCCATATCTAATTATAAAGTTGCATTTGTGTTCATGTGAGAAACTGAAAGGAGAGGTCACATTTCTCACCTTAGCTTCTCTGCATCAGATTGCACACAGTCATGCTGAGCTGAATCACCCTGAACATCATGCTTTGTGGTCTTCTGTACTTTAGGGAAGAACATCCCCTCCCCTTACCTTGCACAGAAGCTGAAATCTGGTAATATCATGAGATAATCCGAGAATCAGAAGTTTGCATAGGTATTGCAATAGCATCAGTTACGTAAGAACTGAAGAGCATTTCTTTATCGAAAGAAGAGCAAAGAACAACACTGCAGGCTTTTCTCAAAAGAAAAGAGATTTTTAATTGGTTCAGCCATCGTATGAAAGAGTTTCCAATGACGACCTCCCTCCAGTTAAATCTAAGAAAATGTACAAATGTAAAAATACAAAATTGTTTGACTTTTTGGTAAATGTGCTCATTCCCCGTCTTTGAATGTGTGCAACTGGAGGACCTCATTGCTGCTCTGCTAACACACTCCACCCCCTGTGTAGAAACAGTGTCAACAGTCGTGCAAGTTAAGCGGCCAGATTTAACACAGCAGAGGTCGGTATTGGGTGGAGGCGGGTGGTGTGGAGGTGCGGAGGAGAAGCTGATTGCCACCACCAGGCCGAGCGGAGGGTGAAGACGGTGTGCTGACAGGAGGAGAAATAAATGAGCTCTGAGATGAGAAGTTAGAGAGCACGGCGACATACAGGGAGGCTGTCTGGCACAGAGAAGAAGATAGATGGGCTCTTGGTTGTACTTTTCAGCACAGCAAAACACAGTGTGGGGACACTGGGACGCGGTGGCATCTTCAAAGATTCAAAGGCAAATGCATCAAATTCAGATGTGGGTTTGGGTGCTTTAAAGGAAAAATATTCAACCATTATTCCTGTCCAGCATAATAATAACAGCTCTGCAGGCTGCTTTATCTTTATTTTCACTTCATGTGGACAAGGGTACCCCCTGTCCCGCTTAAAAAAATCTTTAGTTGCTTAAATTTATAAGCAATGGAGTTCACGCAACACAAGATACTCTATAAAAGCTGAGATATTGTTTGCCTCTGCTTGTGCTGCCCACAAAATATATTCAGAAATGGCTTTTTCTGGCATATCCTTTTACCTAAGTAGCAAAACTGGTTGTCGACAAAACAATCTGGACTCGGTTGATGGTCAACGGCAACAAAATGGGTCGTAAATGACCGTGAGTGAAACAATTCACTGTCTCCATCTTCTTTCCCAAAATGTTTAACTATTCCTTTAAATTGATAAATTGAAGTCTCTACACGACAAATTCACAACTAAGCAATTCAATTTGAACTCTTCAATTCTGAAACCAACAGAGCCACCAATGGCGCTTGTCAGTCTCGATGGGCAAAACATTTGGGGCAAAACATTTATACAGTATGTACAGTACAATTAAGTTCACCCTGTTTCACACACAGACACACACACGCACACACACACACACACACACGCACACGCACACGCACACACACACACACACACAGAGCCTGAGGATCTCGTCATTAGGAGGAGAGGAGGCATGAATGCATGTCTCACTTGTTGTCACTATCAGTGTCCTAGTCTTCTCCCTCTCCTTCCCTTGCCCTCACTCATTATTTCTCAGAGATTAGGCCCAGGCCTTCTGGAGTTTTTTCCTTTTTGTCGTTTCATAATGAAGCATCTTCTCCTCCCACATCTCTCTCCTGTCCTTCGACTTCCCTTTCATGATCTTCTCCGTCTTCATAGCTCTCTGAAAGCAGGATGGATCTATTTGTCTATCTTCTCTCCTTCTAGATCCCTCCTCTATCCTTATTTCCTCCGGCTCTGTTCGCTGTGTGTTCAAAGCACAGCAGCCCCCCCAGAGACCTGGAGAGAAGTGTGCATGGGCTGGAATAGAAAAGAGAGGGTGAGCAGGGAAGAGAGTGAAAGCAAAAAAGAGAGGAGAAAAATGTAGTGTACGGGCATAAAGGCTCACCTGAATTTTAGATTTCAAGCCTCTGCCTCTGCTCTTTCTTTTCCCCTCAATAGCCTTTTCCACTCATAACAAATGTCACTGCGGTATTCCACTTGGCTTATTATGAGTTTCATTACAAAATGCCAAAATGTGCCCTTTGCTACATCAGTTTAATGTTCCTCAACAGAACCCACTTTGGTTATTGTGGTATGGCTCAATGAATCCCGACAAAAAGTGGTGGTCAGCAACCATTTCGGGGCTGTAAGCATCACGGCAGTGGTGGTGTGACAAAGCAGGGCAACGATGATGATTTACAGAGACATGAAGCACACAGCGTTTACATCTTCAATTTGAAAGTCGCATTAAGGGCAAACTCACTGTACTGTATTTGTATTATTTATGACTTCGTCATGGGAGTGAGTGTTTTAGTAGAAGAACGTTTCCTGCACTTAGTGGTGGATTATGTAAAACTGATGTCTTTTAGTCACGTCATAAGCACGACTCCAGAGATGGCATTCATAGGCAAAGTTAGATGGGTAAATATATCTCTCTTTCAAGACTAAATTAGGTGGAATACAAATAGTTATATTATGTATATTGTTGAGTTAACACTCAGATAAGATAAACCACTCAAAGAAAGTAGCACACATTATGACGAAAGAACGACTACATCTCTAAATAGATCCATCTGAAACTAGCACAGCGAAACAATTCCAGTTGAAACAAAGATTCACTTTGAGTTACCGATAGAGCGCTAACATCGACGCACCACTGAAGAGAGAAGCAAACACTTGGGAAAGTCTGCTCTTTGAGGCAATGTAATACTAAATTATGATTATGAAAACAAAATGAGACTGTCACAAAGTAAATAAAGCAAAGTGAGTTGAAAATACAACCCGAAAGAGGAGAGACGGTTAGCATGTGCGTTCTTTGAAGCTAACCAGGCCACTCAAGTTTGGGAACAAAACCTTGTACTTGAAATAAATATTTTACTTTTCATAGGCTCCGACTTCATACGTACCAGTGCGCTTCAATTGTGTGCCCCCATGTGTGAAAGGCAAATACATTAGCCTATGTGTGATATGGTACAGTGCATTTCTGACTCCATAGAACGCTTGGCAGTAATATATGCTGTTGTTTTTTTGTAGCTGATATGAGTAACACGCCACCTAATAGTTGGACTGTGCACCAGGAACACACTGGCCGTCATATAAAATTTGGTAAAAACCCTGAACGGATCCTTTACAGGCCAAACCGGCAAATGGTCATAGAGTTTTTTTTTAATTTCTGAAAAAACTGCTGCCTGTCAGACTGGAATAATAAAATCCTTTTTATATTGAGGAGCTAAACAAGCGGCCCCTCTTAATTTGGACTGTTACTCATTTTTTGTTGAAATCTGATTCACTCAGATTGGTAAACTCGGGTTTGCCTGCCTGCTCTTGTTCGGTTTCAGTGTAGTGGTGACGCTCATACAACCTGAGGAGGCAGGTGTCTGGTATCTTGAAAGTCATCATCATCGACAGATACTGTTTAAACAACAACATTTTTCTTGATGTTCATGTTAAAATTGCAGCGCACAAATGTATGATTTGGTTGATCTTCTAACTTTTCTTATGGCGCCATAAAAATTGTAATCCATCTAAATGTTTTTGACCAAATACCTGCAAAACATGGAACGTTCCTGTCATAACTGTAACCCTGGTTAATTAGCTAATCTTAGCATGCACTAAAAAAGATGATAAATATGCTAAATATTACATTTGATAAACAGCACATGTTGCCCTGTCATTGTTAACATCTTAGCCTTCTGATATTAGTATTTTTCTCAAAGCATTGCCGTGTAAAGTACAGCTTTACAAAGCTGCTAGCATGACTGTACACTCTTAAATGAGCATGCATGTAACACGTGGTGTATGGTGGACTCATGGCATCAAACATTTTCTGCAAGACACTTATTAAGTAAGTAAAAATACTGCAATGCTGAACTTACTAAAAAAAGATACAAAACAGGAGAAGACAGTAATTATATATGGGACCACAATGCTAAAGCAGGTGGAAAGAGTTATATGGAAAATGCGTAGTAAAGAATGAGAAATATATTTAAAGAAAATGCGTGTGAAAGCACGATGTTGGCCACAGTGCGTCTCCATATTTAATGTACCCTTGGGCTGTCGGTTTAGCCTCAGCTTATTCACTTTGAACTTGAGGAAGAGAATGGGGAAAGGCAAGAAGAGAAAGAGTGAAGGAGAGGAGAAGGATGTGGTGTGATGGAGATAATAGTCTTTTTTTTTCGTCAGGCATTTTGACATGTCACATTAGGAGAATCACAGGTGCAAATAATACAATGAATGATGGCCGCATGCTGTCCCACTGTCCCACTGTCATGACTTACTGGGACACGTGAATATAATGGAGCCCTCATTAAGTTATTAGTAAAAATGTGTTTTTCCCGCTACAATAAGTCAAAATGTCTCCTGTGAATATGACCAGCTGTGACAGTCGTAGCTCAGATATTACAAAGGTTTATCAAAGTACAGTGAAAGGTTTGTCCTCCAAAGGTTCAGCCAATCGTTGACTTGAGCTGTATACTTTATCATGTGTCACTGTTTAAGTTCAGGCACAGAAGAAGATAATAAATAAATAAATATACAAGACAAATACCAGCTGACAGGGTCACCCCTCAACAGCAGGCCAGCCCTGGCATTTAAGTGGAGATATTTCTTAACTCACTCTAACACTGTGCTGCCATCTGCACTGACCTCGTCTGTCGTCCTATGTGCTCTTTGGTTTCTTAGTTTGCAAAACTATTGGAGATCAAGAACACTTTTCAGAGCTTTCCTACTCCTTTATTTGTCTTTGATGGAATAGGAAGTCATTTCTGCTGCCTCTGCAATATGTGAGGAATTCAATTGAAAGCCTCTGTAGTTGAAATTTAAACGCAATGTCCCTTTGGCCACACGACTACTGCATCTGTAAGACTATTACTATTCTGTTTTTCAGACACACTGCACATTAAGATCTTTTATTTGAGCTGTCCTTCAACCTCTCCTCTCGTCTTTCACCTTGACGTCTGTCTTTGTCCTCTTTCATCTTCCCTCCTCAGCCCTGCTCCATCTTGACGGCGCTCCCCCCAGCCTATCGGCCCTCCAGTCCAGCGAGACCATGATGCTCAGCAGCTCTGTGGAGGTGCCCAGCCCGGGCGGGTTGAGCGGCCTGAGCGGGCTGAGCGCGGCGGCTCGGAACGTGGTGCGATCTTCAAGCATCTCGGGTACCATGTACAACGTGGAGAAGAGTCCCGGCGGCGGAGGCCCAGACTCCACATCATTGGCTGGCAACAAGAAGCGGCGCTCCAGTCTGGGCGCCAAGATGGTGGCCATTGTGGGGTTGTCGCAGTGGAGCAAGAGCACACAGCAGCTCAACCAGCAAGGTCAGCTCACAGTTTGAAGTGATTCTGCTTGGTTTAAACTTTTAAGAGTGTCATTTAGTTCCTTTATGCTGCTATCTTTATTTTACGTTACTTTTGAGCTCACGTTTAATACAATTTTAGCTATATGTCAGTATGACTTTTTACTCCTTCATCCCTTTCCCAAACCTTTCCTCATCATCCTTCTTCCTCCATTCTTCTTTTTGTTCTGCTTCCACTGTTTTTGTCTTCTGCTCTCAGGTCCAGTTGTGTCTGTTGGCTAAACTAAAACGATAACAATCTTTTATATCAATTTGGGTTTAGACTTGAAGCCGAAAATCACATGTTTTTCCAAATGAAGGTGGAATTCTTAATTGGTAAGACATTTAATCATCGTCCTGGCTTTGCTTCAATATTTCAAAAATACTCCTCGTGCTTTTTCAAAATGATTAAATGTTTTCCAGTGTAGTGCAATTGTTAAACTAATGCCAACACTGTTCTAACAGTGTTTGTTTCAGTGTATGCACAATAACATCAGCATAATCTACTCGAAAGGGTATTTGATGGTGCACTGCCTCAGTTATAATACCTGTAATATTTAATTCAACAAGCCCTCGCTGGCTTTACCTTTCGTGGTATTATCAATGTAATTACTCACATTTTTTTTAAAGCCTGCAACACTATTGTGTGTTTAGCTCATTAGAAGCTGTGTATGGTGGCTGTATGTCAATGATAGCGGCGCTGTGTTCCAGTATATGTCCTGTGGGGTATAATTACAGAGTGTGTAGCTGTAACAAAAGTGTCTCTTGCTTTGTGCCTCAGCAGCTTTCTCAAACCCAGTCACTTCTGGTGGGAAAGAGGAAAAGCAAGTCGCACATCGAAGCTCGGTAAAGGCTGAGCGGCAGGGCCAGGAGGGCCTGGGGGTGCTACTCATTTCAATGCAGCTAAATTCTTTCCTCATTCTTCTGTCGATACCAAGGGGCGTTGTTCTTCTCCTAGCATCATTAGTGCATTGTGCTTCTTCTTCCAGTACATTAGACTGTCACCTTTTCAGAATGCTGTCTGCATGTCTTTCTGCTTGCCTGCTTGTGGTTGTACAGTATGTACTTCTAATTCTGTGAGAACATTCTTGCTACTGAGGGTTATCTGAGAGTTGTTGCTTCCTGATTTGTGTAGCAGGCCGGGTACAGCTTATATTGCTGGTTTAGGATTACCAAGTTTCTGTACCAATACTAAAAGTATACCTATTTAATATCCTTAAAGTGTGTATGTATGTTTTTCAAAAGTCATTTGATAATTATTCCACTACTTTTTAGTGAATAATGCCAGAAATGAGGTGGCTCCAGCTTTTCAAATGTGAATATTCAATTGGTCTTCTGTGAAATGTAAATTAAATATCTTTGGGTTTCAGATGGTTGGTCAGATATAGCAGCAAATCTTTCACTATTTTCTAACGTCGTGCAACTAAAAAAATCTATCAGCCAACAGATTTAAATAACACAAATTATCTAATGTAGCACTACATCTTCCACAACAACAAAATGTCAGAGGTCTAAGACTTTCAATTGTGGTTCTAAATAAATCTTTTTTGTAATTTAAAAAAAAAATTATTTATTAAAAAAAAACTATACATCAGTCCAAAATAGAATTGTGAGCATACTTTTTTACATTACATTGTAAGAAATGACATTACATACATTTTCTAAAATACATAATTGTAATATTATATAAGCAAATATATTTCACAATCAATATATTTAACGATGAATATCAATATATTTAACGATGTCTTCACAGCTGCACAAGATACAGTATATGCCTGATCAAGCTAGATTTTGTTACATTGTCATTGAATGTAGAAAATGTCTCATCAAGGATTTTAAATAAAGCTCTTAGAATCTGACAAAAACAAAATGCAGTGTCAACGTTCAATATTTGGCAGCTTTTTGCTACTTAAGCTAAAGCCACAACTTCCTCGTAAAAGTATCATTACCTGTATCATTACTTTGTTTCCCAGTGAGGCAAAGTGAACCATAATGTGAGATGGCTGTTGCTCCAGTATGTGTGTGTGTGCGTGCACAGACACACACACACACACACACACACGCACACACACGCACACACACACACACACACACACACACACACACACAACCTCAGTGCACTGAGGCACAGCTGACACTTGTCTGACGCAGGGAGAGCTGTCGATATTTTCACCACAGGGGCTTTCATGTCTCTGTGTTCGTGCTGAGGAGGAGAGCACAGTGAAGGGAAAAGTGTGGATGAGGAGACTAGGAGGGGCTGAAGATGTAGAGAAGAGGAAGAGGAGACGAGTGGTGTGTCTAAATTTAGATGTTCTCAGCCGCCAGAAGAACACATCATGCCTGGAACAAAATCACAGGATCATGCACCCGCTCCTTCCTTTTCCATCTATATCACAACTTGTTGTAGCTATATCATCTTGACATCCTGCATGATAGTTTTCTTGGGACATTTGGGAAAAAGAGAGCACTGGTATTGCATCTGAACTTAATGTTGGCAGGGGCTGAGTTTAGGTATCTGTATTGGGAGAGAAGTGGGAATGATTCAACCCTATTTTCTCAGGTTTGCTAAAACAAAATCAAGTTTCAATTGATCTAGTTGTAAATTGAAAGAAAATCCAGGTATTTTATGGAGATTATTTTACAAAATATCCATCTCACAAAAAGATTATGTCACTGTTAGGTGATTATGTCTCTATAAGAATAATATTAATATTGTGAGGAAATTGGTTCCTGAAGACCAATAAAATTGATTTCTCAATTGACCTACAGAGGCCGAATCGCAGAACCATAATCTGTGGTTTTTCCTCCTTCATAATTCATTACCAGCTGAGGGAAGAAAATGGCTGAATATAATGACTTAGTTGACCCACAAAGACAGACAAAAGGTCACACAGCGAGATGAACAGAGTGACAGGCAAACGTTCCTCGGGTCGAGTTTGATTAGCGTCCTCTACGTAATCGCTCCTGGAGTTAACGGCCCCCTCTGGTCAGCTGTCACTGCTCCGTGTTCCGAGTGACACGTGCATCGATTGGTTCACGCGGCGTGGCGGCCCAGGCGCTGCGCTCGGTCGGTCACCTAATAGCCGATAAGCCACAGGTTGAATTGGTCCTCATAAGAGATGTGTGAGCGAGGTAATTTGAATTCAACGTGTATACATGGAAGTTTATTTGAAGAAGATAATTAGTGTTTTCTATTTCTAAATGCAGCCGTTGTCTGTCCTCAGATGCCTTTCTCAGCAGAGGTTCTTAATTGGCTTTAAACTTTTGGCAATTTTGTTTAGATTTGTGTCCAATAATCTGGCTTTATTTTTGTAATCCTCATGAGGGGTGAAACAATACATTCACAATATTTGGAACAATGATGGACTGTAATCTAACTTTTTCTCACTGAACCCCAGCATACATATGCAATCCTTCTATTGTTCCATAGCCCACTGTACAAAAAATACTTTTTAATGCAAAAATAATTGAATACATGTCTAAATTGAGTCACCGCATTCGACATAAACTGTAGAAACACAAACTCCAATGTAAACATCTGCACACAGCTGTCTAAGACAAGTAAGATAAGAACATTTCTTTCAGACTGCAGGTCTGTCAATATGTTCAGACAGCAGCTGAGACTTCTGACAGTCCTCAGTGTTAAGGGATGCTGTATAATTGTACCCTGTGGTGTTTTCCAAACATAAATGTGCAACTTTAGGGAGTCATTCCTCAGATTAATTTCATATTAACAATCCATTTGGCATCTCAGAATTAGGGCTGGACGATGTGGCGACGCCATAAGCCTCTGGAGACAACGGCCTATATTTTAGTGGTGTAGCCAGCCGATATCCGGACCAAGACTTCCTCTTCTCTGTGCTTCTCATCGTTTACAGTCCGATGAGCAACTTCAGACTCCTCCAACATGATTGGTCAATTCTACCCGGACTACAAAAGGAAACCAGGATCCCTCCAATGCCCAAATCTTGTCCTGTTGCCTACAGACGCATCTGAATGCAGCCACTGTTCATTGAGGTGATTGTAGAAGGTGCGCTTCCATATTTAGAGCCTTCAATAGAGTCTATTTTCATGCATTCCTACTAAGATGATGTTTGTTTTTCTCAGTTTTTCCCTCGTCATCCATTCATAGCCCCGACTGCTACAGTGCCATTGCCTCATTATTATGGCTTTTGTAACAGGGCCAGTGTTGAGGATGGCATTTTGATCTGTGTTCTATTCATAACCTGCTATTATTGGTATTGGGGAGGAGAAAACACACACAGAAACACACACACACACACACAAACGGTTTCCCAGGTCGAACGGGTGAGTCACTCCTCCGCTGAACACAGCTTTATCTCCTGAGCAGGTTTATCCTTGACTGAAAACAGGGCCGGCAGAGCGTCGCTCTCTGCACACTGTCAGTCTGCACAGAGGGACGCGGCTTGCCGAGAAACAAGCGCCTTTGACGATGAGAAGCAGTGCACCGGGAGAGTTGGATTAAAGGAAACCAGGCGTGGATGTGTGTCTCCTTGTGTGTGTTTTTGGTGAGCGTCCCAGTGAAAGGCTTCAACTCTCACCGCCCCCAGTTTACGTGTGTGTGTGTGTTTTGCTGGTGCACATTCACACTCAATCACCTCAGTCTTTTTTTCCGGCTCCATTTAGCTCTCTAAACCCACTCAACACCCATCCTCTTTGTTTTCTCAAGCTGCACTTTCCAATTCCTTTTAAATATTCTTTATTTAAATCGTTCTGTCTTCTTTGTGTGTATTTCTGTGGTGATGTAGATACAGTTGGAAATAAACCAGAGACACAGAAAAGAAACAGACACAGAGAAGGAAAAATGTGACACAGGAAGAGAATACTTGTTGGTTTGCTTATTGAATTGATTCCAACTTTGTTCTGAGACCCGGCGCAGACACATTTCTGTGTGTACTGTTGTCAGACACGTATCTGAGTTGGCTGACTGGAGAGTAAAGATGTGAATAGGCTTTCACCTTTGCTGTTAATGTTAGAAAAATGCATAAAAAATGTGCACGCTTCTGACTTTATTTTGCATTTCAATACAAAACTACAGGCGTTTCAGTTTTTATTTGCCTGGCTGTAAAAACAGCTTTTATTCGGTGTCACACAGTGCAGCACCATAAATTGTGTTCTGATTTGTTTCCAGATACTAGATCCAAATCCTTTTGTAAGCTTTGTTTCCCCGTGTAGAGCACATTTACCGAAGCTATGCAGCTTTCACTGCTACACCAGCTCGTCCTGAACAGATTTGGAAACAGTGTGCTTACATATGCTTGCATTCATGCTGACAACATGAATCCTAATATTTGACTGGCTTTAGTCAGACTGAGCATCCCGTGTAATTCTGTCACAGCTGGTCACAGCGGTGGAGTTTCTGAAATGTCTTTCTTAAGCTTACGTTGGCCTTCAGTTCTGTTTATTACTGATAAGCAAAAAGATGTACTGGTACTGTGTAACTGTTGACGGGACAATGTTTAGCTAAAGCTCTGCTTTGATCAGTTTGCTTGAACTACAGTGTACACTTTGTAGTTCCCTAAATACTTGCATTATATAGTGCTCCGCCACGTTGAGATAGCTCTACGGGACAGGATGATATGATGCAGAGGGAAGATAGATATTTATAACATTTTAACATAACATTTTAAGAGTCTCTTTCCCAAAATAAGTGCCACTTATAGAAATATTCATGACACATGAAATATATATTCTGAAAGCAAAAGTGTCCCTCCTCTATAATAGTCAGTTTTCTAATTCCTTTTTTTTTCTCACTCATAATTGAAGATGTTGTGTTTCGTGTTTTGCATATTGTATCGGGATGTTGCCAGCTGTTAATACTCCCATTCATGTCCACTTAGTGCATGGCTTTGTGATTGTTTTGGCACATGAAAGGGATGGGGGAGGTTTTGGCAGGAGAAAGAAACTCAACAATAACACAATTAAAGGTCACAGACGAGTATGTCCATTGGTTAAAAACAGTTAGCCTCTGTGTCTCTTACACAGAGAATAGACCTGGCATTTTAGTACTCACTGTGCTTTCAGGGTGACTCACTCATGCCCTACTTCTAGCTCTGTCACAGCAACACACTTTAGAAATTTTGGCAGAGACATGTTGGGAGCTTAGGGTGATCAGACCCTTCGAGGGAAAATTCATCCCTAAAGAGAATTTCTCACATATCATGACAGCTCAGGAAAGGCTTTTGACAGTGAACACAAAGCAACGGATTGCTAGAATAGCAACAATGAAAGTTGTTGAATCACCTGAGCTGTAGTAACTGTGCTTTCATAATAGTTATTTCACAGGTTGACTACACACGATCGGTATTCATACTCACTATGACTAATGGCAAAAAATCCTCCTTGAGTCTTTTGAGCTGTTATTTCAGGCGAACCTTCTACTTTGTTGTCTCCCTCACTCCACCTCGGGCTCCACCACCTCAATTTTCTTTTGAAGCATATTGAGTCCCTGGCTCTCCTGACACAAACAAACGGAAACCTTACTCGCGACTCTAAAAGCTTTTTCTTCGCCACCGGTGCTTTTAAGGGCTACCAAACACCGGCGAAGCTGACCTGCAATCAGGTTTTTCTCCTTTCTCTGTTTCTGGCCTTCTTTTTTTTTCTGTCACCCTCTTTGCGTTTCCTCCAGCTCACTGACATCTTAATTTTCTCTCCACTATCTCTCCTCCCTTCATCTCCATCTTTGTTGCTCTCACTTTCGCTCAGAGAGTCTATCATGTTTTCCTGATCTCGCCCACCGACTCATCCGTGCTCCATGTTCTATTCTTAGCCAGACAGATCGGTGAACCGTTCAACTGTGAATCTGTCTTTCTACCTGCCATTGTCTGCTTACAAATGTGTGTGTGTCGACATGAAGAACACGGCCTTTTAACAAAGTGTGAAGTTAAAAGTCACTGAACCTTCTGTCTGAGGCAAATTTGGACACGTATTGAAAATATGCTTCTTTGCTTTCACATGAGAGGATTGATAACAATCTAATGTCTGCATGTTAAGATGAAGCTCCCAAGATAACCAGTTAACTTAGCTTAGCTTAGTTTAGCATAGCAAAAGACTGGAAACAGCTAGCCTTGGTAACAAAATCCACCTATCCAGACCCACTAAAGCTTCAAATAGTGACGTCCTGGTATATTTTTATCACTGCGAGGGTGCAAGTTGGGGGACCTGTCCACACCAGCATTTGATGGCTGAAGTTGAAAGAAGTTGTAGAAACTGCAGTTTCTAGTCCGACAGAGGAGGCAGAGAGTTTTGAGATTTTTTGAACGAGACTTATTAACTAACAGCTAGCAATCAGATAACTTTTTTCTTGCTCTTTATTTACTCTGAATGAATGAAATGATGTACTAGTCCTGGCGTGTCCCTGTTGGCTAGCGTATTAGCGGCTAGCTTTCAAGCCACACTTCCCCACCTGCATCACCAAAGGTCTATAGAACCACATATTACACACTTTACAAAACCCTCTACATAACGCCTTATAAAACCACAACTTTTGTTTTACATGATTGTACGGAACAAACAAGCAAGATATAACATGTTACATTTAACAGAGTGAGTTTTAGAGATAATTGTTGGTATATTTGTTAAACTTTTACACAGGCTAGCTGCTTTACACAGGCTAGCTGCTTCCGGTTATTTGTGCTAAGCTAAGCTAAATGACCTCTTGCGGTTGCCTCAAATTACTCTCTGCAAGAAAAAGAATAGGCATATTCCCCAAGTTATTAAACAATTCAAATCGTGTGCTTTGATGGAGCTCATTGTGTTGCTATTTCTCCTTTGTGTTTCATATTATGTCAGTGATTTTTACACAACAGAACCAACTTGCGTGTAAGTTCTTGTATATGTTGGGGGCTTTTAGCTGATCTGGCAAAGGACACCAATAGAGTAAAAGCTCTCGGATTTAGCAACCTGATTCGTAAAATAAGCCAGAGCACTTACTGGCACCCCTACAAGGCTTTAATAGGCAATAAGTGGCAGTGTGTGTCAGCAAGCTCAAAAGTGTGTGAGGTGAGTCACCATGTTGTGTGCATTTATGAAGGACTGTGTGTAAAAACCCTATAATCAGTATCACAAGTATCATTACTAATCCTCCTGATGTGAGAGTGCTGTAAACACACTGTACACACTTCTGCCATCGGCTGTATGGTGTTGTTCAGGAAGAGGTCCACTGGTGAGCAGCTTTTGGTGCATAGGAGCAACACACACACGCGCACGCACACACATCATTATAAATCTGTGTCATAGACCAGGGCTGTTGCTGCTCCACTGCAGGAAACATTGATTGAGATTGTGTTTAGTTTTGTAAAAATGGATTTTGCTCTTAATTCAGACAGCAGTATGGAGATAATTTCCTATCTTCTGAATGTAAATTGATTTGTCTGAGGGATTTTCTTTGCCTTAAGTTTAATGTTCTATTTACAAAGTGCAATTGTCTAAGATGTTTACATTTTATTTTTCTACAGTTTACCAGATATTATGGTTGTCTTTGTGTCTCGCATGTAAGTTTGTGGAAAGTGATCTTCAGTGCTGACAAAGCAACAGAAGGTTTTGTGAAATATTTACATGTTAGTTTCTGACCATTTGACGTCATCTGTTTCTACTCATCTGCTTTTCCTGTTTACATCGTTCGGACGTCTTGCATTATTTTACCATCAGCGGCTAACTTGAGTAAACAAGAGGAAATTACATCTGAATTAGATTACTCTTTTCCTCATTGTAATTAATTGTCATTAGACAGGAGCCCGTGTGGCATATTAACTCACTAACAGACATCCTGCCATACATGAACGTTTTAGATTTCAAGAAATCATTTCCTTTGCGGTGCTAAGAAAAGCTAATCGCCTTGTGTTTGACCTTTCCTTGGCTTATGTCCCTGCCTGAGCTGTTAATGTCACTCTCACACACACAAAGAAAACGAGAGGAGATTAGTTTTGTTTACCTCGCATGCATTATCATTAAGGACAGAGTAACACTTAGGATACTAAGCTCCACTTAACTCCCGACAACATGTATTTGTTTTTGCACGCTCCCTTAGAGTTGAATAATTCTCTTAGAAAAGTGTAACGCTGACAGTGTCTTTTTTATTATTATATTTTAATATTTTATTATTAGGCCCCGCCCACAACACACCAGTGTAAAAAGCATTGAAAAAAAAAGCTGAAATACAGAATAATGCATGTAAAATAACCAAACAGTTCTAAAATAGGCAGAAAATAATGTTAAGGCAAAATCCCTTTACACATAATACGAAACTGATTAAAACTAAAAGCATTATTTTGTATTATGGCTATGAATGAATCTGCTCTGGCTGTGTTGTGTGCCTTTGACCAAAGAATGGAAAAAGTAAGGCTCCTGATTTTTCACACTGTCACGTTCGAACCAGAGATGTCCTGGAGGGTCGAACCATTCAACTCCATCTAAGTTCTTCATTTGCATGATATAGTTACTATCACTTGGGTAAAGTGGGATCCTTTTTCCCAAAATGTATCAGACGGTACTGGATCTGCAAAGTGAAGCCATTGTAGAAGTGGCTTCAACTTGCATTATTTCTAATGACCATCAGGAGGCAACTAAAAACAAAAAAGAAGTCTGATCGTATGGACGTCTATTGCTCTATTTACGACCTCAGTAAACATTAAAAACACAATTTTTATGGTATTAATTGCTATAGTTTCAAGTCGTCTTCAATTGAGCGTGATGTTGATTTTGTAAATTAAGATCACATTTAGACAATAAAGAAGAGTATGCTTGAAGGTGTGGCTTCCTTGTGATTAATAGGTTGCTACCACTGTGAGTTTTAACATTTTCACACATTAAGTTTTAACTCTTTGAAAGTAAATTGTTGAAATGACAAATTCCATCCTTATGGTGACGGCCAAAATACAAACTTTGAGGCTTCAAAACCATCATTCTCAAACCAATAGGCTACCTCACACACACACACACACACACACACACACACACACACACACACACACACACACACACACACACACACACACACACACACACATATATATATATGCTGTGACGTACTGAGTGGCTATGATGTTATGTAACTGTACAATACATCAATGTGGCTCTGAATCACTGATCAACATACATAATCTCTTCTGATCATTCTTTTGTCCAAATTTAGTAGGTGTCCGGCGTGGAAGTCACCACAACAGATCCTTCGTCTCCAACACCCGTGCTTAGTTACTGTTGCTATGCATGGCGGATCGTTGCCGTCACCGGTGCATCCAACAGGCATGTCGGCGCAGCCGGGGAGTCTAAAAACAGCTTTCTGTATTACAGCATATAATGAGAAAAGCTTCATCAGTGTTCTCCAAATGTCAGAGCAGCTTTAATGATCTATTGAACACACACAGACACACACACAGACACACACACACACACTCACATAACACACAGTCAGAGAAGTTATATAGTATGTGCACGCTGTCGCAGTGTGTGGCTCTTTTCTGCATTGTTGGCGGTTTCCAGTAATCCTATCTCTCTGATATTAATTCTCTCCACTGAAGCTATTCATTCTTACCATCCCCATCCCTTCTGTCGGTCTCTCGTCGTAATCTTCTTCCCCGTCACTTGATCTTGCCTCATTATGATTATTAAGCATGTGGCCTGCATACAAGTGCATACTTTTGCACGGCCAAAGAAAGTTCTGAGCGAGCGACTGCTCCCCGGGCGTCACATTTCGGTGAGATTGACTTGAGTGTCTTCCGGGACATTGTGTTGCTCATCATCGTGAAGCCAACAGGAGACCCTTTAAATAGCCACGTACAGCCTCTCCTCAAGCACGCTGGGGCACAACAGCTTATGTAATGTTGTTATTTTTGCTGTTCAAACGGCATATATGTCAAACTTCCTCTAATTACTCCTTCCAGGATGTGCGTGCTTTTGATGTTAACGCCGTATAACAAAGTTGGTTCAGCAGGGAGAGGAGAAAATATGCGCTAAATAATTTAGATGGGATGGACTGGGAAAAGAGATAGGCGTTAGTGGGATAAAGATGGATGGTTAACAAAAGACTGGGGAACTTTGAACAAAGGCAGGGCAAAGGAAGTCACATTTATTTGTACAGCACATTTTAACAACAAGGAGATTCAAAGTGCTTCACATAAAACCATTAAAAGCATCAAAATATAATGCAGAAGAAAACACAATTAAGAACATTCATTAAAACATTAAGAAAACAGTCCGAAAAAATAAAATAGAAGTTGCAGTGCAGTTTAAGAAATGAAATGCAAAGGGAAAATAAAGTGAGAAGGACTTTAGAAATGCAGATAAAGCAAAAATAATGGAATCAGTGCACAGGACGGCAAAGGCAAGAAGAAAGACCGCAATTATTACACAAAGAGCTGGAAACAAAGAGCGGTATTGAACGAAAGGCGAGTGTTGGGAGATCCAACTGAGGGCCTGAGAAAGAAAAAGAAGTATTGGCGGATGAGGAGTGAGACTGGTGGAGAGGACAATACGAGCGAGCAGAGACAGAGTGAGGGGAAAGGCTTGTGAGCGAACACGCCAGCCGGGGCTCTTGGTGCAATGCAGACGCATTGCCATGGAAACGAATGGAGGGAAAGCGCAGACGAGGAGGAGGAGGAAGGGGATTAAATTGGAAGGAAGAGATCACTGCTTCCCACCGTGCATGTGTGTGTTGGGGAGGGGGGCAAATGAGTGTGTGTGTATGAAGTTCAATGTAGAAAGTGCTTGATAGTGAACGATGAGTTTAAAGGGGGGACGTCTGCACTTGTGTGTGAACCGCTTACCGGGTTATTTTGAGAGATCAACACTTGCCATGGAGACATTTTGACCACCGTGATATTGTACACACTTGTGAGTTAATAATGTTTGAAGAACAGTTTTGAAAGCTGTATTCAAGACCTGCAGGCCCGTGTGGTTCAACCACGAGCCACAGGCTCAGTTCACACCAGGCTCGATCCAAAGTGCCGGAGTTTTATATCTATAAATAAAATACAAAAATGAAAAAAAAAAAAGTGATGGGCGGGATGAGGCTGTCGCCATGGCGCCAATTGTCTCAGGTGGCATTGTCTGGGTCCAGATCTGAGGGCGGGGGTTGTCATGGCAGCAGGAGGGCATGGAGTTTGTCTGGGTGTGATGTTACAAACATACATGCACACATACACACATGTGCTCTCTCTCTCTCGCTCTCTCTCTCACACTCACACACACACACACACACACCCACACACACACACACACACACACACACACACACACACACACACACAAACTCTTGCCTGTGTGATTATAAATAGAAGGCAGCAGAAGGCAGCATCCCTTTCCTCATCTCCAACACCTATGGGACCCCATCATTCTCATCTTCCTCTTCACCCTTGTCTCCTCAACAATTGCGTCTGCCTCCTCTCTCTTCTGTCTCACTCTTCATCCATTGTCTCGCAAAGCCCTCTCTCCTCTTGTTAAATCTCATCTTCTTTTTAGCCCCCCCTCCCCTCCGCCAACAAACACACCCCAAACCCCCAAAGTCTCATCAAGCAGCTTTGTTTGCGATCTGTTTATTGCCATAGTGATGGTGATGATGCAGGGTGTCTCTTGTCGTCATGGTGATGAGATACGGGGCAAGGATGTTTAATGAGCTTGGAGTTGCTCAGGATAATGAAGTGGGACAGCTGTAGCTGGGTTTGCACCTAACTGACAACAATAAGCAACCGCTTGTTAAAAGTCTCCTTTGGTGATGGGCTCTCACAGAGGAGAGGTGCACGACCGCAAAGCAACCACAAGGAGCTGCGAGGGTGCAGAAGGAAAACAGACAAATGAAATCAGCCAATCGGTGGCGCCTTGTCAACCAGGGATTTACCTCCAAATTAACAAGTTAAAGGGAAAAAGTTAGAGGCGTCCACGAAAAAGTTTAAGTCATTTTTAAGAATTTAAACTCTTCCTGCAGGATTATTAACAAAATGTGCCAGCCTGGAAAGCTCCTGTCAAAGGGCAGTCCTGGAAATAAGACTTTGTCGAGGTCTTCATAACGCCAAGTTGTGCCAACGCGAGGACTCACAGCCTCTCTCTCCTGACTAACGTGTCACCCTGCAGCCCGACTGCTTACGTGCAGACTCTGTGCGCTGGGGTGTAAATGTTGCACGGAGGTGTGAATGTACTGACACGAGTGATATCAACTGTCAGCATGACGTTCGTGTGCGAATGTCTGCACGGGTCTCTATAGATCATTGTGTTCAAATGCTTTGGGAATGTGAACTTTTTATATCGCTTCATTGTTTACAGTTGTAGACCTCAGGGAGAATGAAAGTGTTTCTTTTTTCCTTCTTTTTCTCATCACTTTCTGCCTTGAGTGTTTTAATATGAACTAGAAATAACAATTAGCATTTGTCTTCTAGGGAATATATCATTGTGCGCATACATACACATGTAATTTATGATTAATTTCAGTGAATTTTCACTCTTTAATCTGAATATTTTTTAGATTAATCAATTCATTATTTTGTCAGTAAACTGACAGTTGAAGGTTTTGGTAATTTCCCGTACTTTGTCAGAATATATCCATGAGCATATATTTGCCCTCATGCTTGAACAATTACTTAAAGAATTACGATCAAAACACATCAGTGTGTGTTTGTGTAACTCCTGCCTCTTTGGACCTTGAGAACTCTTGTTTATTGTTCCAAGAAGGACGGAGAGACAAATATGGGAGGGATAAATGAAGGGTTGTCTGCCAGAAGTGCATGAGTGCGCAACCTTCCATGTCACATCCTGAGCCTCGAGCACTTTGACTGTGCCTTACTACTTTGAACCCGGCATGTCAAGTCACACAGAGATAGTGTGTCATTACAGGGGATGATGCCCTGAAAGCTTCTTGTGGGGTTAGCAGCTCTCCAGCTCGCTCCCGTTCTCCCAGCGTCAGCAGAGCTGTAAAGCCTAAACTCCTTCCCCCCTCCCTCCGTCCCCCCTCTCAGCCTCCTAACTTTCTCTCGACCTCACCACTCGCAACATTCCTCAAGCTGCCAATTTGTGCAAGGCTCATGAGTCCCCCTAAAAGCGTATTGCGCCCCACTCACAAGCAGCCATTGTATAATGGGCTTCACCTGTTTGAAATGAGCCGTAGTAATACCTGTGAAGTGAAGAGATTTTCCAATAGTGTGGGGACGTCCCAGTGGAAATTATGTTAGATTGCCTTCTTGTAAACTTGCCTCAACATAAATAGTTCTCCCAGGGAAGATGGTATAGTTCTCAGGGCTAACCTGAATTTGTCTTTATTTCCAGTGTTGTGGATATCAGCCCATCTTAGACGACTGAAAAATGTTTGGCAGAAGCGTCCATCTGGTCTGTTTTGTGTCTTTATAAACTCAATGGCTAAGACAGCATTCAGGGAACTGAATAGGAACTTTTAAATCTCGCCTGCGGAAACACCTACTTTTATTTTAATATCTGCAGGACAAGATATGTGGCAATTCATACCTTTAATAAAAACAATTTGCCCCTTATTATACAAGAAGCATGTCTCCATGCAGTGCTTATCATGCAGACACTAGTCCCGTGTAATACCGGACTTACTTCTCAGACAGCTCTACACCATTATTATCTTTGTGCTGAGTGGATCATCCTGCTGAAATAAGGTCACCTAAGTGTGGAGCTGTGACCTTTGTGTTTTTCAGACGGTGGGACGAAGAAGCTTCGCAGCACCATCCGACGGAGCACGGAGACCGGCATCGCCGTTGAGATGAGGAACCGAGTGACACGGCAGGGCAGCAAGGACTCGACTGACGGCAGCACCAACTCGAATAGCTCTGATGGAACGTGAGTACCCAACCAGCAGTTCATCCACTCATCCATGCGTAGACAGTATCCATTATTCTGCTTTTTCCCGCTTAGGTTTGTCTTCCCGACCACACGCCTGGGACCCGAGAGCCAGTTCAGTGACTTTCTGGATGGACTCGGCCCCGCTCAGATTGTCGGCCGGCAAACACTAGCTACACCCCCCATGGGTAAGCCAATAAAGAAGTAGACCATCAACACTGTTCAAGCCATCTCGTTATTGTCAAGTATAGTTTACTTCATCTAGAGATTTTATGAGCTTCTTTGCATTTGTATTGTTGGTGGCCTCAAGTGCATTTTTATACATCTGTCATTTCCAATGACAACAATTCACAGGAGGCTCATAATGAAAGGGGAAATAATCTACAGCGTCATACCAACACACAAACTGTGAGATGCGCAGCAGCGTCTAAAAATACTGCACAATACGAGTGTGTTCACTCAGCACGACGAAGTTATTCTTGCATGAGGTATAAATCTTTCATGCAAAGGTCATTGCTTGTATAAAAAAAACAGAACAGAGAATGGTGCTCCAACATACAGTACCTGGTTATGAAGACATACTTACAGCTCTGTGTCGCCCTCTACAGTTAGATACTGACCATTGCAACATCAAGGCTTATAGCAAAGCACAGTTCACTAAACTACGTTTTTGAAGTTGATTGCATAGATTGCTATTGGATTGTTCGACATGGTACGTTGTCCCTCTCTACAGGGGATGTCCACGTCGGCATGGTCGATAGAGGAGGGCAGCTGGAGGTGGAGGTCAACCAGGCCAGAAGGTTGACTCCAAAACCAGGCTCCAAGAACATACCAGGTACTCTGAACTGACTTCACCTTCTGCATTAAAACTCTATGGACATGGCTTCTTTGTCCAATCTGTCGGTGTTGGATTTTCACGGTGTTGTTTTTTGTTTCAGCGACCTACGTGAAAGTGTATGTGCTCGAGAATGGCATGTGCTTGGCCAAGAAGAAAACCAAAGTAGTGAAGAGGAATTTAGACCCCACCTACCAGCAGGCTCTGTTGTTTGATGAGAGTCCTCAGAGCAAAGTCCTACAGGTATGACAGAACTCGTCCTAACTTATATAATGCCCTGTGACCTGGACTTGACATATTCATCAGTGAATGTGCATATTTATGCATGAAAAGGAACAAGGTGCATTTAGGAACTATATTTAAATACTTTACAGGAGGAGAAATAAGTGGAGGTACTTGGAAGTGTGTATCACACTAAAGCTGTATGACTAATTAAGCAACAATCATCGATTTAAGATATTATTTGTTGAGAATTGCACCTGGTTGGTGCATGGAAGTATATGTAACATCACCATTTTCTAAATAAGCTCCATCCACCTCAAATCAGTGAGAAGAATAGAGAATAAAAACAGAAATATCTGCTATGAAATAACTAAAGCTTTTCGAACTAAGCCAAAAACACTGGACCTCTTTACACATATGAAGCTGATTAAGAAAATACATATTTGAGGCCTTTTAAAATGTGTAGCATATACCCATATCTTAGTGTTGTATGAAATGCATTTTTATCTCTCCCCTAGGTAATAGTGTGGGGGGATTACGGGCGTATGGACCACAAGTGCTTCATGGGAATGGCCCAGATCCTTCTCGAGGACTTGGACCTGTCTGCCACAGTCAGCGGCTGGTACAAGCTGTTCCCTACCTCCTCCCTGGCAGATCCCAGCATCGGACCGCTCACCAGACGCCTGTCCCAGTCCTCCCTGGAGAGCGCCACCAGCCCCTCATGCACCTAGACACCTAGTAGACACCCACATGCACGGGCACAGGCCGAGTCATGCAGACACGGACACACGTACTGTATATACACACAACGACTGTAAGTGCAAGACAGGTAGGCATACACACATACACACATATATACCCGTGTGCATCTTTTGAGGAAGACACATTTGACATAAAAGTGCAAATACCTGATCTCATTCACACTACGTCCATATTCTTACACGTTAGTCAGTACTTTAGTTGAGAAGACAAAGCAAATTCAACTTGAAGTAGACTTAATTTACCAGAATATGTAGCATTTTTCACCATCCCATTTCAACATTTCCTCAGTGACACAGCAAATCTGCATTCCAATGTACCAGATTGTGGCACGACTCATCCCGGGGTCATCCTGATGCCAGTTTCTAAACTCTCTATGCCAAACTAAGAAAAAAAAAAACTTTATTTTTTAAAACCAAAGCAATTGTTATTGTTGTTATTATTACTTATAAGTCGTAGGTGAACTAGTACACAATATAAAGTATGGATATGTAGCAGAGTCAATGACTTAGATGTAATGCAAAAAAAAGTACATACATTCTACACACATGAGCTGAGAACGACATGTAAACATACCTGGGCAACAGGCTTGGATATTCACATAATGGCTGTTATGTGAGGTAGCAACACTGCTATTCTATTGTTTCAACAGGGCAGATTTATATTCATATATATATATATATTATATATATATATATATATATATATATATATATATATATATATATATATATATATGAATAGATAGCTAAATACTTATTTGTGTTTATGTATGTATCGGCTGCATTCTGCATGTTTGCTTGCAACCCTTGGAGAGACATTTTAAAGCGCTTCAATCTTTTTATTTGGCTTGCCTCGGTATAGCGGTATAGGTATAGCACCACTTTATTTTGCAATAAAAGCACTGCACTGAGTTAGGTAGGAGGATGGGGCTTTGGTGACAGAGGGACCGCTATCATTGCCAATTGCAGAGGAAGACAACAAATTAGTCAGCCAGCTACCATTCGCTGATGGACGACAGTTCTGATCCTGCCTTCATCTTTGTCGTTAAGGACTGCTGCACAAAGGCACAGCACAAAAGGCTTTCTGGGAAATGTGTCCAGCTCAAGTCTGGGCTTCTTGCGCGACAGTCTGGCTCTCTCTCTCTCTCTCTCTCTCTCGCTCTCTCTCTCTCCCTCTCTCTCTCTCTCTCTCTCTCTCTCTCTCTCTCTCTCTCTCTCTCTCTCTCTCTCTCTCTCTCTCTCTCTCTCTCTGTACACCAGCACCCAGACTTGTTTGAACTTCTTGTCCATTTCCCCCTTTTGATTTTCACGTAATAAAGGAGGTAGGAAAGTGGCGAGCATGCCTCTGCCTTTCACACGCCAACGCGTGCAAACACAACACACAGCTGGTACCAACTACAACCTTTAACCCTTCTCTTTGGTCACCCCTATCTGTCACACTTGTAACTTATAACCTGTTGTAAATGTGTAAACTTATATTGAAATCCAGAATAGTTTTTTCTTTTTATATATATCTGACTATAATGCCAGTGTTACTTTTCCAGCAGGTTGATGGTTAACCTGCTATGTACGGTAGTTTGACTTGGTTCAGGTGCAACATGTCACTCTTTATATATTTCCTGTCAGGTTTGTGTTTAAGATGGCACTTTACTGAAATATACTAATTGTTTGAATCACAGAGATGCAGTGGTTGACAACCTGTTCATGTTTTTTTACTTGCTTATTTTGATATTGTTTGGTCATACAGCAGTGTGCATTTCTGAATCTTTTAATTGAACGCCAGCATGGAAATGTCAGTGTAAAGGCCCACAAGGACAGTTAAAACGGGTCAGAGCTGTCACTGATTTTAGAATTAAATCGCATCGTAATGAGTCCTCTATTGTAAAATAACTTCAATATTTTACAACATTGGCATATTCAAAACATAAAGGATGAAGACATGTGGTCTGAAAACAAAACATTTGCTACAATGCATTTGTGAATGTTATGTATTTAAATGTTCTCCTCTTTGAAAGAAAATATAACTTTGTCTTTTAATGTTTACCTCGCCCAATTGCCCATGCCACTTTTGTTCTTATCATTCAAAGCATTTTATATGCATTTGAAAACAAACTAAAAAAGGTCAAACTGACCTGGTAAAATGAACAATGAGTGAGTCTTCATCGATGGCAGTGGAGAAGCAGGGCAAACTGAACTACTGATGTTTACTGTTTTCTTTAAGATGAAGATTTCATCATTCTCTTCAGTGGTTCAGTGTTTTTCAATCTCTCCATCTCGGGACCAACACCAAACCTTGTGTATGAATAAAGACACTAGAGTTGTATTTCCGTAGATTTAGGAGAGATGAACAGTCTCGTTATAGGCTATTAATAGCTTGTGCATGTTTAGGAGCTCACACTTGGTTTATCACCACCATATGTTTTATTTTCTGCTGAGGACTTTGTAGCTCACTCCTCTCTTCATCTTTCTGCAAAAAGGGAAACGCAAAGGCACTTTTTCTCCTCAGCACATCAGATCAACAGAATTCACATTCAACTCTCTTTAAACTTTGGATTAAAGGGATCTCTGGCAATCTTGAATTTTTTAAGAGGAGGATGCTGTTCCTTCCATCATGTATACAATCCTTTTAGAAGAATCATCAAGGTCTGGGTTCCAATTTCTTTTTATGTTTTGGAGCTACTCCTTGCTAGATCTTTAAATGTATGGTCACTTTAATGAAGTCATTTTATGTACCTTTTTTAATTTATATCTAGTTTTGTGGACAGCGGGCATGATGTTAAAATACAGACTTATACTTATACTTGGTATTTGCACACATTCTCTTCAGTGCGTGTCTTTTCATGAGGACAAAAGAAGCTTCGTTGACGAGAGGGGAAATGGAAAGAAAGTTTTAAAAAAAATGTCAAAGACATTTCTAGATCTATATAACTTCCCTGCTGAATGTTTAGTCCTTGGTAAACTTTTTAAAAATGCTGTTAATGTTTTTCCATGTGATTTCCAATACTTTGGAGCTTGTACGGCTGCATATGCCCCTTCGCTGTATATTGAGTAGCCTTAAACATTTACAGATCCAATGATTAAAAGTACAGAAAGAGATGTAATTAATCGACAAGGAGAACAGAGGTCGTTTGTCAGATTTGTGGAAATTGTTTGATTCCTGCAACCAAATGGGAGGTTAAAATATTGCCTTTCTTCAAAGTGCGGTGTGGATGTATGTCTTTCAGTGAGGTGCATTTATTGTTCTGCGTGATGCATAGTAATGAGCAGCAAGATGTGTGAGAGAGATATTCAGATGTGTAAATATTTATAGAAAAGCCACTCGCTTACTTAAGTTGTGGACCACAGTAAAGAGAATTTAAGGATCAGGGTTTTCATATATGAACATTAACACACCTCTCATTATTGCATTTATCTTATATTGGAGCAAATTGTAGTAACACATGATTAACATGCATTGTCTCATATGTGGTGATTTCATTTATTTTGCCAATTTTAAAGGAATTGAAAAAGGTTGGAGCCTCACGAGCGGCCGTGTTTACTACGGCAGGTTGTAGATAGATGCATGCATGCAAGTCGTTAAATTGTTGGATTATTCAGTGTCAAATGGAGACACTTCTGAGCAGTTTATTGGAAACGGCATGGAGCATGTAGAGCTTGGTGAACTGTTTCCGATTGGTGAAGACGACACCAGCTCGCGTTAGACAGCGTCAGGCTCTGCTGAAGGTTGAATGAAAAGGCTGGGGATGCTTTTTAATTTTTTTAAACCCATTTGCTTGCTTGCTTGCTTCCCTGTTAAACCCACATTGAGCATTCTCTAACCCAACTTTATTGTGTGCAAAACTTTTATATCGCACCTTCAATCAACCTGAATCGAGTGCTATGTTGGAAATGTATTTTATTTTTGTATGCGAGAGGTATTATTCAGAGGAGGAGAGAATCAAGAGAGGCAAATATCTGCCTTGAGATTTTTCGCGAAAATGAGGGCTTGTTTAGTTTACAATGGCCTTATTTTGTGTAGGAGACATTGCTATCACTATTGTAGCACTCAACTGAAAGTTTTGACAAATGTATTTTGCTTGAAATATTGTACCGGAGTTATATATGTGTATATGTATAGTTTTATGAATGTATTTCTTAATCCTTACACCGGAACTGAGTGTAATTTTTTTGTCATCTTGTTTGCTATACCGTCTTTTTGAAGACTTTCCAGGGACCTTGCCTGCATTGTTCAGGCAGCCCCTACTTTTACCTTACTGTATACTGTTTGTCTTATTCTTTCTCTTTTCCTTTTAGCTCTGTGGTTGAAACAAGCATGAGTTCTGTCCGGCGAAATACGTTTTTATTTATTTAAATCGCCACAATGGGTTTCAAGCAGAACAAATTGCTATCCCCCTGTACTGATTAACTTTAACTCGATTTATTCATCAAACAGATGGAATATTTACAATTTTTGTACTTTTGAGCTTGAAAATGTTCGCCGCATGGTTACTCTGATGATTTTCATGTATGTAATCTTTATGATGGTATGTTTATGATAATGACACGTGATGACGTCAATTCGACCCAGTATAATGTCAAAGGAAAATCATTGAGACGCAACAATCTGTATCTTGAAGTAGCATCAATTTAGCCTTCCACTTTCTGAAATACTTCTTGTGGCAATAACCATTGACTGTAGCCGCTGCTGTTGCCGGGCGTACACTTCTGGCCTTGGCCTCTGTGTCACTCATTAGAGTTGGGTCGTAGAAACATCAGGCTGCGTCTGTACCAGCACAACATGATGACAAAGAAGATTTAAAGTCAAATCCCATTTTTAAGCACTTGAAGCAATTTAGACATCCCAATGTAGAGCATGTGACACATTGTGAACAACTGCTATCTCATGGTAGCCCCCATGATCAACACATAGTTTTAGTTTACTTTCATTTTTTTGATCAAGCATGCATTCCAAATGTCTGTTTACCGATGTAGCAGCAAAACGGACAATAATGCTGAGCTGATGGGCAAATTGTTAGTGAGGCATGTTTGTCTTCATCCATGTCTGTAACTGTCGGTAATCACAGCACAAGTCTCCTTAGTATCCATTTTGTCCTTTTAGCTGTCTGTCAAACTGTATTAAGGCCACTGTAGCTCCCCTCCCCACTCTCAAGACAACCTTCATCTTTATCAAGCCCAGCAAAGCACAATTTGCAACACTGAGTTAAATCTTGGTCAACAAATCTAAAGATGGATGGAAGCATCTGGCGAAATAACAGCCCAGTTAAATTAGATTGCTGGTGTTGGTAGATGATCGGTTGTTCTTTCTTAACCGGCCTTAACCTTTCCACCCAGGAGCGCTCACAGTGCACGTTTTAAAGGGCAAAGCATAGCAGACTGTCTGATGAAAGGATGCTTACAAAGGAAAAAGGGAGCTGTAATTTTTTACCTGTGCTTTGTAAATGTTTTCTATGTGCAGTATTTGATAATGTAAAACTGGTATTTTTGTGGTTTGTACGCTGCAGAATTGATAACTTAAGGTGCACGTAGTTTTCTAAGAAAATAGAACCAAACTGAGGAAAAAAAGATCAATTTCAGATTCAGAAGCCTGTATTTGCATGCCCTTTGACATCTGGACGCAAAGTCAATAAAGTTTATTTGAATCACAAACGTCTGTTAAGTGTTTATTTGTAACTATATGATGTCTGTAGATGTGGGACGTGACTTTAACAAAAAAAATTTCCCCTTGGGGATTAATAAAGTACATATCTATCTATCTATCTATGAAGTCCCAGGTAAAAATATTTTTACTCAATACATGCCTCACTCAAGCTGCCAACTAAATGTCAACACTTACTGAAACAATTAAAATCAACACAATAGTAGAATTTAATCAAAACAATATTTATTTTGTATGTTTTCACAGAGACAAGTATCATGTGGTACATATTCTCAAATGTAATTGACTAACTTGTGTCGACATACTGTAAAATCCAAAGGGGCAAAGCATGTGAAAAACAAATAATATACAGTAATTGTTCAGCAATTTTGTTTAAGGGACACACTATACAGAGATACTCTGATAAAGAATAAAGCGCACACTGTCTTGATTAACAAGTACATGAAAAGATACATTCCTTTAATTACTCTTATTTCACAGAAAATATACCAGACCAAAAAAGGAAGTGAATACGAGCAAACAAAAGGTAAAAGATGATATCGCCCACAGAGATGGCTTTATACTGCTTCATCAGAAACTTTACATCACGAGCTGAAGGTTGTAACACTGCAAAGACAATACGTTGCCTCAACTGACAACAAATGAGCTTGAATCGAAAGACAAACCTGGAAGGTTGCTGAGTTGTGAAATGTTTTAATGCTTGCTCATTGGTAGCAGTTAATATGAATGTTAAGCCCTGTATGCTCATTTATTTCTTTCAGCTCTTAATCTTCACATCAAAAGTGGCAACACAATAGTAAACTGCTGGAAACAAAAAGACAGAATATTTACACTAATAGTGCCATGCATTTAAACAATTGCTTTTTATTTATTTTTTTAACGCCTTTCAGAGAAGTCAGGACACAGAGAGGTGGCTTGTTTGGTAGAGGTGAAAAGAGGTTAACTAAATGTTGAGAGGTGACAGATTGTGGTCGTACAATCGCTTTTCGCTTCACAATGTTGTTCGGCCAAATGGTAATCTTCCCCGAGTGACCTTTTAACTGCGTCGGCCTGGTCAGTTAGCTCCTAATTGGACGTTATGACATTAAAACATAGTTGAACTATGGTTCTGCTGACCACAAAAAAATCAAAAAAAGAGTGTAAATTGCTTGACAAAGTCGTAGAATATCAAAAAACAAAATGCACCCGAGTAATACTCAGATGTGCGTTGGCAAAACGATTCTAGTACAAGTCGTGAAACACATTCAGGACGCACATTCATTGAGACAATTCGTCGGTCTTGATCGGAGACCGATGGACAAGAAACATTCAGAGAGATACATTCAGATATCTCGATAAACAAACGGTATATACAATCAGAGCTAGATAGACATTCTCTACGTGCAATTCAGTGGAAGAATCTGAAACATGGCAGATCTGTACTTTAAGTTGTCTTTGCCTCTGTCCCCACCGCTCTCTATTTCTCTCTTACTTACAGACATTAAGCATTATTTGAGGCCTCTATTGTACAAGGTAGATTAACTTGAGGTGTGTGAGCGTTACCTCAACATTTACATACATGCAAGTGACTTTTTAGGTGTCCCACTGTTGCTGAGGAAGTAGCACAGTGAACGGATACGCCCAAACATTCATCAAGTGAAAGCATGGTTGACCAAACACACTTTTAAATGTTGAATTAAATGTCATACGAATCACTAGTTAAGCGGTTGCACAGATGTAACAAAGCATTTGGACTACTGTACAACCATAAAAAAGCTAGCGTTGATCTTTGGTCTCCCAAATCCAGTTTAGAGATTATATATTGATTCTAAAAGAAGCACTGATTGGGTAGAAGACATCATATATACGGGCTGTTTAGGGAGGTTGTGTAGCTGCTTTAACTTGCGAGACAGTCAGGATCTATGATCTTATCAACACATAATGGGATTTTTTACATTTTTAATATTGTTGGACGGTTGACTAACTATTTGGAAGGGGATATATTGTTTTTTTTGTGAAATTTTACACATTTTTCCTACTTACACAGAGCAAGGCGAATTCATTAATGCCTTAACCTTGAAGATGCATTGAGGAAGACTAGAATAGCATAGACTAGCTTGATTCTCCTCGAATCAGAAGGCTAATAAAAATCCTCAATGATTCGTCACTTTGAAACCTTTTGGTATTAAACTCTTAACTCCTCTGTGAAATTGAAAGCTGGCTAGAAAAAACATCCGTTCACAAATATGGTTGTGGCTTGAATTAAGCTAATAATATTATATTGTTAAGAAACATTGTTACGATTGGTTAAACAAACAATTGTCTTGTTAAGAGGTGGAAGAAAAAATCAATAGCACTCTCATATCTGCACGATGAAGCTAATGCCAGTAGCCGGACAGCTTAGCACAAACACTAGAAACAATTGGAAACAGCTAGCTGGGCTCTCTCAAGAAACACATTCCAGTTTACAGCATATCTATAGCCCACTGATTATCACGTTACATATCATTTGTTCAAACTATAAACCGTCAAAGCTTTCGGACAGAGCCAGGCTAGTGTTTTTTGTTTTTTTTCCTATTTCCAGTCTTTATGCTAAGCTAAGCTAACCATCTGCTGGTGGTAGCAGACTCAAGAGTATCAATCTTTTCATCTCACTCATCAAAAAAGAAAAAAAGCATACAACTGTTGGACTGTACAAAACATTAAAGATCCTTAAAACTTAACCTTCTAAAAATGCATCTTGTTCTAATAAATGTTCAAATACAGGCACACAAACCAATTGAGTTTAGCTCTGCTCACCTTCTTAATTCTGACTCTGATCAAGTAAGAAAAACTGTAAAATTCTCAAAAAACCACCCACATACAGCGGATATGTGCGCACACACCCTCATAGTAGGTACAAAGAAAGACGTGTAACCAGTGAACCTCTGAACCCTGTTGTCTTGGTCATCATACCAAAGTGTTTTGAAGGCAAACATGGAAATATGCAAAACATGGCCATGGATGTGTTGAGAAGAGGAAGCGTGGTCAGAGAGAAGAGAGAAAGAGAGGTAGTCATGGTTTCCCAAACCTTGTTCTTCTTCACACCCGTCTCCTCCTCCTCTTCCCTCTTCCCTCTTCCTTGCATTAGAAAATGTCTCCTGAAGAGTCTGATCCACAGATTCCTTCAACTCAGTCCGCCTCTCTTTTGTGGGTCATTGGCGTTACATCACTTCCTGGAAAGATGAAATCATTTCCAAACGTGTGCTGTCATGTGCGCTGAGCTTGGAGTTTTTGAGCTTCCCGTTTGTTGACTGCTGTATCCCACCACGCCGTTGGTGTTGTAGAGATTAATGCCGGCCATGTGTTGAGTCCCCTGAACGACACAAAACACACTTTGTTATGAACAGAATTTTTACTATCCAAATTCATCCGGTCCAAAACAAATTCACATGTACACACACCTGGGTATTGTTCCACTGTAGCTGCTGGGCATGTTGCACTCCCTGCTGATGAGGTAAACCACCACTCTGCTGCTGCACCATCATCCCATTCTGTTGTTGTCCCATCATCCCACTCTGTTGTTGTTGTTGTTGTTGTTGTTGTCCCATACCGCCATTCTGCTGCTGCCCCAACATCCCACTCTGTTGTTGTTGTCCCATCATCCCACTATGTTGTTGTTGTCCCATCATCCCACTATGTTGTTGTTGTCCCATCATTCCACTCTGTTGTTGTTGCCGCATAACTCCATTCTGCTGCTGTCCCATCATTGCACTTTGCTGCTGTCCCATTAATCCCTGGGTCATGCCCATCATGTAGGGTGGCGCCATGACACCACTCGGCTGAGCCATGACACTCTGCTGTCCCATCATGCCGTTCTGTTGAACTCCAATCATGCCGCTCTGTTGCTGTCCCATCATGGCCATCTGTGATGTCATCATGGCACCTCCCATTCCACCTGCCTGGGCTAAAGAATGGTACGATCCGTACGGGTGCGTCGGGTATCCCATTTGGTTCATGTACAAGCCTGCTGAAAATAATCACAAACAGAAAGTGGACATTTTGGCAATTGGTAGGATATTAATAATGTAAATTGGATATATTTTATGAAACAACTGACCCACTACATTAAGACTGAAGGAATAATGAAGAAAACAACATTTGAGAGAAGATCGCCTCACCGTGAGACGACATACTGCTGGCGTGCACTGAGGGGGTGGAGGCGTAAAGGGAGAGAATAGAGTCCTTGGACAGTTTCTTGACGGTGCCCTCCTCTGCTTTGGGTGCCGAACCAAGGAACAGACTGAGGTTGTCAGGCACTGAGGCAGTCACTCTGCTCTTAGGCATGGAGCTGGAAACAGACTGGAGTGGAAGGACATGAATACAGAGACAGGGGGAAGGCAGGAGAACGTTATCGTCACCAGTGGAAGGATGCAAGTAGGGGTGACAAAAGCGACAAACGGTAACTCAAAGGCAGATTTGAACAAGAGTCAATCTTATAGCTCTGTGAAGGAGAGGGGTGCTTTTAGCTAAATGCTAACTTGCTCATATGCTCACAATGAAAATGTGCTGTATTTATTGGTAATCCAGCCAGGATTTCAGTCTTCATGAAAAATCTCAACCTTCTTCTGGCGCTAAAGTTAAAGTCAGTTGAATTCATTTATTTGGTACTATAACTGGCCAGACAAAATTGGACCAAAATGTTAGACTGACTGACATACTGCCTTTGCTATCCCTAGAGGCGTGCAAATAGCATGGCTACAGACATAAGGACTTTGTGGAGAGCAGACTGTGTGTAGTATTTGCAGTGTGTTACCGTGGTTTTAATGGAGGAAGCAGAGGAGGGTGCTGGCAAGGAGCTGAAGAGATCCAGTGGAGAGTGCGCCAGAGCTGGATTGGACACCGCCAGGGTCTCATTACTGTCTGGAACACATCCTCCACCATTAGACACTGTAGCACTTGGAGCAGGGGCATCTAATGGCGGATAGATGGAAGCATGTATGATTATTCATACTGATCCGTGGTTCAAGAACAATTTGTTAAGTTGTCTCACTGTTTTTTTCTATTCCCTCTATGCTGTTAATGCGCGTTAGTGTGTGCATGTGTGTGAGGTGCAATACCTAATCCAAGCAGGTCTGTAACATACTGTGGATCTGTCTTGGGGCTGATGTCTTTTTTCTGTCACAACAGAGAAACTTGATGTAAATGAGCTTGAATCCTCACTCCAGACTCCATGGTGTTGAAACGACCTTCCCAGTCCAGTCCGAACACTTACTACTACTCTTTCTCCCCTTGCTCTCTCCAGCTCAATCTATTTCTGCACTCGCTCACTCTGCATCAGAGCATCCGCTTTACGCTAGAAATCGAACAATCTTTAAGGAAGATCAGTTCTCTTTTATCACTGTGATTCAGCCAATACTCACCAATTTCATTTTCTCAAACACAACTGGTTCCTTGGGTATATTGTCACAGCTCTTTTCTTTCTGTACAGAGCAAAACAAGTGGTTTTGTTGAGCAAGCAGACACTTCAGGCAGAATGGCCCTGCTCAAGAGTATTATGACGGCAGTAGATAAAAAGAGGCGAGACAAAAAAGTATGCGATGCAGTTTTTGTTTCTGCTGGGACACAAGCACACAGCTTTTTCTGTGTGTGTGTGTGTGTGTGTGTGTGTGTGTGTGTGTGTGTGAGCGAGAGAGTGTGTGGACTCACCCTAAGCATCTGGATGTCAATGACCTTGTCCATGTACTTCTTCTTGTCATACTTGTCCCTGATGAAGATCTCTGCAGACTGGTCCGTCCCAGGGCGCTGAAAGCACTCAGGTAAGAAAGCCTCATAGAGACGTTTGGCTTTGGCATTCCCCATCTCCTGAACACACTGTTGAAGCCAATACAACACACATTGTTACAGTTTTAAGCAGTCTGATACAGGAAATATACAGTATCCAGGGTACTATGTTGTCTATGGTGGAGTTCTGCCAGTGAAACTTTGAATTATTTTTATGGATGGAGGGAAAAGAGAAAAATAAAGATGCTGACTTTAAGAAAATTATCACACTGGGAAGCACAATGCTGACTGTCTTTCCTATCAGACCCAGACAAAACGAGCTGCATACTGATGAGAAATTGTCTACTTCCTCTACTGCATGTGGCAAAGAAAGTAAACATTGAAATTCTAAATTGGTTGTTTTCCAACAAGACTATGGGGAACAAGAGAGTAACATTTTTTTGTTTAGACGAAAGGAGAAATAAATCATACTCATTACGACATTAAAGTTGGCCTGGGTCCTACAATTTATCAAATATATCTGTATCGCAGCCTTTCAAGGCTCCTTAGCTAATAACTACCACAAATAAAGACTAAAAGCTGTTGTTTTGATTGTATTTCATCTCATTTTAAATGGAACAGCATCACCGCTGTAGTCAATCTAACAAACATCAGCTGGTATATTAGTGTGCTTCGTAAATGATTTACAATATTTGTACTTCTTGTCTACGAGCTAGCGAGCCGAAAACAATATTGCTGCACTCCAGCTTTGGTGAGTGAATATGCTGTTATTGTGGTACATATTCTATATATTTGACAAAGCCGGCTTAATTTACTAGCGTCACTTAATCTCTCTCCTATAGACAATTATATCTCATTTGTTTGATCTGTTGTGTTTATACCAACAAATACAATTTCTTTTGGTTGTTCTACATTTCGACAGTCCAGATCTATTGGATGCAAACTAAATGAGTATTTTGTGAAAAACCCTGAACGTTCGTTTCACACATTAACACGTAGCAAATATCCCTATCTTCATTTTTTGATCTGTAGTGTGACCTCTGACCTGGACCTGCTCCTGTGTCCACTGGTCCAGATTGACAGACTTGACCTTGGAGATGTGGACCCCCAGGTTTCGATGGATACCAGCACAGCGGATACAGATGAAGATGCCCAAATTCCAGGATGACCATCTTGGACCTGGCAGAGAGAGGCAGGTATAGTGTTTAAAATTTAGAGCAGAGGGTCTCTAAAGGGGCCTGATTAAGTAATTGGGTAAAAAGAGATTGGAAGTATAATAGACAGATAGAGTAAGCAGGCAAGTGGATTTGGAAAATGATGAGAGAAACTCTAATTAATTTTAGTCCAATTATAGAGACACAAGCCTGAAATTAAATTAGGAGTTTGAATTCAGCTGGGAACTCAACTAATCCAGTGTAAGTCATGCGGTGTCTTGACACATAATGGGATCCAATAGGAGAGTTAGCCTACATAACTGAGACTGAGAGGAGAGAGGGGGAGTGGAAAGTAACACAAACACACACACTGGATACCTGCAGGGATGATTACTCATGTGTTTATGAGCATGTGCGTTTGTGTGTGGGTGCGTGGTTCTCTGAGTGGGCCATTTTGTCCATCTTGCTGCCATATCTGTCTTCATGGTTACATTTGATTTCCCGTATTCTCCCCCGGTGCTTTGTAGATTTAAGCCTGGTATCACGTTGTGTGCCTCACTGTCGAGGAACCTTGCCTGAACAGACAACTCAGAGAAGGGGGAAATAAAAACAACACCGCCGGGCAATTTCTCTGCTGAAACTGATGCAACCGTCCTCTTTGGAGAATACAGGCAGCTTCAAAGAGAATACTGGTGCTTCTCTCCCCATCTCTTCTCACATCTCCCTCTCTTCTTGCCCCGCCTCCTCCTCCTGACACACTCAGCCTCTGCGCTCATCACCGCTATGAGTCCTTGCTTTACAAGTTGATGCACTGTGGCCTCAACACCACTAGATGGAAGAGCAACTCCGATTTGGATTTCTCACTGGCCTCTCCTGTCTGACAAAGCCACCGTGCAGTGTTGAAGAAAGGCCATTCTATGCAAATAAAAGGGGAAGTTTGAGTTTCAGAAGAGGAAATATACACGACCTTTGCCTTTACAGCAGCTGCGGAAAAAGGGTGTCTGGGTGCAGAGTCAATTATTAGCCTCCCGTCTGTATGCTGAACTATGAATGCTAAAAAGGTTATTCTTCCTGCACCATTAGAGGGAAATCATCAGACTGACTTTTGATCTATTTCTGGATTGCAAAGTTTGCATTCTGCATATTCAAATTAAGAAACAGAAGACATGAATGGGGGAACAATGCAAACAAAATGACAACAGCAGAGGGTCCCACCAGGCGGACAGAGTGTGTCCATCACCCTGACCGTCTGGCTGCAGCGTTAGCTGTCATGCTGGCTAATAATAGTAGAATTACTCTGTAAAGCCGGCTTAACTGCTGTCAACATTGGCAGTGACAGAGAGTAAGAGAGAGACATTGTCAATTGTGAAGAACTCCCTCAATGCTGGATTTATGTTTGTCCTTCTCATCCTCAATCTAATGCTCCTCTGTGTCCTGGCCGCCATTTCTTATCTCTCTCATTCGGCAAAGCCGCCTCCCTCCTCCTCTCCCCTGTCCGGCCATATCTCGCGCTCACAGTTCTAATTCTGGCTTCCTGTATCGTTCTCCACCCTCACTTTCTGTGGTTTTGCCACCCTTGTTGCTGACTTTTTAAACAATCTCTTTTTAGCCAGGCTAGTGGGGTGACTCTAGCAGTGCCCTTGTCGGTCTGTTGGTCCACTGCTTTGGTCCCGGCTGATTTAATACAGACATCCATGGAGCCCAGAGGATGAATCCTATTGACTCAGATGATTCTGGCCTTTTCCTCTGGCACCAGCATAAGTTCAACATTTGGGTTTTTTAAGTGAAGTAGCTCACATAGCAAACAACTATTTGAGTTGTTTTTATATACAGTTTCTTAATTGATATGTTGTTTAAATGTTTTTTTTATTTTTTAGCTGTTTTGCACTTTATTATTACAATTAACTTTATGTTGGACAGGAGAGAAACATACTTTAGAATCTTCTGTATGTTTGCACAAATGGAAGATTTGACATAAAAGCTGACTTTCTTAGCTCATACACGATGTATCTAAATGACTTTTTTCTCTAACTCCACCATGAGGCTGACCATTGCTGTTGACTGAAATGTCTCATACACTGTTAGATGGACTGCTATAAAATGATACAGCTGCTTTTTTCTTTCCGTAAGCGCGTGTGTTAATGTGCCCAGTGGTGTAAACTCAAGTGTATATCTAATCTGTTTACAAGTTACGCTTTATGCATGTTTGCAGTAGCTCAGTTGTGTACAGGAGTGTGCCGACCGGGTGAGCCAAGGAAGAGGGAATGGAGTTGAAGGTTAAGTATTTACAGTGAATCACATCTGCACACTGCACCACGTAGCCTCTTTGGTTCTAATCAATGCAGTACTTGAGTAAGAACCCATAAACAGCACGCCTGTCCAGCAACAATGCACACCTCCAGGTACTTTGAACAGATATAGTGGAGAGAGTAGGAGGAATAGACTTCTAAAAAAGGAAAGAAAGATTGGAAAAGCAACCTCTCCAAATCAGACTCTCTGTGTAACAGGGTTGGCATTGTAGTGTACATTTCTCCAAATTTGAGTGAGAGTAAACTTCTTGCTTTCTTTTTGGAATCAACGTTAAGCTCTTAATTTTGGTCTGTCTTCCCCAGTACACCTCTAACTTTCATCGTTTCCAGAAACAAAATGTTAAATTCAAAGGGCGATATTGCATTTCCAAATGTGTGCTACATTAGACTTTATTGTATTATCCTTGACATTTGTGTAGTTGTATGTGATGCCCTCCTTCTCATATTAATCACATACCACTCCTACTGACTTGCACACACACACACACACACACACACACACACACACACACACACACACACACACACACACACACACACACTCATTAGCCTATATCCCACAAGGATGAACGTTGCTTTCTGCAGCACCCAGTTGATCCCACAGAGCCTCAATCAGCAGTGGATACTAAGCTCTCCTATGGCACCACACAAACGAACACTCATGTATACACACTCGTCCCATTCTCCAGCCCCGCAGTATCTAAACCAACCCAGAAACCCAGAGGCCCCCCAGTGACCCAGTCCCAGTCTGAGCTAAGCAGATGGACCCATACTAATAATTTACTAATACACACCCGCCATCTGTGATGCAATGTGAGTGCCACAACTGCGATTTCTCAGGTAAGTAATTGAGGTTTGGATGGGTTGTACATCAAAAGATGAGTAAGACACTTCATCACTGCAAGCTTGAAGCTCTTCTCAAAACACATATTTGGATGCTTAATTTCATCCTATTACTGATATTATTGTTTGTACTCTCTGTAGTTAACATGCACTACTACTTGTGTAATGCCATCCCAACCTGCAACCTGTACGTTGATTCTTTTGTAACTTAGTTTGGGAATATGCGAATGTACAGTACACCGCTAAAGCACAACAGTAAATGACATGATGAGGACCTTAAGGGGGCCTCATCTTAAGCCCCTGTTTTATGGATAGACGTTGTGTCACAATCTAGCTTTAAGACCATCAGCTGATCCTGTGTTTACATGTTGAACATGTCATATCTAATCAAAATACCACACAACAAATCTGGGACCATGTTATATTCCAGAATGAATGTACAGGTTAATAAGGCCCTACACGCAGACTGAAGACTCCCGCCACTGTGCCACGCTCTCTTTTGAACTGTGAGACTCTGACATGTATGCCAGCCAGGGGACATCAACAGCCAATCACCTCCTTGTTTCAAAGGAAGTCCCCACTGGCATCTGATTGGATGAGATTTGAGGGTGATGTGGGCTAGGTGGTGGTGGGGGGGAGGAGAGGCATGATATCACCAGGTGATATCTCCACAGCAACCGATGCCCGGTGTGTACGTAAACACAAGTACAATAGAGACAATGAAAGAGGGAGGCTTTCATGCACGCACACACAAGCACACACACACACACACACACACACACACACACACACACACACACACACACACACACGTACGGAGCCCCTTGAGACTGAAGCCAGAGGTAGACGTGTTGACTACATTGTGTACCTGCCTCACCCGCTCTCGCTCATCTTTTCATTATTTCCTGGCAGCATTGAGGATTGACAAAGTCACAAAGTGAGGCAGTCAACAAAAATATAATGCAGTAAGTCAGGTGGTGCAGAGAAAAGGAGAGGCAGGAAGATGGACAGCACAGGAACTAAACTGCAGCCAAGAAGCAGATAGAATATTTAATTGCTGTAAGCATACTGTAGCTGGATGACCTAATAGCATCGTTAATGTGTTTTTCTGTTTTCATGCGCCGCTGTAAGCATGCACTTGGCTCCACGTGTCTCGCCACTTCCTGCAATCACCAAGGAGGGGGCGGGGAGTGTGTGTGTGTGTGTGTGGGGGGGTGATAAACGCACAGTAATCTATGTCAAGGCAAACAAGATTAGACCAAACCTCATCATCAAGCCATATGGTCAAAAGCCTGACTTGAGTCCAGCAAAGGGCGGGGAGGTCTTTCAAGGTGTGTGCACACGTGTGTGGTTCTCTGTGAGAGCGTGAGCTTGTCATCTAATACACCTGCGAGTAACGCTAAGACGGGAGACACAGGAAAAGGTGCTAATCAGGAAGGAGGGAAAATGCCTCTCTCCTAGATTGCACTGTCAGCTTTTTGACAGCTTCATGAAAGAAAATATGTGGGAAATGAGAGTGATGTGTGACCTTTTAATCAGTGCGGCGCCTAGTGCTATTGCATGGTTAAACGCAAACAGAACATTTTCTTTTTCGTACTTTAGATAAAAGTAAAAGCCCGCTAAATGATCAAAAGAAATGCACCTTTTCTTACAATTAAAGCCAGAGCTTCAGCATCCTTGGTGTTGGTATGTGTGTGGTGTTGCTATTTTCTCCCTTAACCCCTAATCTCATCTGCAGTCTAATTAGACCAGTCTCTTGCACAGCCAGGTCATGTCAATCAAAAAAAGACAAACAATGCATCTTATGACCGCATGTTTGAGTATGTGAGAAAAAGAGAAAAAGACCGGTTGGGAAACAATCAAACAATTAAACTCAAAATGATCTAAATCTGTCTCTCCATATGTCTCCAGTTTGGACAAGAAAAGTACACCACTTCACAAAAGCAAAAAAATGTTGCCACATCATTTAAAATCTGTGTTTCTGTCGACAGTCCAGCCTTTAGAGACCCTCTGATCACAGTGTGCTTTATAAAAATGACTTCTGAACAGTCACAAGTGTGTTTGCCTTTAGTCTAACAGCGCCTGCAGTCCTATTTATATCTTCTTCAACAAAACAAATCATCCAAAGGCCATTTGATCTGGAACAAAACCTTGAAGCATTCACAATGTCCTGTTGAAGTCTCCGATTGGAATTCAACTCAGACCTTGACATCACATGTCATCTCAACAAAGCGATACACAAGTCGAGCTGTTGTCCATGTGCTGGGAATGTACTGTGTGTGTGTGTGTGTGTGTGTGTGTGTGTGTGTGTGTCCAAGGCAAGATGTGATGAAAACATCTCACCTCGAATGGGGAAGTTTGATTGAGTGTTTTAACAGTCCCATTAAGCAAGACAAAGTAAACAAAATAAAACAGAGAATGTGAAGAATTAATCTGTCTTTGAGATTACTGACAGGATTTGAAATGAACTGAATTTACATAATACTTTTTCGCTAAAATGTCTGGTTTTTAGAGAAGGTTAATTGTAAATAAAAAGAGAAAAAAGTCTCTCCATGTCTGTACTGAGAGTTCTTTTTTTTTTCAGCAGCCACTTAGTGTTTCTTGTGAAACATGTGTTGCCTCTAGATCTTTTTACCTACATTTGGCAGCTTCCTGAAAGAGATACAGAGTTGCAGCTCCGGTCTTGTGAATGAGCAAAGAGACAGAGGCAGCCGGAGATGAAGAAATGTAAAGAAAGACACCAGAACAAACAACCACGTTGTGATTTTGGTCCAAATGAACAAACAAGCATCAACAGTGGGAGCTTTGAGACTCGGCCTATCCGTACGCCAACATTATACATGTTTCCCCCTGTTGTGAATTAGGCAGTCTGGCACAAACATCCAGAGAGAAGCTTCGAAAACATATTGATTTTGACTCTAAGTGTGCTTTGTACACATCAGATGTCTCTGCTGTTGTTTGTCTGTCCATTTGTCCTTTAAAGAAGCAAACACAGATCTGAACCTGCGACAGAATGTAGTTTAATCCCTTTTAAATATGAAGAGCTGCTTACTCATATCATTCAGTTTTCACGAGGAATCGTGTCCTCTGCCTGACAGCCCGCAGTGATACATTGAGGATTTATGACTGAGGTGGGAGCAATGGAAGTGATATGCAGCTTCCCTGTTAAAACACTTTTCATACATGTTATGGAGAGGCCTTATTATCTTATTAAGCTTGACAACAGAGAGTTATGCCAGACCAGTTTGAAATCAAGCACTTATAGGTACTAAAACAGGGTATCAGCGCCGGATATTCTTTTTTAAAGTATCCATTTCTGTCAATAGACACACAAGCGTTGTTCCCTTCCACCTGCGAGTTTGTCTCCAATGCTGTTTTTTTCTTCTTCTTTTTTTTCTGCATGACATTGTGGTGACTGCATTTTACATTCACAGATATTATCAACTCAATGAATCTTTTTTTGTTGTGTTGATTCAGTCCCTAACTGAAATTGTGGCCAAATCTGCAGTGTTTACCCAGCAGCATGGCAAAACAGGTTAAAGGCTCAGAGTTCACGGCCTCAGTGAGGCCACAAACAGAGGGATGGATAAGTGCACCTGCACAAACACATACAATTGAGTGTGTGTCTGTGATTTGGATATACGTTTCATAAAATAACCCTGTAATACCCTTTAGAACATATGAGTCATGACAACATCAAGTCCTTAATCCACTTTAACGATCAGACTAGGTAAATACTGAGGATGGCAGTCGTACATGCCTTCCAATAATACCAATTATTATGTGTGATTGCTGTCGTGCACTTTTCTATGCCCCATCTGCCCTCAGACTGCAGGAACGGTGTGGTCAGGGTGACTCAAAGTCAGCACTGATATATCCATCTCATTGACCGGTTTCAGGGAGCCTTTTTCTTTTTGGGGCGTGCGGGGTCCCAACAGTTGGAACAATTCTCACTTGTTATATTATTTACTCATGTATCATGTAATAAAGTTCTCTAACATTATCAACAACAAAAAAACATATTTAATTAAATGTAATTGTAATCAAATACGGATTGTGTTATTAGAGATGTACCTTATACCCCGTTACTTCGCTGGCATGATGTAGCAGCATGTCGTGCTCCAGCCAAGTGAGGAGCCGTGTCTTGCACCATAGTACAACGCAATTGGTCCAGGAATAATGAATGCAGCACGGCATTTTCGAGCGTAGTAAATACGCGACAGGGCCGATTCATCCCCTGGCCATATGCAGGCATGGACCGGGTAATCCGGGGGAACTGGGCATTGGTAATTACCTACCTTTGGATTCACAATCAGCGCAGAATTTATTGTCCTCCAGCACCAGTAAAGAGTTGAGGACAGCCTGGTATCTGTCAACGTCTTTCACGGATTTGCCCGTCATCATTGCACTAGTCCACCTCCCTGTAGGCGACAGCCAGTGCGGTTCGTGCCGGCTTTTTTGTTGTTGTCAATTTGCCTCTTATTTGACAAAATAAAAGCCGTGTGTGTGCAGAGCCGATGCGCCCCGGTCCCTCCTCTTCGCTGTGGCAGGGCGAGTTTGTTTCAGCCAAGATGGGATGATTGTCTCTCAGCCAACCAGCACGCGGGGTAATGCTAAATACTGACACCACTCAAGACGTAACGCGGAGGAAAACTCACTGAACTAAAAGCTTACAAATGTAGGCTAATGTGAGGTCGAGTTAATAACGCATATGTAACAAATTTCTGACTGGTTCCGACATCTCTCTCTCTCTCTCTCTCTCTCTCTCTCTCTCTCTCTCTCTCTCTCTCTCTCTCTCTTTTCTCTCTCTCTCTTTCGCACACACACACACACACACACACACACACACACACACACACACACACACACACACACACACACACACACACACACACACACACACACACACACACACACACACACACACACTCTGTGATACATTTGAATCAACTTAAAGCCACATGGTCATATATGTGTTTAGCTTCTGTAATGCGATACGATATTATTTAACGATACATAAATAACATTACAGATAATTTGGTTTCTCTCACTGTCAAAATATTTTATATACTGCCATCATGTGGTCATTCATTAGACGTTTTGGAGGAGTAGGTCTGCCTGTGGGCTGCTGTTCCTCTCCAGGACGCAGGGGGGCGATAATACAACCTGCGAGACCAAAACAGTCGAAGAAACTTTGTGAGACAGCTGACAGAAGAGCGCACCGAGCAAGTACAAGAAATACTGGAAATAAGATGACTTTATTTTCAAAATAAAATATGTAACGTGTTTTCCTGTAACAAGGGAACTATATATGCAAGGATAACACCAATAGTTGGTTTTCATTGACTAAATTAAGTTTTGTTCAATTAAAAATAAAAATGTTAAAAATGTATCACTTGTATCACTTCGTAGTTTGGCTTTCTTGAGGTAATTGTACTGTTGTTCTGAATTTCTCATGGTTGAATGCACTTATCGTAAGTCGCTTTGTAAAAAGCGTTAGCTAAATACAATGCAATGTAATATATGTGCACTGTATGCATATTACTCCGATTTACAGTCTAACCGGAAGTTTCCGTTTCAATCTCGCCAGCCTGACGTTATACTGGAAGTGTGACTCCGCTGGTGATTACGGAAATACCTACTAAGCCAGAATCAAATAAATAAAGGATTAATATCGAGTCGTAAGCCCGTAATACTATCCACAATGTCCCGGCAATCCAACCGAACCACAGACAGCAAGAAGATGGTAGGCGACTCCTGCAGGATTAACAAAACCAAACATGTAGCCTCGCTAGCAGAGTAGTACCCGACGAGCTAACAGCTGGCTACTGCCTCTGCGAGCTAAATTATAGTCTTCAGTCGTGTGTCTTTGTGTGACAAGTGTGACTAGATACGTGACATGAATAAATACATGTAAACCGGTTGACTAGCTGAGTATCTAATTCACAGTTGAATAACTGGCTTAGACTTCGTTTTGAGTTCGTTGTAGCACACGTGCTAAGTAGTTAGCCAACGTAGCTGCCTAGCTCCTTTTTAAATTAAGTCCATAGTGTGCAGTGACAACATAATTTATATAACACACCTATACTGTATAGACTATGTAGCCTCGAAGCTCTGCATAACGTTGCTGTGTGTTTGTATTTGCAATATTAAAAGGGGTGGCACATATAGTTTTAACGTTACAGCTGCTATAATTTGTTTTGTCAAATAAATGCATTTTGTATAGTGCGTTTATCGTGATATATTGTCTGTATAAAAAATTGTGAATATATATATATATATATATATATATATATATATATATTACATTTGTGTTTTTTTACTGTAAGACTTCCTTTCTGCACCACGAGCTGGTCTGTTAAACCTGCAACTCTTACATGTTTACTTGTTGTAATGGCGTTTTATATATTCGAGAGGCAAGGTAATTGCCTACACTACTTTAAAGTGGTTAAATGCCCCAGAATATATACTGTATGTAATATTACCTGGATTCTTCCTGACCTGTTCTATATCTTCAAAAGTGGCTTGACATTATGATATGAACAATGAACATTAGAGATATACATGTTATTGTTATGGTAATTCAAGGACTTCCAATGTAGTTTCCCCAGATGTGTGATTCATTTAATTTTGAGCATGAATCATTTTCAGCACAAATAACACAATTATTTTTTCTCTGTTGTAGAACTCAGAGCTGTTCACTTTGACTTACGGGGCCCTGGTCACCCAGCTCTGTAAAGACTACGAGAATGATGAGGAGGTCAATAAACAACTGGACAAGATGTAAGTAACCCCATTGACTCGATTGTCAGTCTTCACTATTGTTCCCAAATAGCGCAGATGTTGAACAAGCATGTTAAGACTGGCAGGTGTGAAGTAAACAAACTAACACAATTATTGTATACAAGTAATTTATTTAATTTCACTGTTATACAATTGCATTGATCCTTTTATTTATCATTACATATCTGTTTTCATCGCACCTTTTATTTAATTTCATATATTAGAATTCTCACAAAGAAAAAAACTTTAAAGGTGTAAACAAATTAACTAACATCAACTGCATATGAAGAGATGACAGTGTTGACGTTATGTCAAAGACGTCTATGTCTTCTAGGAAATATTTGTATTTATTTCTCAAGCGGGGATCGTGAGTCACTGTCACGTCCAGTCTGCTATTAGTCCAGAGGACGAAGTACTTGCAAAAGTATTCACCCTCCTTGGCATTTTTCCAATTTTGTTTCTTTACATCTTGTTTAAAGGCTTCATATGCATGCATATAACTACATAAATATGTTGATGAACACTTTTACAAGCCACTGTTGAGCTGCTTCGAGGGCATGTCAGTAATCCATTAATGTACATTTTGATAGTTTGTTTATTGGATTAGGTCCAAAGTAGGAGAAATGAGAAAACAACTTGTGCCCCTTGCTGAACTCATATAAGTTGTAACTGCATGGGCTAGATTGTATGCTTTGTGCATATTGAGTACATCAAAGGAGTTGCTTTGCAATAACATGTTACATTTTATCGTTTGCTCGTTAAACCAATGAAAGAGAAGAGGTTTTTGCTCGTCTCTTGGACGTCTCCATTTACACTGCTCTGACACATCCTGCTGTGCTCTATTCATAATTTACTGCATGCAGATATAAACTCGAGCAGAGAAATGACATAATCAGCTTTTATTTCTCACACTTCTGTGTCTCTTGTAACTTACAGGGCATTTTAAAGAAGAGAACACTGATATGTTTTTATGAAGGAGAGAGAAAATTCCTAGAAGGCAATGTTGGATACTGTTATCCCACAAAATAAGATTAAGACAAATTATTGGGACCATAACTCAGAAATTCAAAACATCCTGCCCTGCTGACAGGACTTTGGACTGGATTTTCTTTGCTTGCCTGGTAGTGAAGCAACCTTAAGCTCTCTTCCAGCTAAGTCATGATGAGGCTAGTTTTACCTGGCCTTAGAAGGAAGTCTTAGTCTGAGGCAGACCTTGTTAGGATCAAGATGCATCAATTGGATTGAGTTTTACCTGACATTTTAATCATAATTAACATCATTTGCCAAGTGTATGACACAAAAAATACTTTTTATGGTGCTCTGAATTTGTTCAGTTCTTCACAGCACTTTTCCTCTAATATGAAGAAAAAAGACTTAATCTCTCTTCCTCCCCTCTCTCTCTCTTTCTATCTGTCTTTCTCTCTCTCTCTTAGGGGTTATAACATTGGCGTGCGCCTCATCGAGGATTTCCTGGCACGCTCCAGCATCGGCAGGTGTCAGGATTTCCGAGAAACAGCCGATGTCATTGCTAAGGTAATTTGACTTTTCCAGGCCAATCCGAGCATGACCGTGGACTTCTCCCAGAGATGGAGCGAAGGAGGGATGACAGAAAAAGATACATTGGGGAGAGTGATGTTGATGAAGCCTCTTAACTATTTATGAGGGAAAGTAGAACGTTGGGAGGGTTTGGGGAAAATTGATGATCAGAAAAACGTCCCAGACCGCATCCTTCAAAACTTGAGACCAAGATTGCATTCCTCTTTGCCTTGCCTGATAGTAACCGTGATATTCAGAAGGCGAGGATTCAATTGCATTCGGTATGAAATGTAATCTCATCCCTTAGAAAGGTGATGCACACAATGTGATTCCCACTATCTGATGCGCTGTCCAGGTACTCTTAGTTAAGCTCCGAAACAACATCAGTTGTCGGCGCCTGGCCGATTGTATTGCTGTTGTGATATGTTGTACTTCCATCTTCCTCTCTGTGTTCATTCAAACCTTTTAACACATCCTCGTATTGTTTTGCATTAGTCAGACTCCCCTGAAGACATAAAGACGCAGGCAGACAGTGAAACCTGCTCTCAGGCCTGTATTCATCTCTCCAGCTCTTTTCACGGTGTAACTGCTGCCTGCTCGGAGAGTTATCTCACAGACCCCATACTTTCTCATTGAACTGCCTCTTGGTCATGAAGACAAGGGTTATATCATTAAGGTCAGGGTGCATTGATAACCTAGTCTGAGGATATCATGTGACTTTTATCTTAACTATGAAACCACCGCAGTCATTAACAGTGAATTGTGTATGGAGGTCTGTTGTTTGTTCAACAACCACAAATGTTTTCATCAGAAGGCATGACTTGGCACAATACCTTAAGTGGTGTGATTATTAACAAATATCTTTGCCTTCAGTCTGTCCTAAAAATACTTATTATGGCAAGGCTGCTGCGCTCCAGTGTCAGACCATTTAGGAATTTCAGCTAAATTATAGTGCAATCAAACATTGCTTTTTTCAATTGAGTAATCCTGCATCGGTTTCTTTATTCATCCACTCCACCCACCGCCTTTTGCTTTTTGTTAGGTTGCATTCAAGATGTACCTGGGAATCACCCCCAGTGTGACAAACTGGAGCCCAGCGGGAGATGAATTCTCCCTCATCCTTGAGAACAACCCGCTGGTCGACTTTGTGGAGCTGCCGGACAACCACAGCACACTTGTGTACTCCAACCTGCTGTGTGGGGTCCTCAGAGGAGCCCTGGAGATGGTAAGGTCCACTCACTATGTATTAACACACGTTTTACTGTTTCTAGAAATGTGACTGATTTATTTATCTGATTTAGGTCCAGATGGCCGTGGATGTGAAATTTGCTCAGGACACTCTGAGAGGAGACAATGTGACAGAAATACGCATGAGGTTTATCAAGAGGATTGAAGAAAATCTGCCAGCAGGAGACGAGTGATGGAAACGAAATGATCCTTCCCTCAACTTCATGTCTGATTTGGGGAGGACCGAGTCGCATGAGGAACACCGTCAGAGGATGAATGAACTCTGAATCGAAACATCAAAATGAGAAGTATATCTCAATAAACAACTCCTTGGCACTAATCTGTGCTCACAGTTTGAGGGAAACGTTTTGGTGTGTGCGCCGAAATGAAATGTTGTTCCTGCTGAGAGATGAATGCCTCTGACCATTTATCTCGCACCATCCCTCATTGAAAGTCACTTTTTCTTCATTCCCTGTAAAATGATCTGTCCTGTTTCTTAAAAGAATTATGTCTTTTCATTCGGCCATGTATAGAATGTTTTTTGTTTCTTTTTGGTGCAAGGTTGGGAAGCATTGCATGGTAATGTTTTTATGTATGTCTTGTTTGTTTCCTTTTTTTTTTTTTTTTAAGATATCACACTCTATTTCTGCCAATTATATGGCATGCTAATTTATGTAGGTAGATATGTCAAATAAAAGCGACATATTTAATACAATACTTTTCTTATGTGTCTGGGATAGTCGGGGTACTTTCAATTGGACACACACACACACACACAGTCCTGCTTCAGTGGACTTACAGCGTTATTCCTATGGAATACTGCAGCTGCTCTGCAAAGGCAAACAATAACAGTTTTCTTATGTTGGTTCAGGGGTCATGGAAGTAATCTGTGTGTCAGTGTGTGTTGGTTGTGGTTGTCACACCTGTGAATGGCTTTACATCACTCTGAAGTAACGAACAGAACTGCTCGTTTAGACAGACTGCACACCTCGTCAATAACTGAAAACACAAGCGGCCATTGACACACTTACGCACACACGTAAAGTTTACATACACAAATCATTCCTAGTCTGGTTTTAGAAGCAAATATCTGGTCCGGATACGACTAAAACATGAGCCATGTTTTTCTCATTCTTTGTCTTTTTTTGTTCTTGTGCAACACACTCACAAGTCTGATGAAAGCAGTGCACATTGGAGGATGAGATTATCAGATATGGATTTCCTTTTGGAGAAATCTGTCAGCTATTAGCCGCTGAAAACCTTCAGGCTCTACACATCCCATTTTACAGCTATTATTACAAGAACCCTTTTGTGCTGTTACAGTTTTAGTTTGAAGTGAAGTAACATTCTCCAAAGAGCCACTAGAGGTTGCTGTGTACATAACGTATGTCAGCTGGAGGCAGCATCGTTACCAGTATAAGACTGGAGTGGGTATTGTGGGAGAAACACATTCCTTTATTTGTGGGAGCTGCCAGAAAATATAAATACAAGGTTTAGATTATAAATATGGAAAGAGCAGATCATTCGCGGTCCAATATATGGACTCTTGCTTTGATTTGGCTGGAAATTAGACAAACAATGACAACAAGCAGTCCCTGTACTTCATAATGCCGGGGAAGATGTATAAGGGTGGAATTTCATTGTATTATTCACTGTCTTAAGCCTCTGCCTACTCCTGTCTGGGGTAGTGCTCATTTAAAACTATGAAGAATGGAAAGGAGAAGCCCCAGCAGTCGGCTTGAAATAAGCCTGGTGGGCCATTAGGCGAGCTCTCAACACATTACGTGCACATATCTATGCAACCTGCAGGCCTAGAAGGTGGATGTTGGATGGAAAGTGCGCAGGAAATATTTTTTGTGCAGAAGCTCAATGTAAATGACTTGGCAGAATTAGAGCCGCGTTGCTCGGGGGACGGACGGACAGCTGGGTTTTCTGTGCACTTGTGAAAAACTGTATCACTCTGCCATATGCAATAAGATATTTGACTTTACAAACACACGCATATATGCACTCACACTGTGTAAGGAGGCCAACGTTTGGGATGAATTTATCACAACCACTTTAATACACACTAGAAGGACCTTGTCCAAACACGCAATACGGCCATTTCTGTTTTCACAGAAAGCTTGTGATAATTAAACAAGAAAGTTTGAATGCTTTGCTATGACTTCATTGCTCATAACCTGTCCATCTGTGATTGCTATTCCCTTTGCAAGGACTGCAGATGTTGTTGCATAATGAAAACACAAGGAGAAGAAAAAGTTGTCGATCCACTTAAGGCCTCTTGTGCCACTTAGTCATAAGGACTCCCTCCATAGATGCTATTTTTTTATCTATTGTCGTCTTACCCTCCTTTCTCTCCCTCATAGATGTGAAACACACATGCTATCTGGGAAGAAGAACATCTCTCATTTCTCGGACCGTTTAGTTTGGTGTCTCCCATCGTACTTTATATTTTAATTTAGTTTATGCTATCATTCAACTTTTTATATTGAAGCTGCCCTGATTTTTCTGAATACTTCACTCGAACAGACCTGAAAAACAAGTAGCAAATGTTACGGGCCCAAGACAATGTGTGCCGATCTGCTTTAAGCTAGCTAAACGTTTCCATGTGGCCTTTATGGAAAACAAATGTTGAAAGGCACGCTGTGACAGTAAAGCCCAGCGCACAGCCTGATATTGACCTGTGCTTATTGAATACCGCATCCCTTTCTTCTACCTACACTCCATTCATTTCCACCCACCGTTTCTCTTAGTTTTCCCACTTTATTTTGTCAGTCATTGGTTCAATCATTGCTCCTTTTTTCCCTTATGTTTCGCTGATGTGCTCAAGAAAGGCCAGCAGTTCCTAAATCAAAGAGAGGATGTGTGATGGTCAACCTTTTGGGAATGTTCTGTCTGATGGGAAACGTGCTGTCTCTGAGCTGACGTAAGGGCTGGAGATGCAGTCGACCGGGACTTCCAAAGGTTTCCGGAGTGTGTGTTTTGTGTCTGGTTTGTGAAAAAAGTGGAGATGACAGCAGGACGGACAGCACTCAATGAAGTTAAGAAGAGAATGCAGTGAGTCAGCAAACAAAAAAACATCCTTAACAGACTGAATATTGTTCCCAGGTAGTGAAGAGGGGAGAAGAGGTGTTTGATATAATGAATGTCTCGCTGTTGCGCACCTGAAAGGATGCTCACATGGACACGAGAGTGGTTGTCTTACATGCTGTAAGTCACAGGCTCTGCAGTTGTCTCCTAAAACACATTCAGTTGCTCTTGTGAAAAGTGAGATTTTAGCGGCGTGAGGGATGTTCGTTCGGGATTTATGTGCATAAACACCTCAGTAAATAAATGTGGATGTGGTTTTGGGGGGTAATTATGAGTTAACTTGCTAGTCAGACACATTATGTACCCGCAGCATCTGCAAGCCATTCGGAACATGACTCATCACTCGCTTCCAGACAAACTGTTGAGCACTTGTTATAAATCTAATAACTCATGCATTGCTCAACCATTTAGAATGGACAGCACATCCACGAGAATGCAAGACATGTTTAGGCCTTCCTAAGTTATGTTTTGGTCATGAAGAGTGTTGGCAGGAAGGTGAAATGAGACACAAAACTATAAAACACACCTCCCCAAGCTCAAAAGAAAAGCAGAGATTGGATCCAGTGAACTCGTTCGATAAAATCCTGGATCCCCAGTGGGACAGAGGGATTCTTGTTAACAAAGAAAACATCTCCTCAGCAGGAAGACATGTAGGGTTGAAATGGGTCCAAAGCAGGGGCACTTTTGTGTCTCAGGAGTGACCTGGCTGGTTCCACGAGGGATTCAGCCGGAGCCCCTGACGCCGCCGAGCCATTTAATGCCTTGTTTTAAGTTTTTCCTCCTTCTCTATCTTCCAGGCTTTTTGGATGGGAGCTGCTAAGCTGCCTTCACTCTGCTTCCAATTTCCTCCTGCTCTTTTGTTCTTCCTCCTTTCTCCAAGATGTGACGAAGAGGAGCTTTAGACGTTCCTGATGATACAGGCTTTACCCTTTCCAGATCCTCTGTATCTTTGAGCCTGATTTTCCCACAATACACTCGACTTTTGGCTCGTTTTTCTCCCTTTTCTCCTGACCCTGTAGTCGTTTTATGTAACAGCAGCAGGACTTTCCAGCCTGGAAGGGCCTCAGTTGAAGATGGAGCAAAGAGAATGAGTGGGAGAGAAAAAAAAAGTGTAATATGACACTGGCTAGTCCTGAGGGCAAACGCCGCCTCACCTTCGACTTAATTATTCCAGGCCCTTTTCCTCTAAATGCACAAATGTGGGCATATATTTATATCAGTCTCCCAGGCTGTAACAAATACATTAATTCCAATTGAAAAGCAGGAATGTAAAAGTCCTGGTTTGCCCTGGACTAAAATCAAACCAGGCTTCCCTCCCATAGCACAGGGCTGCCTAGAGGCTGCAGACCAGCTGCACTGGACGGGATATCACCGCTCTCCACTGCCAAGCCCGTGTGTGTGTGTGTGTCACATTAATATTTTAGAGTTACAGAACACACACCATATATTGATCAGAGTGGAGTACCTCTGATGACGCATGTCTCGCGAGCAGGTCATCCATCTGACTTTTAAAGCGGGATATCCAAGCTAATATCACAACATAAATCTAGACACTAGCCTGAAGGCTTTTTGTCTTCAGCAAGTTATTTATTATCCACCCACTTCAAGCACTTTTCAAACGAGTCAACGTGATTGTAAGGGTCTGGATGTTCCATTATGCAGGCTAGACATTTTAGTGTGTGAGTATGACTTTCCATATAAAACACCTCAAGCTGTCACTTTGGAAAAGACTGACTGCAATCGGACAGATGGAGGTTCATAAAAATAATTACTCATGCAATTTTGGAAATCTTTCCAAATAAATGTATATTTTATTTGTCATCATTAAAGCTAACATTTTACCACATAGCGAACAAGCACAATCAATGATCACTCCACTATTAGCAAGTACAAACTAACTAGTAGTTAGCACAAGACGTCTCTGGACAGCCAAACATTATATCATCTAGGAACCAGGAATATCAATGTTGTGACAATCCAGTCATGTTGGAATATTTTATTGGATAAGTCTAAACTTTGACTTGAAAAAAAGTGAGAAAAAAGTCAATGGACCGGGTCAGTAGGAGTCATCCTCTGGGGACCATGCATTTCAAAACCATCCAATACCCTCATTGTTAAGATATTTTAATATGGACCAAAGTGGTGGATTGACTGGCAGAGAGCTCTGCCGCTAGTATGGCTAATAAAGACATAAATGCTACAATGCATGTGTTACGCTCCATCTGTTGTTTATGTTTTATATATTTTTCTCCTATGATTTTGAATTTTTCTCTGCTGTTTTTTTCCTTCAGTAATACACATTGTAACCTTGTTAAGAAAAGTGCAAACATAAATAAAGTTTATTATTATACTGTTTAACCTTTTGTCATCAATGACAAGGCCAGGCGAGTGTTCACACTGTTACTCTTGGTATTATTTTCATCAGGTATAGTATTTCTTCATCCCAATATTGCTGGAGTATGTGTTGGGTAGTGTGTCTGCCCAACTGTAAAGCCTTCAAAGTCTTTCTATTGTTACCGTGTTCCAGACCTCTTGTTTAACTGCTGTGATACAAAGGCCTGTGGGTGAAGAGAGATTTATGTATTGGGCTGTATTCAACGGACAGAACAATATGCACACAGCATGTCTCTTCACTGATCCACGATGCCCGTGAAAGATATAATGCCCACATATCTACAGCAGGAGCAACATTTTTTTGCTAGTGTAGCTGAATGATAAACTTTAGCCTTTTCAATTTCCTCGCGCATGCCATTCAGTGAGCACCGTGCCAAAGGATCTTTTAAATGTTGATGGCATCGAATTTGAGATGTTTGTGTTTGCGTGCATCCATATTGTAGAGGATTTCTCCATGCACACTTGAACATGTGTGCATCTGCCTTACCTATGTACCTCCCAGAGTGACTTTGTTACTCATTCAATGGAGAGGTGTTGAAAGCGCTCTCCGTGGGCCTTATAACGCACAAACCTTTTTCCAATTAGCCAGCCAGGTCGGGCTCAGTCGTGCTTATATCTACTGTAAATCTGACCGAGACTAAACACCCACTGGGTCCAGCTCCAAAAAGACGGATAGAGAGAGGAAGAGGGAGGAAGCTGTCAAAAGCTGTGTAGCGTTTTGTCGGATCGTTTCCGGGCCTCTCATGCTCCAGGTCAGTGTCCGGCCCTCTGACTGTCATCATCCACATCAGTCAGCCACTTAAAGGACAGTCATATGGTTCCATGCAGAGAAAAATGTAAGATTCGGATCTCTGTGGCCATGTTATTACCACACACACACACGCACACACACGCACAAACACTGTCCCCGGCGCAAATATCCAATCTTTTCTCTCTGTGACTGGACAAGAAACATGTCAGCAGAATGGTCTCTTGTTTTCAATAAATAGTGGGGAGCTAACTGTCATCAAGTGAGATTCTCTTTCCAGCCACCGTCATCTGAGCACATTTATCTTTCACAGAAACTATGAAACAATTTTGTTGCTAATATGCTGTGAGACCATGTAATTGTTTCCTATTCCCTCTTTAATTCTATGAAGGAGCTTCTTTGATTCGGAAATTAAACCGTAACACATTTAACCAAAATTGTATTCCAAAGAAACAAAGGAAAGTGAAACACAAGCCCATCTGCTTTTAAAAAAATCAGATTTGATTTTCTTTTGCCCTCGGTACGCATGGAGATGCTTTCAGTGGACATACAAGCTGAGTGAATTAGACTTGGATGTTCTTAGAGATATGCTTTGAAAGACAAAAGCACGGCTCCACGGGAACATTCGTCCATAACATGTTTTCCCCTTCACTTTATCACTTTTATCTCTCCCATGTCTTTCTCTGTTTTATCGATGTCTTGGCAGGTGTGAACGAGTCCAAATAGATGATGCTGTGGGAAAAAATGAAGGCATGCCTAAGCCAAGATGAAAGTATTGACCCTGTCTTTTGAATAGTATACCATGCTTATATCTGTCATGAGTAACAATGAATCCAAAAAACTTGACCACACATCACAGCATTGAACAGATGATTACCCTCTTTAAGTTTGTAATAGGGTATTATTATTATTATTATTATTATTTTTCATTATTTTTTAATCTGAGAATCAATCAATGTTTGTAAACATTACAAACTTTTTTTCCCTTTAAATTACATCAATAACAGCAAAGTGTTTATAACTTAGTTTGTAGCAAGAATATCATGGTCCACCACACTGTTGCAAGGATTGCCAGCACGTGTTGTACAGTTCTTTGCTGTAATACTAGGGCTTGATTTTCTGGTTTTGAATTAGATTTAGATTATACTATTTGATTAATTCCCTTGCAATTCGGTTTCATCTTCTTATCCTGTATTGGATGATTTGTAATCACTTTGGTGATCCATTAGCTTTTCACCGTGCATCATGTCCAATATCTTTTGCATTGTACGCATCTTGACATCTTTTAGCTCAGTACAGCCTCATAAAGTTGCTGCAGTGATTGTAGATGGTTGCGACTTAACCTTGTTCAACTATATCAAAGGCATCTGTTTAATGTAAAAGGGTATTTTTTGTCATTTTTGTAGAAATTGCTCCAATGCTTTTATTACATTTACATAGAAGCAAGAATATGAGCCACAAATCAAAAAATATTTTTATAGCACATACAAAACCCTAAACTTAAAGGTTAAGGCTCACTGATGTTATATGGTTCGTAGTAATGTGCTGCAACCAGTTGCACCACTAATTCCACTCCCACACCTGAGGCCGGAGGCACCATCCATCCTGACGGTGACACCTCCACCATGAATGCTCGGTCCGTAGGGTGGGCCTGGTAATGGAAGCTCAAAGACTGAACTGTTCAGAGACACAACCCACCATTCACACCAGGCTCCGGTGCTGCATGGTCTGGTTCAACTTTACAACATGAAGGGAGGTCTTAAAAGCATGCCCTGTCACTACTCAACCTCCAAAACATGTCATTGATTTTAACACACACACACACACACACACACACACACACACACACACACACACACACACACACACACACACACACACACAAACACACTGGCCCATTGCACACCAATGTTCGACACGTGCCGGGAGAAAGGTGGGGCTGTAGTCTAAGCAGGCTATTTATGATATCATGACATCATCAGGCTAGGTGATGGAGTGCTGTGTCATGCTTTGTTTAGTTTTCCAGCACTAACCGTATGAGCAACAACACCAGCTCTGGGAAAACATGTCAGTGGGGGGATATAACTGAGATTGACTCACAAAGAGGAGGAGAGGACCGGAACATAAAATAATAACCCAGGGGGTAATTATGTTGGGAAGAAATGCACGTTAGTGTGTAATTATAACAAGGTGCCGTCAATCACAGATTCGGCTCTCTCAACCAGTGCCTTAACACCTGAGAGACCCCTGACGGATCACATACATCGTGACACCAACATTATGCTCCATGTGACCCATGAGGTATCTCTCAACACCTTCATATTGAACATGCAATATGATGGTTACATTCATACTGTAGAGCCAAATACACACATGTACACATGAAGAGTACCTTTGTGAATTTTTAAAACCATTTTATAAGCCCTTCTCTGCACAAAAACAACAAGTTGGAAAATTGAGGGAGTGAACTCGACCACCAAAATAACAGAATGGTTTGTGGTCCGTCCCGCAAGGTGTGGACACTTGAATCAGCAAGGAAAGAATGACACGCGTAGTGGAGGTTTCCATGGATCGTGAGTCATTTATTAGCATCTCTTATAGAGTTATGTAGAGTTATGTTTTTACAAAGGCACACTGTACATAAAAATAGGAATAAGTACCATACTAGGAAAACGGCATCTTATGTTTCCAAGCTCATATTTTGAGCAATTATGTAAAGTTGGTGACGGGGTTAACTCTAAAAATGGTGGTGTGATGATGTCAAAGACACATCACACCACCTGTAGATCCGCCCTCGCTACCAGTGTTCTTAAGCCCAAGTAGGGCCAAGCAGCAGCTCTAAGGAAATGCATAATTATTTCCATTTCCTGAAAGGGTTTGAATACACTCTGTTTTGTGTGCAAGGATATGTTTGTGTACAGTGTGTCGGAGTTTGTCGGTAATGTGAAATCATTAAAAATCCAAGACCTCACATCTACATATGTTGATGTCTATTGTAGCGAGTAAGCATCAGTGAACTTTCATCAGCCAGACAGGAACGTCTACATGTGTAAAGGACACAATGGTAACCATGTTTCCTATCCTTTGTTTCCGTTTCAGGGCACCGAGAGACTGAAGTGGGGGGAGAGTGGATGCTTGCCACAGCTGATAGATGAGGCCACTCATCTATCAGCTGGAAGGAAGTGGGATGCACTTGTTTGACCTTCTTAACTGGGCGTAGGAAATGTGAATCGTCATCTGGGGTCAAGTCATTCTGTCTGTGTCTTTTGCAGCAGAAACTTAGTTTTACAAATCTAAATTGTGTGAATATTAGTCAACTAATAAACTCTTTGGTCAGGGACAGTGTTAGTGTAAGCGACGAGAAGAAAAGCTCTGCAGCTAAACTTGAGGTCGAAGTATTCTCAGAACTAGCAAAAGGGTTTATAGTTATTCAACAGCCACACTCGAAGGTGGCATGAATAGTCTACTGTATAGATAAGGGGCAAAATGTGATGATTTTTCAAATGGTCCTCGAAGGCATATGGTGTTGCATTCATCATTTCTTTGAAAAGAGTCCCTGATTCAGTTGACGCATACTGACACACCTCCTGTTTCGCCTTCAGGAGGTGTTGCAAACCTCATTCAGCTAAAGCTAATTGTGCAAAAGTTGATTTTAATACATTGTATTTTGCCAGCTTTATCTAATCTATTTGGGGGTCCTGATTGGTTTCTATTGGTGGGAACGGATCTGTCACACAGAACCCTACTGGTCAGTGGTGCGAGATAATTGGCTTCTATTATCCACGTCTGGATGAGTGAGGACAAACAACGCTGTCCTGCAGAGGACGGGAACAATGGTCATCCCACTGCCCATGTTACTGAAGCCACTTTTCAGGTGAAACTGGAGAAGATGTCCATTCTGTGGTGAATGACTTTTGGCTAGCTAACGGGATCAGGTGGGGGAGGAAATTATGGGAGAAATAATTTGGCCAAATTGTTTAATAGAGGCGTGACACATGCTGCAGTAGATAGGCGGTGGATTAAAGACGTCTGGCTTCCGGACATGGAGAGAAACTATCGCAAACCATACAACCAAAAAGTCATTTCTGAGCAGTTTCTGGCATAAACCACTGATTAACTTCTCTCTTTTCAATATCTCGCTCTATACTCATCTCTTATTAACTCAGCTTCTCCTCTGCATCATTTTCTCTCCATGGTATTAAGGTTTCAATGGGATTATTCCAATTTACCTTCACGGTTTTCTCAGAGCATGAATTTATTTTTACTGGTCTTCAACATGCATTAACGCAGCATAGCAGGCACAGCCCAAACAAACGTTCCTTCATAAACCTCTCTCCCTATTTCCCAGACTATTATACTTGCATATTTCAATCGGCATGGAGCACAAGTGACGGGTGGAGGAGGAAGGGCTGAGAGGGAGGAGGGAGAAGGGAGGAATGAAAAACACAGGGTCAGCGAGAGAGACATTTCATTCTTTCACACCATGTGTTACTGTAAGATATTCATTTCCTCTGTGATTCCTCTCCCTTCCTCCAGCCCTTTGTTTTTCTTCTCCATCACTGTCAGTGTGCACTGGCCGAGGTAGTTCAGGTCGCATTAAGTCCATTGGATCCCCTCTCTATCTTGAATCCATCCCTCCAAATCGGTTTCCCAAATTGTGAACCGTGCAGAGTGCAGCTGTGGTAACCCGAGAGCTTTTTGTTGTAGTTCTGAGCCGCCAAAGCCCATTAAAAATGAGAATGTTTGACTTATGAGCCTGGTTTTGTGATTGAACTAAAGGAACAATCGTATTCATCAAATCAAATATAGATAGAGATCTCTAAACTTCGTGTGAGATTTATAGTGAGACTTGGATTGACTGTACATGACAGCAACACACTCGGCAAACAGGGCTTTCATTTTCAAGCCAGTGAAATGTTATGAATTTATGTCAGGCAGTAATTAATAGATTAGTCATGGCAAAAGGGGAACAAACTGATCCCCTTCCTCATTTCTGTCTCTTATTTTTCTCTTTGTCCATTTCCAACCCCTGCTCTGTGCTGCTTTTGCTGTCGGCCTGAACATACAACTGTGCAGCCTGGTTCTGACTTAAGACATTCTTATCATTAAATTATAAAAACACGACTGTAGTTGTACTTCAAATGCAAAGGAATCTGCCAGTCTGATGGTGGATATAAGTCATCCCATGTGGCGATGAGGGTTGCTGAGGCCCAAAGTGTCACATGCTTCTGTTGCAGCTCTTTCTTTCAAAAGCACAGGATCCAAGGATCCTCATTAAATTGTGTGCTTTCATTTCAGTCATAATGTGCTTTATCTAACTGGTTACATCATTGAAAAAAGGAACATTATGTTTATGACATTCATCCTGATTCAAATGTAATCCATCTTCATACAAGATGTACTGTGATAAGCAGATCAGAGGTCATATAGACACAGGTGTTCACAAACATTCTTAACAGTGTTATGCTGTCAGGACACATAGCTGTTACTCAAGGTAAACACAAGGTCGCCTACCAGGCCCTCCTGTCCCGCTAGTGAACTTTCTTTGAGGTCATTTGTGGATGCTAGTCTTTTTGTGTGGTTGGTGGGACTCATGTCAGCTCTCCCAGTTCCTAATTCAAACGAACCCAGTAGAGTCTTGAAGTTGTCCAAATATTGTCCATTGTTCAGACCCTAACTGCAACCATAACTAGGCATCTCAGCCCTGTCACGCATTGGCGTGTCTCAACATGTCGAAACGGTATGGGGTTGTATTAAAAGACCTTCGAAATGTTTAGGGAGGTTGGACGATGCATCTTTTTCACAACAAGAGCACATGTGCAAGGACAGCATCAAACAATGTGTTAAACTGCCTTTTAATAACTATATGATTATTACAAAGGCAGGTAAGCAGCTTACTTAAAACGGAGGGAGCAGTTTTTGGGTTACAGGTTATGTTAAGAAAGATTCACCAGTATTTCCCGACTGGATTAAAGCTTGGCATATGCTATCACAGTTTAGGCTAAAGTTAGCCTCCCTGACCTGCTCTTCATTGAATTTTGGAAATGCAGCTTAAGCCTCTGTTTTTTTCATGATGTTAAGTGAGTTATGTACATATCAATACTTAAAATTACTGACACAGGTTTTTGCATGTTAATATAAGTCAGCTTGAAACATTAAAAAAAGTCAGCTGGAGGCCAAACATCCGATCAACTCGCGGAGCAAATGTTAGCTTAATTATCCAGCGAGCTGCGGTGGACAAGCTGATACAAATTGTAGGTAGTAAATCTACCACTGTTATCATTGTATACTGCATACAGTATGGGCTGTTTGGATAATTACATTGTTAATCACAACAGAGAACTTGTCATTCGACGATGCCGCCGTGTTTTCTGAAGACGTCACCCTCAGCATTGCTGGGATAATATTTAGCCAGGTGCTGAATGTGGATTGGGAGTCGTTTATAGAGCTGAGGGCTTTATGGAATCCATATCCCTCCTCAACGGGGCCCTCTCTGGGATCAACGCAGTAACGTGGTGGTCTGCAAGCACAATGTCCCACAGAGAGAGACAGAAAAAGAGAAAGAGAAAGATGGCGTGAAGAGAAAAGAGCAGGACACAATGATGAACAGTGCGGAGAGAAAGTGAATCCCAGATTTATCAGAGACAAATACCCGTGTGTCTGACAGTGACAGTTTAAATTCAATACACTGCAAAGCTGCAAATCAGGCTCTGCACTCTGTAGCTATTCTTTGAACAATTTGTAAGGGAGATAATCACATTTTGGATCGAGAAAGCTCCACACCACAGTGAAGCAGAACTAAAGAGCCCTGCTAAATTCTTGCCTTGGGAATCTGGATTCCTGTGTTTGCAGACATATGCTTTATATACGAGCCTGAACTGGGTTTTATTTTCGTAACCAGTCACCCACTGGCATGTAACTGTGGTCAAAAACTGTGGTCGTCAGTGTCCGGACCCCTCCCCACCCGTTGAAGTTCATACGCCCCTCGTGTTCAGCTCACTCGTATGTGTCCGTGAAAGTGGCTGAGAGATTCAGGAAAGAGTATAGTAGGGTTTGGGCCTACCAGAGGGCCAACTCGGTGGCTAGGGTTACCTCCACTGCCTCCCTCTTTCCTCCCTTTTTCCACATGAAGAGGAAAACCCTGGCTCTCTCTCCCTCTGAGTAGTGGTGTGTAACTCCATGTGCCTATGAGGGAGAGGTGGGTCGAGCTGGATCTGCTTGGCCTTGGGAAAACCACACACTAGAGTGCACCTAACCTCCAATATGCTTCCCACAGAGAAACGTCAGGAACATTCACGACCCCCTGGAAAAATCTGCACCCCAATTTCACCCCGCCCACCCCCTTTGCCTTTCTGTGTTTCTTTGTGTCTCTCTCCCTTTCATTTTCTTGCTTTTTTTAATGGGATTCACCAATTCATTCATTCCCTCTTTCTTTTTCAGACGTACAAACATGTCAGTGGTAATTCATGTTGATAGCAGCCTTTTGTCCAAATATTTCCACTGTAACTTTAACCAAGAAATCAATGGTAAATCCTTTTAATCGAGCTGTTTGCTGAGGTGGCCACAAAGTCCTGCTTTCCTTGGCGATTTGGCAACGACCTGTTTAAACATACGCCTGTTTCTCTGTTTGGAGTGGAGTTCTGGATTTATCCCCTCAATCCGCCAGTCATCACACCTGATGGGAACAGATAGGCTGAATCTGTCTAAGCTGTCAGTCAGGGTTGGCCTTGGCTGCAAATGCAGCATGTGTGGTGAGTGGTGTGTACAGCATGGGCAATGGATCTACAGTGTGTCAGTGTGTGTTTGTATTGTGCATATGGTTTTGGGTAGAGAATGTATGCAGGGATTGCGTGGGTCATCTGGATGTACCGTTATTATGTTGAGTGTGATGCATGTGCAGTGTGAAGGTTTTTTGGCTTTCTGAAAAGTCTACACAGTGTGCAGCGTACATAGTGTACAGCGTACATAGTGTGCGCTTCAGTGTGTGTTTGCGCTATGTGTGCAGATTTAGAGACATTTTCTTATCTGCCACCTATTGTTACCAGCCCCGACAGCGACGCTGGTAATGTTTTCCCATTGTGAGTCTGTGTGTAAGTCATCATGGCAAGATGTGGTCCTGGAGACACCAACTGTATATGGGGAAGCAACTCAGAGGTAGTTTTCAGTACTTTGCCATTTGTCTGTCTGTAAAATGGTTTCTTGTTCAATTTTGGTTAAGTTTAGGCAATTAAAACTATTGTAGGAATATTATCACTGTTACTGTAAAGGCCGCACCCTTCTGTCAAAGTATAGTAGCATGAATACATGAGCATCTATGCAAAAGGTTGCAAGAACAGGTTAAAAGTGTTTCACAAGGAAGCCTAAAGTATTACAGTGCCAGAACAAAATCTGCCAAAACTGTGTGGTTGAATCTGTTGGTCGATCAGATTTAGTTTTACTCTTTTCAAATCCTATTCATGTCTTTTTGTATTGACTTTTTATTGTGTCTCATTGCCTTCATGTCTCATGTAAAGCACATTGAATTGCCTTATTTTTAAAATGCTCTGAAAATGTGAACACACAGTAAAGGCTTTACACACACACACACACACACACACACACACTCCTCCTCTTGCATATGATGTCAATTACAGAATTATATACCCTGCGAAAAGCTTCACTTTCCCAAACGACTAAAGACTGTGGGATTTTAGGGAATTAGACTGTACAGCTCGATGGCACATGCACACACTGACACACACACTGACACACACTAATATGTAGTCATACTTGTAATTGGGTGTCCACAGAAGGATACATCTTACACATACATGAACTTAAATGCAGTTTGACATAAATCATACCCTACCCACCTATTTATTCAACCACACACTACCACAATTCTTCTTTCTCTCCCCCTCTCTCTCACATACACACACACACACACACACACACACACACACACACACACACACACACACACACACACACACACACAGCACAGTCTGTTCTCGTCTGCAGCCCACAGATGTTCCCTCTCAGGGTGATCTCCAGGATTTGGGTGGTGTTTTGAAGTGTTGGGCCAATGACGCGCTCCAAAGCCGAGGAGATTTCAGTGGCTGGTCCTAAAAGAATATTTGCCCTACCTGTTAAACACTGTAGAGATGCTGCTACCGACCAACATATCTCAAGTGACAAAAATAAGGGTGTGTGTATTTGTATGAATGAGTTGAAAGACACATTCATTTTATACTTTATTCATTGGAAATATGTGTAGCACAGCAGCCCTGCAAGCTTTTTATTCTTTCTTTTTGTCTTTTGTTTGTTTTTAAAATGTTTTTCATGATAGTTTCCTGACCAGTGAGCATGACATATGGCATTATTGTCCTTAATCATACAATGGAATAGTGATGGGCAATTTCCTTGTTATTTTTCATGCTTCACTGAGTGTGGGTGAAAACATTTAACCAGACAAAAATGTACACCATATTTCCATTTAGTTTTTCCTGTCATGTCTTCTCATATAAATGGATTTGGCTCTGATAGATACCACACAAAACAAGATCAAATTGATTAGGGAACACTTCAAACGAGTCCAGACTCAACACACTGTCATACACATTTCATTTGAATTAGGTTCTGAGGGAAAATCTGTCAATGCTTTTACGATTTATTGCAAGACAGCTTCTAATCAATTTCTGTTGACTTGGAAGTATTTCACAGTCATTGCACAACAGGCAAAGAGACTCTAGCCATCCTCTATCCATCTGTGACCTCTTCATCACCATTAATGGAGAAGTCAGTAGTGTCCCAGACTTAGACACTACAACACCTGGATGTTTCGCTGGTTGACCAGCTGTGCTTTGCTAACAACATCTCTGTGATAACACGCTCCTGCAGATACATTCTACAACATCAGGAGGACACGATCATCCCTCCTCAGGAGGCGGAGCATGTTCTGGTCCAGGCCCTTGTCATCTCACATCAAGACGACTTTAACTCCCTCCAGGCTGGTGTGCCAATGTGCCATCCGACCTCTACAGCTCAACCACGCTTCAGCAGTCTTCAACGCTGCTCGTCCACACTTTCCACTGGCTGCTGGTGGCTACTTAAACCTGCTTTGGGACACTGGTACTTGCATAGTGTGTTGTAAACAGCTAAGTCCCATCCTACATCCAGGCCATGGTCAAACTATACGCCCCAGTCTGTCCACTACCCTGCCAATTGGCTCTCTTTTCCCTCACTATGTAGAGGGCTCAGCTCCTGCTCTGCTGAGCCCTGACTGTTTGCTGTCTTGACTGCTGAATGGTGGAACAAACTCCTCATTGGCATCAGGACAGCAGAAACTCTACACGTCTTCTGTTGCAGACTGAAAACTCACATATTCAGACTGCATCCTGGCTCATAAAATACTAATTTAAAATATTTTGCAATCTCCTTTTGTCTGTAAATGTAATACTTGAAGTTGATGAACTTGATTTTTGCACTTTTTGTACGCATGTGTTTGAATGCACATATTGTCACTTTGGATAAAAGCATCAGCTACATACATGTTGTGTAATGTAAAGCTCAAGGCTCTGTGAGGCTGTGACACACTGTACATGTTAGGATCAGCACACAGTGACAATGCTAATATGATGAATTTGGCAGGCATACCATTGAGCAGGCGTGTCATTTTAGTTTAACAGGTTTTGCATATGAACATTGGCTATTTAGCACTACAGACAGTAAAGCTAAGGTTGATGGGAATGTTATTATTTTGGTGAAATCGGATCATAAACCAAAGTATTGGACAAATGTAAAGTTTAAACTGATGATGTCACTACAGAAGAAAGTTAAGTGATCCCAGAGAGTGCACGGTTGCAACTCTAGCACGGTGACAATCACGACGGAGAGTAACATAAGTTTGGATCAAAGTGGTGGACTAGCCAACAAACCAACATTGCATCAGTTATAAACATCACATGGTAAATGGTAAATGGACCCGTTCTTGTATAGCACTTTTCTCGTCTTCTGACCACTCAAGGCGCTCAATCACATGATTTTCCATTGAATGCAATACAGACTCCCATGATGGATGATGGTATAAAAATGAGACATGTTTAGTGTTATTGTGATCCTGCTGTATGGTAAAATCATTTCTGCTCCGACTGTGTGGTTTGATTTTAATCAGAGGCAAGCAGAATGTGCTTGTATGCAGTCCCATTTTGGGGTTGCACAGTCTGCGGTCATTTTGGCTTCCTTCCCTTGTGAATGGATTGTGAATACAGAGAACATTAATGATTTGATCATTCCTACCAGTACCATGGGAAGCAACAAGAGGTGGCGTTGTCATACTGTGGCTGTGGTTCCAGAGAGCCAAACTGGCGGTGCAGGGCCTATTCCAGACTTTGATTATACATTGCAAACTCCCTTAAAGAAGCAGAATATTAGGTCAGATAATTGTACTTCAATCTTCCTTAACTGGAGACCTCCAGAAATATGTTCTTTAACAGCTGAAAGCAATAGAAGATCTTCATTTTCATTTGGACTCTAGGCGAGGCCGTCACCCAACCGAGATACGCATCTTGTTGCCCTGAGCCTTTTGGTTTTGCAACTTTTGTTATGTAACTCTTTCTGATTCAGCAGTGCTCACTGCCGATTAAGAATGTACACAACTAAAAGGGAGCTGGATCGGTACCAAGGTTTCAATATGTTTCCATTTTGATCCTCAGAACCCACACTGGAAAGACATAGTTTCGGCCAAGACCATTTTTGAAACAAGCGCATATGAGTGAACGTTACAACTTACAAACACGTTTTTCATTTTGAAACGTTTAGAATGGAAAAGGGAAGAGCAGAGAGCTGTAGAACTTCACATTAATGACTGTCTTTAAAAAGATCAACTAATAGGAGGGTCAGGCTTTGCGATCAAGCAAACAACAACATTCGGCTGTCAGACCACGACATCATATTCTCGATTTCTTTTTTTTCTTTTGTGTCTACGTGCACACAAATCCCTTCTGAGGTTTGTTCTTAACATTTGTTGTTAACAAATGCCATCTTGGTTTGTATCTTTGTGATTTTAGTGCATCATTTTTATTTCTTAAAAAACAGTTGTCTTTACAAGTTTTATAGAAAATACATTTTCAAAGATTTTTCTCAAACTGAAGCTGATTGTCAAAATTGGATTTCATCATGAGGTTACTGACCCCTTGGTCAATTGTTTAGTGAAGGAAATTAAATACATCTTTTCTAAATAAGTCTCTGGCTGGTGTTGGAATATGCAAGTTGGAGTTCATGAACCTCCACATCAATAAAGGTTGATGGACCAGTCACTTGCTACATATGAGTTATTTTCCCCGATTCTACAAAATGCCTTTTTTTCTGTGGTTCTGAAATTTTCCACTGTGTCGATATCGAGTGTAACAATCTATCCAGGCCATGAGATGTGTGCGTCTGTGTGTATCTTCCTGTGCACTTTTAAAGAATGAGGATGGGATTCATTGAGGTTTGAAATGGGAAACAGACCAGCATAGACTCTTCTAACCGTGATTATATCTGTAGGATCGTGGGGTCATCCATGTGTGGCGTCTTTGTCTCTACCCGGCTCCCTAATGCCCCTCAAGGGTGTCCCTCAGCTTAAGGGTCCTGCTTACCTGGGTCTCTTGATATATACCTGGGCCTCTTGATATATACCTGGGTCTCTTGATATATACCTGGGCCTCTTGATATATACCTGGGTCTGTTGATATATACCTGGGCCTCTTGATATATACCTGGGTCTGTTGATATATACCTGGGCCTCTTGATATATACCTGGGTCTGTTGATATATACCTGTGTCTTTTGATATAAACGTGGGTCTTTTGATATTTACCTGGGTCTGTTGATATATACCTGGGTCTGTTGATATATACCTGGGTCTGTTGATATATACCTGGGTCTGTTGATATATACCTGGGTCTGTTGATATATACCTGGGGTTCTTGACATATATTGGGGCTTTTCATATTCAGTCATTAGCCTCCATAACACTAACCTTGGTCTTAGTATGGAAGGATTTTGTATTTAATCATGTCCCTTATCAGACTTCATATTTACAAAATCATATTATTTGTATTTTACTATCCTAAGAAAGTTATATTGATTATTTGACTCAAAGTGTTGCTTGCAAATATAAAACCTGTGTATTGTTGTCACATTTGTGTCGCTAATAGTGTTTGTTTCAGGGCATGTCCTTTATTCTGACACACTAACTTCATGTCTGTTTGTCCAGAATATGAACGGACCACGGTGGTCCATTTCTGTATGCAGGTGTTTCGTTATTGCTTGAAGTTCTGAGGAATTTTTTGTTTTGTTTTCTTGCAGATCAGAAACAGGCCTTATATACACACAGGCCCATATTAGGAACCAGTTCAGATACTACTTCACTTTGATTACTTCAAGATGAGAATGTTTGCCTCATCTCTGTTACCTGTCTCTCAGTGCTGCATTAAGACTGAAACAAAAACATGGAACACATTTACATGACTTTTAGACATTGATACAATTAATAATTTCCATTTGTGTGTGTGTGTGTGTGTGTGTGTGTGTGTGTGTGTGTGTGTGTGTGTGTGTGTGTGTGTGTACTGTTTGCAAATGACAGATGGCTTGTCCAAACAGTTTATTTAAAGTCAGATGCATGCTGATCTTGTGCAATGCATTGTGGGAAGGAATGGCCAACGAGGAAGAACACAGGTTTTGTTTGAGCGTGTAAGTAATTGTTTGTGTGAGATGCTTCCCCACAGGAAACAAACATCCCTTTTCCCAGAGTGCTGGATTGAGGCAGCGTGGTGATGTTTTGTTTATAATGAACTTGTGTATCATTTGCCCTGTTGCACCACTTCGCCAGTGGTGCAGAATGCTTATGCCCCTTCAAATACCTCCAGCCGCACATTGCCAGTTTTCTTAGATCAACACACAGTTTCTCCCATTAGGATGTTCATGGCATCGAGTCATAATCTAAACCGCATGTTAGAGTTTTTCGTTTTCATTCCAACTTCCTCTTACTCTCTCTTCCTGACCCTGCAGCTGTTTTTAGGGGAATATATCCTTTGTTTGATTCATTCTCTATTTGATCAGAGTGTCTTAATTTATATTACCTGGTTGAAAAGGGTTTGTGATGCTTATCTCTCACCTTCTCTACCTTTACCTTGTCTAAGACCTCCCTCTCACTGGCAAGGTGTGTATGTGAATATTGTGTGCACTGTGAATGTGTGTATGTTGGGTACGAGATCCATCCACTCTATTCAGCACATCTGTGCCGCAGCTGAACAGTCCTTCAGGCAACGTCTGCACTGTTTGGTTTTCAACATCTTGTGTGTGGGTGTGTACAGGGATGTGTGTGTGTGTGTGTGTGTGTGTGTGTGTGTGTGTGTGTATGCTCTATAAGATAAGACAACACTGAAAAGGATAAGTGATTTAGAAAAAGGGATAAATGGATGTCTTTTATGTCTATAGGCATGTGTGTTTGTTCTTTTTTTCAACTCAACACAATCATAATTAGAGTGTTTAAGCGTTTATGTGTGTGTCTTCTATTTGTAGAACACAGGTGGACGTCACTTATTTTTGAACCCAGTCACCCTCCTTCTATACAGCCTCCATACCGCTGCAGCGCCCTACAGATCTATTGTTTTAGAAGGCAACCAAACTCCACGCCAATATGGGAGAACTGTACATTGCAGACATTGCAGTCGCTCATATTTTTAGCTCAAGGATCAAACAGGTCCACAGACAGCGGTGATGGCTTTTAGAGAACGACTCATACACACTGCAGCCTTAAGACTCTCATGCAAGCTTTGAGACTTTGGCAGGCGTCGAGGCCTTTGTGAGTGGAGCCAGGTGATTGTCTTTTTGCCTGCGTATTTTCTCTGTAGTCAGGTACAAATATTTGATATATGTAAAACAGAACAGAAGAGGCTGTTTGTATTCACAACCTTACCCCCAGATGATTTTCTTTATTCATGTGTTTAAGATGTTTTTGGCATAACTTTAAAATGGTTTTTGCAGTACAGAACATGTGGTTTTGATTTATGTTTTTCCCATATGAATTCATAAAACAACTTGCACTCTTGGGCTCAAATTTGTCTGGCTCATACAAGCAGAATGAATGCCTTAAGCGCCTTGTTTGCATTGGTTATTGTGTGATGTTCAAACTTCCTTGGCTGAATCACTGTTGTGTTTTGCACATCAACGCAATTTTCTGTGTTTTGTCTCAATCTTAACACTTCCGTATTGCCTCGAGCTTCCCATATTTAAATCAGGGAATAACATATGGATTTCTGAGTGTAAAGGACTACTTTTTCCAACGCTAGCGCTCTCATTTATAGAACGTGTGATGGACACGACTGTGTGGGAGCCGCCAATGACTCAGCAGTTATTGAAGAAGCGTAAATAAAAAAGGACTTACCAACACAATGGGTCCACCCAAATGTTAAGTCTGAGGACAAGACATCATAAACTGCTATTGGTACATAATCCGATGTGGACTTGCCTCATATCAATCTTTTTGGTAGTCTTTACAGTATGTCTCCCGTCAGTTGCACACCACCGAAGTTGACAGCGCATCCCTCACCAGATGCTGCCAAGGCTTTTTCTGACACTAAAGAAATATACACTATCACTGCAGTATTGCTATAGTTTATTTTTCTTTACAAAGAAAGTAAATTACAGCTTTTAAGGACACACTTTCACAGTTTAGTGTAAACTGCTGAAGACCATTAACACCATCACCACAAACAATGTCCCGTAAAGAGGGATTTCTCCACGGCAGGGCATTTACTACCAAGTAAACACTTGTTTCTCAATTGTTTTTGTTGTGGCGAAACAAAGTGTGGAGCAACGGATGTGAGTGAAACGCAGACAGAAGGACAAGAGACAGAGTTGAGGGAAATGATCCTTCACGGCTTCCACACATGATTCCTGTGATTAATGGTCAGTGAGCACGTGTGAATTGATGTAATTGAAGTGGCAGAGAAACGGTGCCCTGCACTACCTCATAAAACTGCTTGCCAAGATGTGTGTAAATGCTGTATCTGATCTATTGAGCCGTTGGGTGTATTTTAGATATATTGTGGGCTCCACCACATCAGTGCATACCAGTCATAAGTGAATTATTCTAATTATATGCACTTATATTCTCATTTGTTAAAATCTATTCTGCTTTAACTCTATGGAATATTTATATATAAGTGGACGCTTTTATGTCGCTTGAGTAAGTTCTTTCATTTGACTTCCCTTTTGCTTAAGAAATAGTTTAAACTTAAACATGTACAGTATTTCTAAATGATCCTTTTCATTTATGAACATTTTTCTCTTATCAACCATGTACTGGTTTAATCTTTTGAAAAGCTAAAGATGTATGAGTGAAATGATTGACCCTTGACTGCAAAGGAAGCGACCATAAGAGGGAGTGAGGCAGACACACACACACACACACACACACACACACACACACATACACACACACACACACACACACACACACACACATACACACATTTTACCTTATCGCTATACGTTTGTGATGTTAGCATGCTGCTGGGTCACGGTCAGACCAAAATGAATGACATAGTGGGTTTGCTTTCATCATGTCAGTAAGTCCAAGGTATCGACAGGCACTCATTACAAATAATGTTGCAGTTTGACACACAAAGGTGCACACACAAAGGCGCACACACAACTTTCAATGCAACGATTGGGGCGAATGTAAAACCAAACGAAAAATAATTACTCATGGTCCAAAAGGGAAAACAAGCCAAGCAATAAATTGTAAATCAAGAGTGCATTGGGACCACAGGATGATGGATGCTGGCGACAGTGTTTGTGTTTACTGAGGTATCGAATTCTGTTTATGAGATCAGAGCACCGGAGGTTACCATGGGAGCAGACAGACCATCCGGGGGTCGCGTGACGGAGGCCCGGGGCACTCTGTCATCACCAACTGCAGCTCTCTGCTTTGATTTCCTTTATTAGCTCCCTCATGTTTGCCCCTGTGTCGGTGTGCGACTGCGTATGTGTTGGTCGGGGTTTGATTTACTTCACGGGGCCTTGCGCCTTCCATGATTAATTTAACAGTGGAATGTTCTCCATAAAAGTTGAGTGACATGTTCGAGCTTTGTTAGTTTTTTTTGGTCGCAGCCCTCTGGTTTCTTGTAAAGGCTTGGGGCTTAAATCACACATGTAGTGCTTGACAGAGTACAGAGCAGGTCCCTCATGAGACACATTGCTAAAAAAAACAGTGTATTGCATGCTGTGGTTAGTACAATACATGGGCCAAAGTCCTTAACAAGCCCAATATTGCTGTTTCGGAATTAGTGCCTTTCTGTTGTCTGGTGCTAAAGGCTGGATATTAATTAATTTCAAAGGAATTGCGGCAGAAATAGTTCAACCTTTGGTGAATTCTGATGAGCATTTTTGGATTGTTGACTGATTGCAGACTCTCTTGACAATCCTGACCTAAATGGAAATGGAGAGAACTGGGAAATCCAAAATAGAGGATTGTGTTTGGACGATACTATCGTATATGAACCTACCCTGCAAAAGTAGATCCAAGCAAAGCATGGAGTAATTTAAATTCACTTTTTAAGACTAAAACTCAAAGGAGGTGTTAAAGATCATAAATTATTCATAAAAGCAGAACATATTTTCCACTTTCTTCTCTTTTCTTCCTTAATATCAATATTTTTACTTTATGCTTTTTCTATTAGATTTACCAATTGTCAAGTTTGCATTGAACAGCCAATACATTTTGGCACCACCTGTTGGTTTATGTGTAATGAGATCACTTTTGGCTTCATAGTAGTTTTGCTTCTGAGCCGTTTGTAACTAAACGTACATTCGGCGGCTGAGTGCAGACAGGATGTTATGATAGGCCCACTTTCACAAACAGGAAGCATTTTAACCTAAGCGAGAGTGGAGTTTATTTTGAATATGATTTTTTTTAGACCTCCACAACATTTCCCCAAACAGTATTGTATGCAAATGCAAGATTTATTTTGATACGCTTGCTTGCTCCTCCAAGTGATGAAACATGGATGCATGGATCCATTTGATGTGATGAAAGATCTTCTTTTCTAATTCGTTATCAGACTGTGTTTAGGTTTTTCTGAATATTGTTTTGACATTTCAATCAAGTCACGCAAGAGAGGAAATGAACACTGCTGGCTGTGTTTTCATCTGTGATAAAATGTACAAAATGTCAACTGTGATAAAGTCGAGTTTGCTGCTGAAAAACTATCCTTAAACAATTTGTTCCATGCAAATTCCTGCGCAAGAAGTGACTTTTTTTTTTACTTTCGACTCTTATTATTTTAATTGTGTGCTCTCCATGCATGTGTGTGTCTGCACTGCTAAGCACCGTTGCGGCAAAATTAATTTCCTCAGATTGTCTCATCACACAGCGAGAGCAGGAAGCAGGAAGTTCTTGTCGCCATGGCGTAGCATGCACGTTTTGTTCTTACAAACACGACACTGTGACACTTGGCAAAGAGCGTTGTTACTGTCTGGACTGCCCTGCGAATGCACAAACGCGTGTGTCCGTGTCCGTGTGAGTTTTCCTGCCTCCTCGATGCGTCGCTTCCTTCATCTGTTTGTCCTTTCACAGACGGGCGGCTGATATTGCACAAGGGGCTCATGGGAGATACACTTGAGGTTACAGAGTGCTCATAGAGAGAGTTCACCCAGCTCACATCTCCTCTCTACCTCTACATCACTAAATATTATTACAACTATAAAAAGTAAATGAAAACATGGGCGAAACAGAAGAGTAAGCGTTACAGCATTTATGCTACAGCACTGTACAATGTGGCTGGAGCAGCGTTGAAGAGGCTGTTGTGTGGGTTTGCAGGCGCCCCAGGAAAGATGAATGGAGTGTGGGCTCTGACGCCCGCCTCCCCCCGAGCCATGCTCTCCTCCTTATCCCTGGAAGTCACCCCTGACAGAGGCCCTATTTGTTCAATTCACATTTGCTCTTTGTCAAAAAGGAAATGAATGATGGGATGAAGGATGGCTGTGTGTGAGAGCTTTACGTAACAACAGCGCTTTGATATCTGCACCCATGAGCCGAACACAAGGTCCTCGGCATGCTCGAGAACACATGCAGCAGACTGTCAGAAAGTGCCTTTGAATGTTATAAGGCTGGCTAGTGTCATTTACCCCCGTGTTGTAATACGTGAGGTCGACAGTCTAAACTACCCACAGGGGAACCCAGACTTTGTAACCGACCTGTAATCACCTGTCACCCGACAATCCTCTAACTACCTCTGAGCTCACGCTATGTGTGTGGTTTTTAGTCTCAGGCAAGAAGCAGACAGACACATGAGAAGAAGGAAATACTAAGATTAATGTATCATCTAAGTCACAAGATAAATGCATGGAGAGAATTCCTTTATTTCTCGACGACCTGAGTGCGTAAGTACGTAAGTAAGTGAGAGTCTCTAAAAGAGTTTGTAATCTATAACAAATGTTTCCGGCTCCATTTTCCCCTTGTTTTTACATTCCAGACATCCATCACCCTCAGTGATGAGGGTCATTTGTCTTATATGGTCATTTGTGTGAGTTTATGTGCAAATGAGCATGAGCGGAGCACACGCATGGGGAACAAAGTGATTTTGACCAAAGGATTAGGTATTAATTGGTGTATTGCGAAAGACAAAAAAAAAGAAAAGAGATTAAATCTGGATAAAGTGAAAGGGCGGAGTGAGGATAGAAAAAAATACAGGAAAATAAATTTGAGGGTAGAGAGGCCAGTAGAAGTAGAGGAGTGGAATAGACTGGAAAACAGTGGAAAAAATAAAGAGGGCAGGAGGGAGGACTGAGGGCCTAAGGGAGTGGCAGCGAGGGTCGTTTGAGTTGGAGTGAGAGGAGAAGGGGCTTAGGAAGGGGAAAGGGAGAGAGGGACACTGTGAAATGTTGAAAAACCTCACAATTGATGGTGTTTGATTTCCACAGTAATTACCATTCCTCTGGCTCCGTGCATTCCCAATCTGGGCCTATCTTATATCCACGCCACATTCCCCAAATGATTAGCTGGCCCACTGCTTCTCCCTGCTGCCCACGGACCAAGTCTGCAAGAAAGACAGTGAGAGTTTAGATGTTCCTTTTTGAAACAAAAGCAATATTCATGAAAAATGCTGACACTCAACACAAAGGTGCCGTGTGTAAGATTCTTTCCCTTATGGTGAGAAAACAAAAGAATGAAATTGAGGAAAAAAGGAACACTGAGAACACGAGAGCTACTGTGCCAAGCTTTTTCACACACAAGCTTTAACAGCAGCCATGCCTTTGCTCGGTGAAAAGCACTGGCTTCAGTCTTTTAAAAAACATCCACTTTTCTTCGCTTTGATGACCATTCCTTACCAAAGGAGAGCTGGAGTGCCCGGCCAAAGTACATGCAGCCCATTAGAATGTTCAGCTGCTGGATTACTGACTTATGCCTCAGCTGGTGCTGCAGCCTGGTGGGAGCGTGTGTTTCTGTCTGCAAGGCCTTGCAGCATATATCTTCTCATGGCTGCTTGTGGTGTTTGTGTGCTTGTGTTTGTGAGTTTGTGTGTGATGCAACGTGATATAAAGTTAGCGTGTGGGAGATTTAATGATGCCATCATGCGGAGGAGCAGACTGTAGATCAACGGGCCCCTAGACTCCCGAGCACCTGGAGGTCTTGCTGGTCCAGTCGCTATCCCATCAGCCCCTTCATCAATCACTGTCCAGTTACACAGCAGGAGGTTCCACTGTATGTCCCAGACTAATAAAGACACGGTTATAGTTTCCAATATTCCACAGGGCAACATGTGAATGTGTACGCACTGTAAGTGTTGAAGCTTCCTGAGGCTTTTCAACATACTGTAAAATACAGACACAAACAATAACTTGCATCCCGCATGAATACACCCACAATGCGCAAACAGGATGACCCAATGTGCTACACCGAGGGGTGGCTCTGCATCGCTGCAGTGCTGACGGGTGCTTCATTTTTGTCTGCCCCTGTGGTTCCCAACTTGTGGGCCTGGGACTAAGGGTCCATTCTCAGTGGACGACCTGCATGTGAGCCGACTTTCAGTTTGCGTCGTCATGTGACCTTCATCTTCCATGTCCCTTGTTGCTAAAGGTCCCGTCAGAGTCTTCACTACTCGTAGTTTGTGGGGTGAGCCAAAGCTCACCCCACAAATGTAGCTAGTCTTGTCCTCAATTCAGCAAGAGGTTCTTGAGTTTGAATCCATCGCAAAAGAAAAAAAACGATGGATGGAAAGTGGCTAAAATGACTAAATAGGTGTTCCTATAGCATCTGAGAAACCACTGTCGGATTAAAGCTTTATTTAAATATAACCAGATTCTTATCAGGTTTGATGATACTCATCTTTCATCAAGTTCCATACGTTTCATAAAGTTTTACTAACACCATATAATTAATTTGACAGTTGCTACAATTTGACAGATGCTACAGCCTCTTGTGGTAGGAAAACATTTTGCTTTGTTTGTTTTTTGAAAGAAATGCCATGTGAATTTCTGCATTCAATAACAATGGAAACACATTTCATGAATAACTAAATACACACCATTTACAGCAAAGTGTTTCCTGATGTAGCTCGGCCCTTTTTATCGTTTCTATTTTCTCTGCCAGTCAAAGCACACCTAACTCACATTACATTGTTTTGTTACATGCTTATGTAAGATTGCCTGCACAGCTGGATGAAAACATGATTATAGATTATTTCTACCCAGCCTCTTTAAACATGTCTGCAGTGGAAAGCTGCAGCTTTTGTGTTCTTGATCATTTCTGACTGGAAAAAAAGGACCAAATATGTTTATTTTACTAAGAAGAATTGCACAATAGAAATCTCTTGGATGTGTTTAAACGGGCCCAGTTAAACCCATAGCATGTGGATTCCTGTATAAATGGGAAATGACGGATGAAAGAGATGGGGTTGCTGCTGTTGGAGAACTCTTGGGCAGCTTATCAGCATTTCTTCTCCCTGAGACATTGAATATTTGGAGAAGTGACAGTTGTATATTTGGGTAAGGTTGAGAAAATTCGTTTAAGCCAAAATAGAGGAGGGAAAACGAAAGTGAGAAAACAAATAGTGAATTTGGTTGCACACTTCAGTTGTGCAATAATTGCGACTAAGAAATTCATTTTCCCTCTCCCTATCGTTCAAGGACAATCTCACGTCCTCCCCCTGCCTCCATTTCTCTTTCCTTTATCCCTCTTTAATAATCTTTTCTTCAACCCCACATAGCAAGTGTTTTTTTCCACCTCCTCTCCGGGGAGCTCAGATGAATATTTATCACCCCTCTGTTCCAAGCTGGTGTCCCACTGTATCACATGCTTTTTCTCCCCTCCAAGTGGTCACAGGTGTGAAGCCACTCTTTGGAAACGCTTTTCCTCTAAAAGGTTTGATCGATATATCCGGAAGAAGCTCGGAGTGATGCCATTATTTGGGGATTTTGAAATTATGCGCTGATGGGTTGCAAAGGGTCTGGTAAAACGCTCCTCAGCAACACGCTTTAATCAGACATTCTGGGAGAGGACAGGAGCAGGGCTGCCTGTAGATGTTGGGAGCGGCCCAAGTGAAAAAAAAGGTTGGCATGGAGCGTTAGAACCCGACAGCCAAGGAGAACCAGTAAAACTGGATTAATCTGAGAAAAGTGTGACAGCCTTAAAAGGACATTCAGGGGAGGGTTATTTTACTGGTTTTCTTCATCGTTTCCATCCATATTAATATTGTGTACACCGAGCTACTTGCTTAATCCTAGAAACATGGAGACAAAGTAAAATGAAACAACTATTCACATCAATACCAAAAATAGTAATGCAGTGGAGGTCATACTATTACAGACATAAGTCTTGGAAATGATGTCAATAGAGGATGACCAGAAAGAGGCAAGTTAAGGGCAAAACCATAACATGGGAGATAGTCACAGGGTTCTGTTGGTACCTATGACATACTCTAGGTAAAAAGGGAAAAGTATTCTCGAGAACCAGTCTTTGATTTGTCCGTTCCTGGCTACTGTAGAAACATGGGGGTGCAGCATCTGAGGGCTCGTTTTTGGCTTCCTCAAAACTAGCATGACAGTTAATAAAGGCAAAAGGCAGTTTAGACTTGCTGAGCTGAATTGTTCTCTCACTGCATCAATGCAGGTGTACTCACTGAGATCTACTGGATGTTAATACTCACAAACATGGAAACACACTATCTGTCTTACTCCCAGAACTCAGTCGTCGTTTCATTAAGGAAATGCCATTACTGCTGTGATAAGCTGTGTATTGCTCTCTTAAGACAGCTTCATCATGAAAGTAGACAAGGCTAAAATAAAATACCTTCTCTCCTGTAGTCAGTCTACTTGAAAACAGCCAAATCAAGGCTGATGCACATGTTTACTTTATCAGAAAAACAATGCATTCTTCTGTCTCTCTTTGCACTTGTCTGCTCAAGTGCCAAAACCTATTCATCATAGTCTTTCAAATTTCAGTCTTCCATTCTGAACTATGGCAAAAATGTGTCTGTGTGTTCCCTTTTTAGGAACTGGAAAGAATGCTTCCATCAGTCTCTCTCTCTCTCTTTCATTCCCACCATCGTTCATTTACAAAAGAATAAGCAGTGACGAGGTGCATGTCTAGACTTCTGAGCAGGAATAGTAGTCAAAAGAAATCTGGGGGAGATGTGCTGGACAAAACCAAGTGGAAAGGTACACCGCTGACTACGAATGGCTCTGTTGTGAAAGGAAATGGCTGTTGGTGAATTGTTGGCATTGTTGAGAAAGCACAGCCAGACCTCAGGGGGATTCTGGGACAATACATTAAAACCCACAGTCATTCAGCTCTTTGCTTTTTTGCGAGCAAATAATGCCGTCATTCAAACTGGACCTGTCATCCCCCTGTTATGATGGATTTCTTTGTTTGTTTTTTACTTTCTCATCGAGACAGTGGGAAACAGTGGCCTGAAAGAAATGATACGAAATGCAGAGAACGAGAGAACAAAAGAAAACGTAAAGGTTAAGAGAGGATTCTCACGTCTGCTATCTGTTCATTTATTTAGCTCCGGGAAGGAGACGGGGAGGGAGAAAGGGAACGCGGTCCAGGGAGCAGTGTGTGTATTTGTTTAAACTGCCAGGTTAAATACAGGGCAAGGGTCAGATGCATTTGAGAAGCCTGAGGCTGTTCTCACCAAAGTGGCAGAAGAAAAGAGAGATTTGAGCCGGCTGTAACAGCACCCACAGTGATCTTTTATCGTTGGATCCTTCACCGAAATGTTTCGACCTGCAGTCATCAATCAGGATTTCTCAGGTAGTCCAGGGGGCACAGACATCATGAGAGGAGAGGGAGAAATACATTGAGGTCCCACAACTGCATAACCATATGGTTTACAACTGTAGAAATAAGGATGCAATGTTCGCCGTTCTGCTGATATACTGTACGAACTGGAGCTGCCCTTCCTATCTGTGTTACATTAAGTGTAATCCTCCGCTGTGCTTCAGGCGAGATGCTATCAATGGCAACAAATTCCAAGCTCACCTCCTGCGCTTTCCGATCCAATCTTAGCAATTCATACGCATTTTCAGCATTCTTTGCCCATACAACTTGGCATTCTTCATGAAACCTGTCCCTTTGACGTACAGATGGAGAGAGGAAAAGCCAAGGAGCGGTCACACAAAGGTGGGAAGGAAGAGCATGCAACTCAACAGGAGCAGGGCGTCTGAATGTTACAACGTAATGGCACGTTAAAACACAGGTTATACGACACCCCTGATGCCCAGGCTCAGACGTATAGGCCACAGATCTCAAATAAAAAGTATGAGAATATGAACATGGTTTAAAAATGATCTAATCCCTAGCATGTCATTTACTGCCTCTGGGCAGGCAGGTATTTGCCATCGAAGGTTTAACAGCTTATATTAGCTACAAGCGCCTATAAAGTGTGGCCTGAGGTGTATGCTACGTCCTGAGTGGATACACCCGGCTACGTGCATGGCGGCATGCGCATGTGTATATTACAGTTTTAAATTTCTTAATTTTAGTTTTGTTTGAGCTGCTTTTTTATGGCTGAATCAAGACAGGGTGTCAGTTCAGTCTCAGTTTGGACATTTTGACAATGAAATTAGACACCTCTCTTTTACTTAGACCACCTCATTTAAAGAGAAAAAGGTGAATGAAAAAGGTGTTAAAACAAACAATTAGATTAACAGGGGTTGCTAGCAGTCCACCTAAACTCATGTACACAGCCCTCTGAATGACCTTGCAACTTTTGATTCCCAGAGCTCTGAGCTCCATCTAAACTCATCCCCATCTCCAACAGCGATAACCGGTTTCTGAGGTTGAGGTGGTGATGTGTGTCGGTAAAATCCGACATGCTTGGAAATGTTTTCTCTCTATTTCCCATGAGCTGCAGTTTGTTAAGCTTCCAGCTCCTTCTCATGTTTTGAGGCAATGATACACTGTGATGGTGAATGTTTTCATTCAGCTTTGGCCTCTTGCAGTGACCTGACAAGCATGAAAATAAGGATAAGGATTGGACGTTTTACTTTGGACTTAAATTAAATTCAAAGATATTCTTTTGTTCCACTTCAGTAATGAAAGACATGCACGGAAAGAGTAAAGAGGATGCATGATCCCATTTTCCTTTATTGGGACTTGGCTTTCAAAAGATCAACAAAGCTGCTCTCAGAGTCTTTTGCATCATATCAACTTCAAGTCGGTTGCTGGCTGATCATGGAAGTCACACACATGACTACTATTATGACTATTTTCTTCTGAGAAAGGGAACTCATCCAACAAGCAGAATAACCCTTAAATCAATGTGTCCCTGGCACTCGGATTGTTTCCTGTTACATTTTAAATCAGTGATAAGGCGTTTTCTCACATGGCGGAGCCTCTAAGTGGGAAGTGATTTGCAGCTTGTCATGTGTAAATGGTGTTTTTTTTTTTATTCCTGAAAAGATATCAAGAGATGCAAGGCGAGCCCTCGCCTTCCACCCCACAACAAATAATGAAGCCCATAACTGTGGGCTTAAAAATCTAATTATGATGTCAAGTGTCCTCTTCATGGCTTTTGATCAGAGGTATTAGGTTATACTTTTAGCTCCTCTATTTGCAAATTCCAGTTGTGTGACTCTGCCCATGGTGTCTCCTTTAATATTTCCACACAGACATACACACACACACACACACACACACACACACACACACACACACACACACACACACACACACACACACACACACACACACACACACACACACGTTCTCTATCCAGTGCACTCAGCCAATTTAAAAAACTTCAGCAGACATTTGGACACATTTGGCTGTATATTTGAGGCGGTTCAGTCTTTTGTTTGTTTTAATGCTAACCAGAAATGATGCATGAGACACAATAAGAGGAAAATCTTTGGAGTGATCACTTTGGAGTGAAATGCTTTCTCTGGTTCCTCCGCCTGTGCATCCTTGGTGACCACAGCACATCGTAATCATGAACATTTGACATCTTTGTGTGGGACATTACTCATAAATGATGCATCCAGAGAAGACAAGAAGAAGGTAGTAAGTTGACGGTTGAGGCTGCAACTTTTCTCCTGCTTTAATACTGCGCAGTTCCCCGATTCCCACCCACCTTGTCTCTCCTCGTGGGACCATACACCAATCCCAGTAATGAGCTTGTTGAAGACAGCATGATGAGATGGAAGCTGCCCAAGAAAAATCCCTTCTGACGCAGCATACACTTGAGTGGAGCATTCCCTCGTTTGATTCACATTATATATATATATATATATATATATATATATATATATATATATATATATATATATAGTGTAATATATACAAGCACTTTTGTTCTGACTGCATGTGTGATTCATTCACCTTTTTTTGACTTTGTGCTAAGCACTGTGGGTTCTTTGCATGTGGCTTAGCACAAATTTATGCACGTCTCTGTGTTCGTGTGTGGTCTACCTAAAGCACAACATGTGGCCGTGGTTAAAAGTGGATTATTTTAATTGTTCCAAAATCAGAAAACGTCTTTGCCCTCCTGCCCTCCTACTTCTTGTCACCTCAGCAGAAAACAAATGAAGTCTAATGGCATTCTTTGAATTCTTGGTGCCCATAGCTGCTGTTTCCGTATTTCACGAATCTGAATGGTGTGGCCCAGGCAGTCCGAAATTCCTGGCTGGGAGATCAGAGGCTTTGATTTATCAGGACGTACTGTCTGCAAGGTGTTTGCATGGTCGGGGAAACTTAGATAACAGTGAATGCACATCTGTACACACAATTAAGTGGAGCTCTTTGCCTCTGTCACTGATTTGGAGGTGTCAAAATCAGGGGTTTCTGTTGTGGTCAATGACACACAAAGTTCAGAGGAAAGAGAACCCGACACAAAACAAGCCAACAATAGATTCGGTCAAGGGGCACGCCTGTGCTTTAGGTGTTAAGATGCCATATTTCTACTTACCTGGCAATACTTGTAAACACAGATGAAGCCTTTTGGCGTCTCTTCAGAGCTGTAGATCGTTGTCTCTCTGAATTATATGTCATGCCGGTGGTACCTGAAACAACTCACCCAAACAGCCCCTTGCCTTTTCTTCACGCAGGGTTGTGTCAGTGCATTAGATATGATGAGTGTCTCCTATAATGTACGCCAACTGTATGACACCGGAGTTTATGGTCTAATGTATCCCATCACCCCTGTATGAAGCCTCTAGCTTTGAAACATTTTCCTGCCTTTTTCCCTGATGGCGTCGCAGTGTTTTTCTTCACGTGATTTACAGCAGGACTTGGTTCAGGCCTAAGCATTGGCCCACCCGAAAATACAGTGCATGAGCCAATCAGTGAGATTAGCATACCTAATCGGTATGAGGGCAAATATGTTACAAAATGCTGATAAAAATAATTGTGATTTAAAGCCTTTGACCGACCATAATACTTTCCACTTTAGATTAATTCATATACATATACATACTGTATCGGCAGCCTAACTATGTGATTTTAGCTGATTATTTCCGCCAGATGCTGTTAATTTGAGCTAAGTGCTTCCAGAAGCATGCTCACTTTGTGATGTATGTTTAAAGGCTTGATCCGGAGAGGGAATAAAGTCACATTTTGTGGCCCAACTAATAATGTTGTTCACAGGGTTGTTTTAAATTATTAGAGTGACTATAATGCATGTTAAATATCAAAGTATGTTTCTTTTGCTGTCTGCAAAATTAGGCTCCGATCGTGAGACGGTATGAATTGAAATAAGTGGTTGTGAATTGGATATTAGATAAGTAGTATTTGGTGTTTTTTAAACAGCAATGTTAGTGACCTTTCAGTGCAACCAAAGGACACAAAGACCCCAATTTAGCAAATGGCCGAGTACAGCACCCAGCCTCTCCTGCTTCAAATCCATTTAATTGAAGAGAAATGCTTTCAGTATTGTCTTAGCAATTGGCTGAGGAGGGCACGTCAGTTTTAAGAAAGCTCTCTCTGCAGTGAATGTCAAACCACTCATTTAGACTTGGACCAACTTGGATATGTGTCCCTGCAGGTTGAATACAATCAGCACAGTTATGTTGCTGGGGGCAAAATTAATCACCAGGTTTTCCATACAGGAAGCCTTTTCATTCGGACAAGTTATGAGGTAAATGTCGAAAGGGTTCTGGCGGAGTATTTTGGGAAAGAGCAAGCTCTTAACCTTTGAGGATTGACGTAGAAGAAAATGATGAGGGTAGCAACTGCACACTTTGTCGAGTTGTTATTCTGAAAAACAGTAAGTGGCTTGAGCAGAGAGTCATAAGTGGTGTTCTGCAAATTTCACGTTTTTTGGTGTTTGCTCTGCCCTGTTCGACAGTTTCATCATGGTTAGTGTTGGTTTTTGGCCTCCAGAGTGAAAGCCATGTAGGAGTATGTGCTGAGTCATGGCTTGGCGGTGGCTGAAACTGTAAAAATCATTCACCTGTGATACCCAAGTCCCAAAGCCAGCACTTTTATTCAATCACAACCAGCTGTTCACAGGTCTGAAAGCAGACATAAGCCACAAAAGTTTGTTAAAATAAAGAGTGAAGCTGCTTTAAAAAGCCCCAAATGTATAGCTGCCTGCTGTTGCTCAGGATCGGAGCCAGTCCAGAAACACCTGCGGCTTTCAGGAGGGACTGCTCCACTGAGGCTTTGTAGTATTCATTTGGATGGTGCAAGTGGCTGAAAAAAAACTAAAGTACTGCTTATAATTGTATTATTCATGTGTTAAACATATGTAAAAAAAAAGGTCTTATGTTGAGATGTTAAGTCGTATCAATGTACAAATTCTGGACTATAGATTGAATGGGCGAAGTTGACAACACTGCATTTTGTTCGATAACAGCAGTATACGTCTTCACAAACGTGTCTTATAGTTGTTTTTAAATTAAACAGTTTTGGACTTCAGAATTCAGCACTGTTCTTCCCAGAGTCGACACACATCAATGCTTCTAGTCGCTAATCCTATTTCAGGGTTGAGGCTTTGATGTGTGTTGATGCCGAGAAGAACAGTGACAAATTCTGATATGTTGACCACCATCGAATTGTATTAAGCTGCAAATATGTGCATCCTTACATCTTATAAATGCCTCGCATACTTCCACAAATAGTGTACCAGGATAGCAGCAGCCCACTGCGACCCTGAAACAAGACATAGACCAACCAATGGTATAATTGCCAAGACTGCATGTAGTACTGTACATGTTTAAGAGCAGTATGGAAGCAGAAAACAGTGAGTGATACTCCTGAAGGCACCATACACACATTGAAGCAGCGGTAACATGTAGATTATGGACAATACAGTTATGTGACTTCTGTCCATGTTGGTTCCAGTACATGTCTTCATCGGTTTTAAACCTGTCAGTTGAAAATGTTTCTCTTAACATTTTGCCAGATTGTTGTCAATTACATTTGAAGACTTTTAATAGCCTCATGTACGACATGTATCTACAGGGAACAGGCTCTTTATTCAGGGTCACAGTCATACACTAGACATATAAATTAATGCTAACCAGATTTTTGAACACAGCCACTGACAAGCCACACATGCTTACAGTAAGCGCGAGAGAAACCCAGACAGAGTCTCACACAAATGATGATGTCAGGCAGTCAGTCAGTCATTCAAACACACACACACACACACACACACACACACACACACACACACACACACACACACACACACACACACACACACCTTTCAACAAGTTACACTCACTAGCTAACTCAATAATGACCGATACAAAGTTTTCTTATTATCCCTAAAGCAAACAGGCATCTCTGCAAAAAAAGATAAATGAGATTTTGTAAAGTCAAATATACATATATTTTACAGCCTGCTATTGGATCCATATGCCAGGGGTAATTTAAGAGAGAGCGCACTTCTACATGTGTATCCCTCTGACTTTTTGATTGTTGTAATTACATGTGCATGGCTCTTGTAAAGTTTCCTGACCGCGTATGGTTTCCGGCTGAGTACACAGGTTCAAATATTTTTTCTTCTCATTTAAGGGGGAACATTAAAGGCCGCCTCTGAGGCTGATGATCGGCACACTGAAGACCCCACACTGGCATATTTGTACCCTGTGCCTTTTTTTTCTTCTCTTTTTCTCTTTTCTCTTGCTCCTTCGGTGTATTTTGTCATTTCTCCTGCCAACTAGCAAAGCTTCGCTCCCTGAAAGCCATAAAACGAGTGTTGTAACAAAAAACACTGGCATGCCTTTGCGCTCCTTCAAAGGGGGCTTTTCTGGCGTTGGAGACAGTACAGAGACTGGGCTTAGGTCTTGTTGGATATTCTCAGACACATTCTCAATGAACAAACACAGAGGAGTGGGATATATGATGGCAATTCCAAGCATCACCACAAACCTAAGACACATGGAGCACAGAGACAAAAGACGAGAGTGACAAACCATTAAAGGGAATAATAAACCACTCAAAACTCCAATCTCCATAACTCTATACCTGAGATGGCCTTGAGAATGAGCGTTCCCAGGGTTCTGACGAGTGCTGCGCTCTGGCGCTGCGGTTCCCAGGAGGTTGCGTGCTCCAATCTTTCTAATGAGAGAACCTTTCAGACGAGACATTGTGGGCTCTGGCTCAAGCCTCCAGCCCATGCTGTTCTCACCACAAAGAAACAAGCCAAGTTATTCACTGATTCCTCTCTGACATCCTTGGCCAAAATGTCTCCAATCCCATCCTCCTACTGCCACCACTCTTTACTTTCTCTCTACCACTTACCCTTGCCTTTCTCTTTCTGTTCTTTCTCTTATTTTCTCCTCTTAAATGTGGTTGAAGCTTTTGTTATGACTCAGAGAACGCTGTTAACAAGGGTATGAGACACACAAATGGAGACTGCAAGGGCATGGATCCTCCATGACTCACACCTTTAAACTCGTACAGCGCTGCTGTGCTTGGCATGTTCGGCAAGCGACAGTGTTTTCACAGTATGCGATAGCTCAGGCTGACGGGAGAGAGGAAATAGCATTGACAAAAAAGGGTAGCCAGCTCTGATGGAGGAGGTCCATCTGTGCAAACAGCACCTAGTTCAGGGAGATATTAATTACCCCGAGTCACTGGCCAAACTTGTGGGCTGTCGCAGATGGCAGAAAGGGGAAAAGGTGATGTTAAATTACAAAGGCATTGAAGACGCAGGGGTGAGGGAAATAAATAGCAGGCGCAAAAGGTTGACTTTTACGATGCAGTGGAATTATTTGACCTTATTGAGTGATTTTATTCATACCAGAAAGGGCGTTGTAAACTTCATTAATTGAAGCATTTGGAGCACCTTGTCTTATTGCACAACAACACACACCCAAGCACGTTTTTCACTTTCTCCTTCCCTTTCTGCTCCTCTTAAATTTGGGAGAGAGGGGTCAATAGCTGCTTTCAAGAATGTCTGCAATGCTTCCCAGGAATCCCACCTTGTTGACTTTGGTTTGGGATAAAAGGTACAGCCTCCTCTGTTCTCCATGCTGATCCGAAAGGTGATTAGGCTGGCCTCAACATGAGCCCATGCATAGCACAGCACACTGGCCCAGACAGATTACCCAATGTTCCTGTGTGCTCCTGTTATTGAGTGGACTGAGGTGAAGAGATAGATGAGAGGGGAGAAACTAAGGGGAAGAATGTTGGTAGTTTGGTGTTGGTAGAGGGAGAGTGAAAGTTCACATGCTTATTCTATTGACCTGGTTTGTCTTGCGATGACGCTATTGTGCTTCATGGCTGTTGTTTTGGGAGTGCAATTTATTCTGCTGGATTTCTGAAATGCTTTTGTAGTAGAGACGATTCCTGGTCTGACCATGTCTCACCAAGATAGAGGAAATATAAATCACTTTGGTGATTGAAAACATTCCAGCTCATGTCAATACAAAAGTTTAGAAGGTTCAAACCCGAGCAACCATGTACCTTTAATTGTTATTCCACCAATAATATTCATCAGTAAGTGCTGATGGGCAATCAAATGCTCCAAGTTACTGATTTAGTCTCTGACACAAATTATTTTTAAAAAAACATTTCAGAGTAATTGTTTGTTTGGGTACTGAAAACCTCTTAGCTGGTCCAATATCTGGCTATAAAGGAATAGTTTGACGTTTTGAAAAATGCACAGGGAGCTCAATTAGAAGCTTGATATCACCTACTTGTGTGTGTGTGTGAGTTAAGTATGAGCTACAGTTAGCAAGCAATTAGCCTAGCGTAGCATGCAGGCTTAGTCTTTTCAAAGCTTAAACATTCCTTTTCGGCCTACACTGTGGTTACACTGTCTCCCTCCTCCATAGCCCTTTCCAAAAAACTATAACTGAAAAGGACTTTTTCCCCATGCACCACACTCTAATGCATGGGTGAAAGAAAATGGTGATTGGCTTGCATCGGCCAACAATAATATTGTGTTTAATCTAGATATCGTTACATGCAATATGAGCAGGAGAAATTCAAGGGCACCATTGTTTCCCTCAACCAGTTTTTCAGGGGTCCAACGATGGAGTGTTTCCTTTAGAAACCTAAACCAAGAGAGATTTGAAATGTGCCACTTATTGTGTTACAGTGAAACCTAAATACAGAAAGACAGGAGGGGCAGGGGCAAGCATGAGGTAAACACTCTGAAATTAAAACAATTACCAGTTGTCTCTTGACATTGCTTTTTCATACAAGCGGTGAGAGCATGTATGTACGTGTTCTGTGAGACAGCATGAATGTACCTAGTGTTTTAGTGTAAGTTTACGAGTTCATCATTGCTATTTTAGCCCTCTATTGTACAAAACCAATGTCAGAAACACTCCAGGCCTAAATCACATCCTGGGTGGAAGGGAATACTTAGGTCAATGAGTTAGTTAATCAATGGAGAATAAAAGCATTTTAAATGTGTTTGCGAAACCTGCGAATAATCTCACAAAAGCTCATATAATTAATTTTAATTACCTACAGCTAATAAACTCCACCAGGAACCGGTGAGTTGTCCTTTCAGCCAGAAAATGTCAAAGTTGTCAGCTACAAGTAAGCCATGGCCAGATTTTTCTTTATTGTAAGATTTCAGTTACCAAAGGTCAGGAGAGGGAACGTGAAGTGGAAAACCCACTGCTTGACTTGGCGCTGGTTTGTCCTCATGGATGAGGCACTGGGACAGAGGCAATCCTCTGCCGCCCCGTTTCTCATTGCTTTTTATACAAGTTGACGAATCAGAGCCAAGTGCAGCAGAGGGGAAACAGGAGGAGGAAACAGAGGCAGGGACATCTGTAGATTCTTTAAATTCAGCCAGAAAGACGGGTTGAGACACAGGAAAAGTCAGGTGATACAAACAACTAGTCCTATGCTGCACTGTCATTTGATCCATTGGTGCAGCTTTCATATGTCTAATCTGTTTAAATTAGCTATGTATTCAAATAATTTGCCAGCTTGACTAGTTTTAGAAATATCACATATGCACTTGTTTTAAGTCAACTACATGTTTTCATGTAATGTAGTACTTGTGGATGTTTCTGTTCAGTGTGTTTACAGCAGAGAAACACATTTCTATCAACATAATTCATCGCAACTTTGATGAATCAAACTTTACCCACAGCCGGTTGAACAGGAAACCTTCTGCTGAGAGAACTGGTGGGTGTAAGTTATAGTAATTACAAAACAACACAACAGCTTTTCTGTGCACTTAAACCATCAATTTGTATGTCCTTTTTTTATTCCTGACAATAAAACACTTCTTCTCAGGAATTGGAGTCATAGGATCAGATAAGCAAGAATATTTGCCAACCACCAGAATCTGATCCGCTCAATTTCCACAAGTGATTTACACCCATATATTACACAGGAAAGGAAAAGATAGGATCAGCTAATGCTCTTGGTCTCCCCATCTCCCTCTTAATAGCTCCTCAGAGAGGACGAGAGGAAGAGGAAGGAGGAAGAGGGAGCTCAGAGAGGGTGAGAGTGCCACGGGATGTGATTAGGCTGGACCTCCCGTTTATGATTTCTGTATTACAGGCGCTTGGTGCCAGACATTCCCTCCATGGAAGGAATGTCTTCCTAACCAGTTCCATGTGAATGGTTTAGGAGGGAACCACAACGCGCTGGTTGGGTTGAGGGCTCAGTCTTTTAAAACACACCGAGGGAGAAATGTGAGGATGGAGGGCAAGAGGCTGGAGAGGAGGGAGAACATGAGAGAAAAAGGACACAGATGATGAACAAAAGGTCAAAAAACTGTAACCCACATGTACATACATCCTTCTTTATACACTCTGCTACTATCCACTCCAGGCACTTTGGACATAAATTAACGCTGAACACAGAGTTACATGATATTAAATGGTGGTGTGGATTTGAACTAAAGTAGCTTTAGGTTTCATACAACACATAGACTAATATCTTTTCCAGGATTGCATGACTTTAGCTTTACAAGGCAAAAAGTGGAGGAGAAAGGCCCAAGCAGAGAAAAGAAAGCACATATATATATATATATATATATATATATATATATATATATATATATATATATATATATATATATATATATATATATATATATATATTTATGAAACATGTTTTTTATAGATGAAATCATCAGCAGCCTCTATATAAATCAGACCGAAAGGTCACGAAGTGCATGTGCAGAGATTTTGTTTGATTTTTCATTGCTCTGGCCCTCGATCACATTGACATCTTGACACTAAAACATACTCAGACATTAAACGACATGATGATAAAACTGCCTGTGTTTGAATCTGAGACTTCATAAATTCCACTGACGGCATTTGTGACAATTTTAGGCAATTGGACTGTAATTGCAACACTAACAAATCATTAATATGCTTTTCAAAACGTTCTCGCACAGCAAGTTCACATTCTGCTTTTCTTCCCACTAGAAATTGGTCTGGAGAGAACTCAAGTTATTTGCATTTTACAGCCCAAGAGTAGCACGATTTTGGATGCAAATTGTGAACGTTTGTTTGTCCTGGAATTTGAACTGGACTGGATTACTTGCCTGGGGATTTTGGCCACGTGTAGCAAAATGATAACAGTGTTTTTTGGGGGGATCGGCTGCAGTATCTGAGCATCATAGGCAATGAAAGTCAGCAGTTAGTAACAGGAAAAAACTGTTAGAAAAGTAGATTTATTTGACAACTTACCCTAAATGAACATTTAGGTGCTATTAAAAACAAATGTGCAGCCTCAAATGTAATATTAACTGTTTTTAATAATGTATCACATCTAAAATTTCTCTTGTCATGTTATCTTATATTCCCTCTTATTTTCTTTTTTCTGTTATTCCATGCATTTCATCACACACACACACACACACACACACAACTGACAGAAGTCATGACCTTGTCCTACACAAGCCGCTGGCCTTAGCTCCAACAATAATGTTTACTCGTCTGTCTCAGGAAAGAAAAGACACGCCTTCCGTTAGCAGCTAGTCAAAGCAGGAAATCTATGAGAGAAAATGTCGATGTCCTGCACATGTCCAAGCTTACGTCTCTTGTACATAAACGCCCAAAGGTGTGCAAACAGACACAGGCGTGCATGAGAGACACACTGTTTTCCCCGTGCCTGCAGCAGGAAGCTATAATTGAGGAAGGCGCTAATTGGTTAAGTGTTGGTGAGTTTCTGGGCCCTGTGTGGGATCCGGAGACGGCGGAGGATACAAACCTTTGCCAGAACTCTGCTTCAATATGCAACCCTATAACCAGACAAAAATGTTTATATTGGACAATTCTGCAAAACCCGGGATTACATTCAAGGATGATTTAATAATTCTGTCTTTCTACAATATCGTTGCGTAGCAGCTGCGGTATGGCTAAAGTTAGGCAAAGATTGTGGGTATGGAATATAAACTATGATTAAGGTATTGGTTTAAAATAGCCAACTAAAACACTTAGACAACAATTGTGGTTATGGTTAATAAAAGCCAACAATAATTGCAGGTCTCTTACAGGATGTATACTCTGATCGGTTGCAACGAGAGATTTAAACCTCCACACCCTTGCAGCGGCATGAATGTAGACAGTGCAGGCAGTGCAGTGGGCCTGTTGGGTGGAGGGGCCTGTCGAGACACCGGGCTGCACAACAATATGATGGATGGAGGATGTCTTTGTGCAAACAATGCAGCTTGCCAATGAAGGAACACGCAAATTATCAACGAGGAAGCCATATCATGTCAGACTGTGTCAATGGGCAGACACATCTCCATCATGGTTTTCTGTTTGTTTTTTTCATTGATAAAAATTCTCTGTAGCAATGGCCGCACGATCAAGTATTGATTAACACGCCCCACAGCAAGAGGGGCTCAGGTTTGATCCTGGCCTGGATGGAGTTAGTGCGCTCTAACCCCCACATGCTAAAGACGTGCAGTTTAGTTTAATTGAAGACAGTAAATTGCCCGGATGAGAATGTGAGTGTGAATTCATGTCTGTCATGTGTCAGCCTTCCTTGTGACAACCTGGCGACATACATTAACCAATGCAATATGGTTTTTATTATTGTTTAATTATATATATATATATATATATATATATATATATATATATATATATATATATATATATATATATATATATATATATATATATATGCACTGATGATTACTGGGTAATATGCATGGTAATGCCGGCCAATGTCAATCACCATCCAGCACTGTAGCAACCTGAGCCAAGAAACTGGTTTTGGTCTTGGTTGCTCACTTGCCACCTCCATGGGTGGTCCTTGCTGCAGTATTTCTGCTGTGGTGTTTGTACAGTTTTGAGGACTTTGTTTTTCTGGTATGTGTCTTCATGCTAACTGAAACCGTGGGCCTGCTGCTTGTTTTCTTTCGAATAGCTGCACATCAGCAGGCTTTCAAGGAGAAACTGGGCAAAATGCAACAAAACAGAAGGAGGACGGAGAAGCATGAAGGCAGAAGAACACAAACACTCGTGCAATCAGTTTGCCACTTTCTCCCTGTAGGTGTTTGTGAGAGTTAGCCCCACTCCTCGGACATAAACTGCGGCCTGTTGGCGAAGGCCTGGCACGCTTGTTGACAGCCTCATTATTTAAAGTCCATTTAGACAGCTTGTTATGTGTAATACACACATACATATTTCCATCCTCACGCCGCCCTGTCTCCTCAGTTTCACAAGAATAAGTCAACGTTAATGAATTTTGTATGAATAAACAGAGTTTCCTAAGGGGTGTGTTATGGATCAAACAGTCAATCAGTCACCAGTGCTTCATGGCTAAATCCCCTCACTCTGAACAAGGTCATATTGTTCCCTATTTATACTCCCAGAATGATCAAAGGAGAAAATAATCCCTTCCGACAGTTAATATTTCAAAATGTCTCGCTAAGAGCCCATTTTTTCTTACGTATCACCCATTCAGAATTTTGAATTCATGATGTGATATCCACATATTGTGTGTGAGCTGAGCCCTGAGATGGTGACTACAGCAAAGGTTCTCTGTTTCCTTGTCTTCGGAGGACGGTGGGTGGTGGGACACGTGGAAACAGCTGTTTAGGGAGGAGGTTCCTGTGAGCATCGAAGGTCAGGACACATTCACAAAGCCAGACAGGAAGCCAGGTGGGACAGGACACCTACATACTGTATATAAGCGTTAGCAGGATACTTGTCTGTGTGCACACGTGGCTTTTTTTTTTTACACACAGCACTTCTGACAGCTTCACAGAGGGAATATTTGGCTGTGATACAAAACAAACAATGTTAGAAAGTTCTCCAGGGTCATCTAGGGGTCAAGTGAGTAAATTAGTTTGTTTTAATAGGACTAAACTTACAACAGCAGGGTTGAGAGGACCACAGCGTGAGGCACTTGCAGTGGGAACACAGAAGCTACTTAGTGTGAGGGTGAAGGTCAGGGAGAGGAGTGCTGCCTCTCAAGAGGTCGCAACACAGATTGTTGAAGTGCCCGGAGACCTCTCTAGCATTTTTAAATCAAGTTATAAATAGCTAAATTTAACTAGTTTTTCCTACTTTATTTTGCATGCATTATTTTTCATGAGCCACTTAAATTGATATGATGTGGATAAAATAGCGCCGAGGCAATCAGCCAAATTCATTAGTTGATCGACAGAAAATGTATCAACAACTTTTATTTTTGCAAGTTATTGCAACATTTAGAATTATGAGCTAAAGCTGATACCATCAGCCACTTTTAACTGTATGGCCTATGAAAGTTAATCACCGCACACTGCAAAAAGCAAAACTCAGTTTACCTTCATTGCTTAGCATGTTTGTTTGGCCTGGTATCTGAAAATCACAATTAATTATATCTCATTATCCAGGAATAACACGTGTGTTTACTGTGCTTTCAAACAGTGTTTCCTCTGGATTATGGCTTGCATACCTCATTATTTGGAGATATTTATATTCATATCTTATTTCATATTTGCAAAGTCCTCATTGCATTATCAAAGTCTAATCAGACTGACATAGTTGACACTCCCGCAGGTAGTGGCCATGACTGTTAAGCAGATTTATTTCCTCAGTAGAAATGATATTGGGTCTTTCTGTAAAGTCTCTGTTCAGGGGAAATTAGCCGAATGCAGGTAATTACATTTTTTCACAATAATAAAATACTGATGTCAGAATGAATTATCCAAATTACCAAGAGAAATCATATTGTCAGCAAATTTGACATCTCATTAACAAAATGATTACAATCTTATCCCGTATGGGCTTGAAATGAACTACTGGCACCACAACCAACATTACTGTCTCCTATATCAAGATAATGAGAAAGATAAACAATGATTATGAGAAATCTGTTTGCTATGACAAGAACGAATGAGATAATTCAGATGTGCTCTTGAGATTGAGGTCCCAAACACATTGAGAGGCTTTGTTGCTCTGGGCTTCAATCCATTGGACGTAAGATATTTAACCTCTCGTGCTGTAGCATCATTCTTGAGAGTTAAGACGCCCATGAATGAACTCATGAAGCCCATCCTGGGACCACAGTGCCAGCTTTTCCTATCTAACCGGGGTGGAGTTTTTGGGATGTGCCGCTGAGATATTTAAACTCCGGCGGTTGACTTTATTTATTCAAATCTGATTGTTTGGGTTCGCGGATTCTGTTGCTCCTGCTGTGAAGGAAATTGCTCTCTGGCCTGCTGGTTCTGAAACGGAAAATGTAAAAAAAAAAAAAAAAAAAAAAAAAAAAAACTGAAACTAAACAAACCAAAACAATTCTCTGTGCTTGTGAAAGATCGTCGTTCACTGCCCTGCCAAGGCTGGCTATAGCCGAGACGAGTCTGTCAACAAGAAGGAGACGGAGACGGAAAGTCGAATCTGATTCGTTGAATAGCCGGTAGAGTGACGAGCTTATCACTTGAGCACAGATCTCAGGGTGTGTTGTTTTTACTGTATATGCCCAGAAGATTGGCAGGATACTGGTTCGGGAGATAACAGTTGCAAAGTGTGTTTATCTTTGCACCTTTGAGATCGTAGATGAAAGACAGAGAGAAATAATGAAGTTGGTTTCTGGTACTCACTAAACTCTCATTAGCCACATAATCTGGAAGCTTTAACTCAAAAATTTGACTCTCTTTCTGGAATCCTGTTCCTGCACGTATCCTATGACCTTGACACAGTACATACTAGAATACGCACCCACGCCCACACACACACACACACACACACGCACACACACACACACACACACACACACACACACACACACACACACACACACACAGAGTGCAATGGAAGTTCTTCTGTTTGAGATATAGCAGCACTGTTGTACTCTGGAAACAATTACCAGGCAATAATCTCCACATTCTTTCATCCCACCACCAGCTCAGCTGATTAGGATATCCACTGGTACGCAAGGCTAACCTCAAACATGCTCACACACACACTTGTGCCCATTCACTGTACAGTACAGTAGGCGCTCTCGCTGCCTCTTTGGTTACTGACCAACCCTCTTTTCTTTCTCACACACACACACACACACACACACACACACCTGGCATCTGATTCCCGACTGATGATTAATGACCGTAGAAGTCTTTCAGCAAGGACCACCCAGGGTCAAAATAACCTGCCACAAATACAGAAGCAGTGAAATACCGTTCTGTCGCCACAGAGCAAGAAAAGGTGGACTAGTTACTGTGGAAACACTTTGAAAATGTGCACCCCCTTCCTCCTGTCTTCAATCATTGTGTGCGTGTGTGTGAAGAAAGTGGAGGGAATTACTGTTTGAGCACCTTTCAAAAAGCACACTCCTCTTTCCCGCATTTCTTTTTCGTTTTTAAAATTTCTTTCTTTGTCTTTTACCCGAGTCTTCTCCTGCAGCAGTCCGACAGACGGAAGAATTATCCAGGCTGTCGCCGAACGTCTCCGGAGAGCTTTTTTCCCAGGGTGGAAACACTGCCATCCTTTTTCTCTCCGCTGTCCCCCCCTTCCCCCTTTTTATCAGTGGCAAGTGATTACCTGAGGGGAAACTGAGCTCTGCAAACAATGTGGGTCAGGTTAGCCAGGAGGGAAATGAGGCCCAAATAAATCTCCTCTTCTCTACCTGCTCCCTCTAGCCATCAATTCATCTATCCATCCCTCTAACTCCACTCCCCTCTCTTGCCCTCCCATCACCCCGCCCACACTCCCCACCCCTGTGCCAGCCGAGGGTGGTGGCAGAGGCCCAAGCCCATCTCAGAGGAATTTGTTGAAATTTATACCAATTTCGGAGGCCTCAAGTTTTATCCACAGCGTGTGAAAAGTCTAAAACTCTCTTCTCCCTCTGACGTTACCTTTCCATGCCTTCCTCTTCTCATCTCTGTTAAATGTTTCTGTATTTTCCTTTCTCCGACTGTCCTCTTCACAACATTCTAATTTTCTTCACTTTTGTCCCGCTCCTCAGCTATTTACTCTATCTCCTTAAATTCTCTTTCCTTTTACCTTCTTCCCTTTTTTTTTTGGCTCTCCTTGTGCTCGCCCCTGTGTAGGTACAGCCTGGTGAATGCCAGGCATTCCTTTGTAAGGTTAGAACAGACAAAGGTGGACCACAGCACCTGAGAGAAAACGGCCCTCTTGAATCGTCGCCTGAATGGAAGAGAGGCAGATAGCGAAGAAAAGAGGGAGCATAAAAGCAAAGGAGAAAAGCGAGTGATGGGAAAGAGGAACACCTGTCCTCTGCTGTCCTCGCACGAACCTTCAACTCTAACCTTTGTTACTTGATAGAGATGCCTTGTTTGAATAAAAGGAGCTTAACTGAAGGAAGGGAGGTGCAAACCTTCAAGCTAGTACTGAAGTGAAAAGCTTTTAAAGGCTTTTTGTGCCTCAGAGTAATGAAATTAAACACTGTCAGGACCATATTAGCTCATGCTATCAACTCAATTACCAACCTACAATACTTTACTCAGAGAGACTGGAGTAAACAAGGTCATATTGCGACTCAAAAGTTAAATCCAATCGAGCTCACAAACACAAACAACTTTTTTACACACTCCGACCATTCACACAACCCACTCAAGGAACATGCATGCTTAATGAACTCACCCCAACCTAAACACACCACCTTCGAGTAGAACAGACCCCCATATGTTAACACATAGTGGGTTTATGTTTGGTGACACTGGGTGTGGTGAAGGGTGGAGTGTATCGGTGACGGCAACCAACCCTTCACGGCTTATTTTTGGGCTTTTGACGGAAATCGAGGGCAAAGCAGCTCTGAGTGATGCAATGCAACAGTTTTCCAGTCACTTAACGGCCGCTGTTTGTTTTGACTCTTACTAATGGAACGGAGCGAAGGGGAAAAGTGGAGTGAAAAAAGAACAACCAGGTGTTTTTTCCCTCTTCTTGGGAATGTTTCACCTTGTAAAAGCAAGCGCATGGGACGGGACTTGTGTACTGCTGAAATGAATGGTTTGGGGATTATTTTAAGGGGTGTGTGCTGACCAACATGTTCAAGTGAATGAATGTTGTGTGAGGGTGAACTGCTATTTAAGGCAGAATACTTGAATGGAGCTGTGGCCATGACAGGAAGAGGCTTTCTTCTGTTTGTGTCTGAGTCTCCACCGGCCAATCATTCATTTATTTTGACTCATTGAGCTCCAGAAAGCTATTTCTTTTGTTGTATGGTGTGATCAACAACACACACATGCGCACACACAAACACACACCTGGGGGATGAATGAATGGCAGGCCCATACTACCACACAGGGCCTATTGATGACATCATTGCTGGGCATCTGGTCACTCCACCCTTTCCATGTTTCAGAGAGCCATTCACTCAGCTCTTTCACTGACATGACGCCTATTGCTTATTTTCTAGTGATTATTCAATTTAGCCGGCTCCGGTCGCGAACAACATACTTTTCTGATAGCACAATCAACAACTGGCCAGTATATGCCTCTCCATCAGTACAGAACAGTCGTCTGTGGTGAGAGAGAATTTAAATCAATACGTCCAACGCATGTGTAATCACTTTGCTATCTTGAAATCGATGGAATTTGCCAAAAGACTGCAAAAGAAACATATTAAACCCCATCTGCATCGTAAATTTGACTATAATGACACTTTTCAAATAGCCGGTCCCGTTTAATATAAAAGACATTATCCAAATATGCCGTTGTTGAGACGTTGCCTATAGTTCTCATGCAAGAAAAGAGTGAGTGGAATGGTTGGGCGATTACACAGTCTGGGGACGTTTATTACTCTTCATGAGCGAAACATGAATGTGAAAAGTGCAGCAGGACTGCCAGCTCTGGGTAAATAGATGGAATTTAAACAGTGATTCACGTAATGAATGAGAGGATGCTGCTGAAATGGCTTTCAATAAATCCATACCAACTGGCATGACATGATGTTGAATAAACCACAAAAACCTTGTACAAACGATGGAAACAGCCTTTTTTAAATTCCCCTTTTTCTCTCTCTCTCTCTCTCCTTTCACTCTATCGTTTCACGATCCACTTGGAATCACAATCTCGATCTGATCTCTAAATCAGCCAATGGCTTAGTCCCAGTAGGTCTTTCAGGAAAAGGCTAGGCCAGTTTTTCAATCGCAAGCATGGAGCAGCTTTCTTTTCAAGGTCCACTACCAAAGCACAGGGCCAGCTAACACAGTGCCAATTAAACACTGAATGCTAAGCCTGTACTGGTCTTAAGATCCCTCTGCTGGAAGTCACCTGGTGAACGATAAGGAACCAGTGTAGTTCATCCAGGAGGTTGTTAGCTAGCGTCCAAACTGGGATTTCCAATTACCCGTGTTGATGAGAGTTTATGCATTCTCCCTGCAAATGCTTGGCACGTTTTAAATGTAAGGTCTATTTGATACTTGTAATACATCGTGTAGCAATGAATAGCCGGGCTGTAGTGGCGAAATGTGAACCGATGTCATTTACTGCTGTGCTTTGGTGATTAACCCCAAGGGAGCGCTATCATGTAACGTTTATACAGAAACAGCAGCAGGTTTTAGGCAACAACACAATGCCCCTTTATGTATTACACTTATCCAGTGTTATGTCTCGCATGGAGATTATTATTTGGCCGTTGGAGCTACAAGGCAAGTAAGGAGAGACATTTTTTGTGGGAGACTTTAGGATTCAAATCTCTGGGGTGTTCAACGCCAATATCTATATGTTTGGATTGATTTGATCATTTGACTGGTGTTTGGAGAGCCAACGAGCAGGGCGATTTCATGGAAGGTAAGTTTTGGAGCGAGAGGAGAGTTGAGGGAGGGGGAACATGAGCTAGAGGCTCCTTTGAAATCTCCTGTTCGCGACTCTTTTCGTTCCCTTCCCTCCACTTCATCCTACCCCACCCCTCTCTGCGCGGCAAACACCCCACCCCATCCTGCTCACTCCCCTCCTTCGGCAGTGCAGCCAGCCACAGACACTTGCTTTTTGTATGAAGGGGTTTAACCCAATGAACAATCCTGTCTGTCTTTCCCAAAATAAGCCAGTGGGAGAGGGATCGCAGAGTAAGCCTGGGAGATTGGAGCAGCGAGGTGCACAGCCCCTGGTTATAAGTCCTGGGAGTGCTGCTTGGACCCACAGCCTTTAGCTCAATATACACTGCCTGCCTGACTGCCTGACTGACTTGACTGACTGACTGAGTCTCATTCAACTGTTACTCACTCTCTCTCCCTCTCCTGTCCAGCTCCCTCACTCCTTCCCTCCTACTTTCCACCCTGGAGAGCGAGAGCGCACAGTTTGTGAAGGTGTTCCTCAGACCTGTGTGTGGACAGCTTGAAGACGGCACAGAGGATTTTTTACTCTTCTCTCACTTGCTCTCTCAGCCTCGCTCTCAATTTCACCATCTCTGGCAAAAAAAAAAGCTCATGGATGGACTTTTTTTTTGCTTTTTCCCAGAGGCAGCAAATAAAAGTTAAATAGACAATTTGCTCCACCTGCAGTTGAAAATATAAATTTTTGAACTTTTTGGTTGTTTTTTTCCTCTCTGCGTTTTTGAGCAGCACTGGACTGACTCAGGGTGCAAGCTCTTTGCCTGGGAGGACACCATTCCTCTTTTTTGGCTGCATGTTCATTGAATATCTGATGTGATTGCATCCCATGGGAGACACGCGTGGCTGAAGCAAGGAGGGAGGTAGAAGAGAGACCACCTGAAGCTCACACCTACCGCTGCCCTTACCCAGTGCTTCCCCCCGACCCTCAACGCCCGGAGGAGAGAAAGGTAAGCCCTACCTGCCTCCACGTTCTGTCAGCATCCCCGTATGCTTGTCAACTCTTGTCTTTTAATTTTTATCACATGTGGCTGCAGTGGCCGAGGCCAAAAGAAACCAGAGTAGAGGACAGGAAAGGCAAAAAAAAATTCAAACTATAAACAGACAATATCTTTGTCATGGGACTTACATAATTCTCCTCAGTCCTAAACTCGTGCTCAGAGTAACAGCATGCAGATTAAAAACAACCGGTGCAGTTTGTTCAACAAGTTTCAGACATTTCATAATGGTGTATTATATAATAAAATGTACAATACTACGTCTAATAATACTAAAATTGTCACTGTGCCTCCTCTCTTGCTGTACTGTGAGTGTCCACTGACTTTCTCTGTCACTATAATGGGCATTTTCTGTGAGTTTTTGCCCTCATGAGGTGGTATACATTTTTGATTCAGGTGTAGGGCCAAGACATTGTTGATGCATCCATACTCACATACATCTGTGACCTATGCTGGTGATGTTGCAGTGGGCGTGGCGTGTATCAGCAGTGTGTATAGGGGTGTGGCAGTGGGATATGTACAGTGGGTTTGGCTCAATAACAGATATTCTCATTATCGTTTTAAGAGGGGTGTCCTCCATGTGGACAGACTTGTTTGTGTGTATGTGAATGCAACTGCTACTCATATACTCCATGCTGTTTGCATGTGCTGTTGCTTGTTTGAGAGTTTGATTAAAGTTTATATTTTGAGTGGAATGTATTGAGGTGAAGGAATACTGCTAAATGGACACATGGTCCATTTTTTTTCCTCTTCTTTTCTCTTTTCCTCTCGTCGTCCCCCTGTTGCTTCACTCTGTCCATCCACTGTGACGCCTCTGGCAAGCGACGCTGCATTCCACTGTAACGACATCCCTCCGTCGCAAACAGAAAGAGAACAGCTAGCTGTGACTCCTAAGTCCTCAGGTATCCCAAGGCATGACAAACTAACAGGGCGGTAGAAAGAGATGGACAAAAGGGAAAAGAGGACGAAAGAGGAAGAGCGTGCATTTTTACACATGTAAAAAATGCACGCTTTGATTAGAAAATAAATGTCTTCGATCACATGTGTCTCAATGGATCAACAGCAGGCTTTCTTAGCAAAGGAAGGAGGGAGACAGAGAGAGAGAGAGGGAGAGAGAGAGAGAGGAAAAGAAAAAGAGAAAGAGAAATGAGGGAGAGGGTCTGGAAAAGACAGAGTTTTGAGCTCCAAAAACATTTGGCAGCATCGTCTATTTCGCTGGCTTACGGCAAGAACAGTCAACTGGATATACCTTTGTGTGTGTAAGTGTGTGTGTGTGTGTGTGTGTTGGAGCACGTGCAGCCACACATGCATGCTCCTAGGTGACCGAATCTGTGTGAGTATCACAGTGTGTTACACCGTCCTTCAAGGGGAGTGAGTGGGTGAATGGATACACGCTAAAGTGTGAACTCTACCCCCTGGCAGTGAGGTACAACAGGAGTTTATCAGGGCTGCAGCAGCAGCAGCAGCAGCAGCAGCAGCAGCGTCTGCTTTACTATTCAAAGTATAGCATGTGCTCATAAAGTTCCAGGCCTCAGTTATTGACTCAGTTGCTTCCAGTGAGCTTCCCACCATTTCTTTGTTGCTATTAAAGTACCTATAGGTCAGGAGATTTATTCCCCTCTCTGCATCACTAGCCTTTTTCTTGGCTTGTATTCCCATGGCTGGCACATGCATCATGGCAACGTTGGGCTGTAATCATAGCAACCCCCGTGCCACTGACTGGGACTCTCTGTTCTCCAGTGGGTGGCAACCAGTCACTTACGTTGTCACTGGTGGCTGTACGAGCGCTTCAAGTGCGTTTGTGCGTGCAGTACATCCTTTAACCACAACTCACAGCCTCCAACCAGCCGCCCATTCAGGCTTTTGATACAAAAGGGCCGAAGCGCGACCAACCAAACACAAACAACAGTCACGCTGAATGCACAGCGGCACACACAGCGTACGCTATGCCCTGTGCAATATAAACACCTTCATGGATTTAACACTCCTAACACACACACACACACACACACACAGACACACACACACACATTCCAAACAGATGAACACGCTCACAGCCAAACCGCCTGTTCATTTGGAGCTGAGGCTCTTGCGCCCCACTTCTGTTACTTTATAGGCCAGAACAGGTTGAAGTTGAACTCAACAGAAGCTCTTTCCTTTTTCGTTTTCAGTTTTTGCTTGAAAATCTCTCACTCCTGCTTCATCAAAGAGAGACAGGTAGTGGGTTCATACTCGCCCTATAGGGACCAAACATGTTTTTTTCAGAGTAGACAGCAAAAGGCAACAAGGTATTTAAAGATGAGAAGTTACACTATTTTAGCTGATGTTACACAAGGTCCCTCTGCAGTGATGCCTCTTCTGTTTCTCACCCCTCTTTGGCTTGTAATAGTCCACACTTTGTTGCCACAAGGGGGCAGAATACCAGGCAGTTCACTGTCGCGCACACAGACACGAACACATGTCTTCTTCATCAAGAGGAAACCTGTTGCTGTCTTCATGACAGCAACAGCATTATTGAGTCATTTTGAGTGTTATTCTCACAAATCACATTTTTCAATAAATAACCTCTTAAGGTAGTTTCTTAGTCCTCGTTTAATCTTCAATCATCATCATTTAGTAATTCAGTATTTAAAAAACTAGCCAAAGATATATGTGTCTCTCTTGTCCTTTTAAATAAAGCCACTCAAAAAAAATGTCTCAAAACATCCATCTGTCACTTCCATGAATTGTACGCCTGGCTTTTAGTGAGTTTTTGTATATGCTTTGTGTGTGTGTGTGTGTGTGTGTGTGTGTGTGTGTGTGTGTGTGTGTGTGTGTGTGTGTGTGTGTGTGTGTGTGTGTGTGGTGTGTGCGCGCGTGTGTGTACTTGAGTGCACATGTGCTTCTCTTACTCTTGCCCGTGCTAGTAGCAGGAAATGAAGGAGAATGCCACTCATTCTCAAGGAAAAGCAAACGCCCACTTATTCCTTTACTTCCCTGGAACCCAAACACCTTCAGAACACATGCATACACGCACACGCACACGCACACACACACACACACACACACACGCATTTTCCCATTGGTTTCGTGGGTGCTCTGACTTAAAGAAAAAAGAGTGTGAGAAGGCACTCCCTTAATGGCTTCACCAACAAGAGTGTGTGTTCTTTTTAGCCGGAAGACCTGGAATTACAGCCACACACACAGCCACACACACACAAACACACACACACACACACACACACACACACACACACACACACACACACACACACATACATACTGTAAGACATGCCCACACTCTTCAGCACGTGATATAAGGCCTGCTAACTGATGCCGCTGATATACTGAATAAAGAATTGCAGTGAAGGGCGATGGAAACAGAACACCGTACCCTGGTCCTAATCAGAGCCCGGACCATAAGATTCAAGATTAATAGGCTGGATTTATCTTTCAGCTGAACTGAGAAAGAAAAAAAGAGACATATTACTGCGTGCAGATGCATGAAGATTTGCATCTTGTCTCCCTTTACTTCCATTTTTCCTCATGTGTTAATGCTCTTTAAGCTTTAAGCTTTATTTGTTTTACATCGCCAGTAGCCATCATGGCCTGGACACGCAGCTGATATATGTGGTAGTCAGTCAGCTATATAGCAGATAATAAATCTGCACAAACATATGGCCCTCCAGAGTGGATGACGCAGCACGTTATTAATCAGGCCCTTGTATTGAAGGACATTGTTTTGGCTCCGTACGAGTCCTGAAGAACAGCAGAGTACAGTAGTAGGAGGAAAACTAAAACATTTTCTATGGCTTTTATTCTAGTTCTGTTTTCAAATTTTGGCAACTTAATGTTTTTATTTCTCTCTCACTGTCACTCTCCTATTCATTTGTCTGCCTATATCTGTTTATCTGTTTCCTACTTGCTCTTTCGTTCTTTCAGAACTGTGTCTGGACTAGAGGGAGTTTTTCCACAGGGCCGGCAGCAACAGGGGATCAGAGAAAGAGAGACAAGGAGCACAAGCAATGGGGAGGCTTGGCAGACGCCCCTTGTTATTTCTCCTCTGCCTCCCATAGACTCTGTCACCAGCCTCCGAGTTCAGAGGGGCTCAACAACATGCCCTTTTCAGCCATCAGAGGCAACTTATCACAGGCACGCTTTGGAGACAGAAGTACTTTCATCATTGCATTGCCAATTGTTGTCCTTCAAATTCTCCTTTCGTTTTGACTTTGTTTTAGTTGCCCAAACATATTCCCCGTTTCCATAATTTTCTACTATTAACAAATCCTCTTCTCAAACCCCTGACTCTTCCTTTGGCTTAAACTAAAACCCTGTGGTAAAGCAACCTTCTTCTCCAACGTCAGACATTGCTTTCTGCCAGTGAGGCCTGAACAAGGCGCAACAAGCAAGTCTCGGACAAAACCCATATTGAGCAATGCTTCCTGGAGTTAAATCTATGTTTTTCCAATAGTGTGCCGGGGAATTTTTGGGACATCAGCTCGTGTTTTTAAAGAGAATCCAACGGGATTGAAAGCCTCAGTGCTCCTCCAGCAAGAGTGCTGTTCCTGGTTAATGGGATGTGACATCTTGAGTTTCTCTCCTTCAATGCTGTATACAAAGAAGCAAGAGTTTCCCCTGTCGCGGATTTGTGCGACCTCCCCACTAACCAGTCTCAGTTTTTAGGTTGGTTTAGGGAGCAGTTCAAAAGACCATACATATACAGTACATGCAGGAAGTTGTATTTGCTCTGCTCCCCCTTATTCATTGCCCCTCTGTTCACCGTCTGCCAAGAACTATGTTCATGGCTTCGAAAAGCACGATGTTTGGGCCAACGATTAACAGGGGTCACACTCCTCAGTATTAAACTCACAATATCCCTCTTTTCATCTTGTGACAGATGTACTTCCCAAGCCAATTGTTTATTTTTATTATTTTCGCTTCAGATGCAGGATGGGTCAATATTGAGTAAGGGGTTGGAAACAGCTCTTCTGAGACCATTTGAATAGCTCCAGACTTGTTATTGTTCAGTCTGAGCTTGATTTAGACACGGTGGTGTGTGTGTGTGTGTGTGTGTGTGTGTGTGTGTGTGTGTGTGTGTGTGTGTGTGTGTGTGTGTGTGTGTGTGTGTCCTCCCCTTTTCAAGAGAAGAGAGAAACCTAATACCTAACATCAATCTCCCACTCCACAATTTTATCACTTTGTAAAGTTGATTTTGCAAAATTGTTAGCAAACAGTTGCGCATGTAAGCCGTTAGAAATCATTCTATCTTTGTGTTTCTGTCCACCTGGGGACCAAGAAAATGAAAACACTTTGTTTCTTAGTTTCAGGTAATTATATACACTAATTAAAACATAGTTGTGAATATTTCATGCCATTGCTGCCAATTTAACCCCTTAAATGTTGCACACTGTTCCATTAACAAACTGGCACAGGTTGCCACGTTCTGGGCTCACGGTGTTCCTCAAAGAGATGAAGTTTAGATTCTCACCCCTGGATTATGAGTTGTTTCCTATTTAATTTTATTTGAATTTTGTGTCACACCATATTATGCTTCTAAAGATCACAAATCCCACGCCAATTGATCATACAATCTGTATTGATATAACTTCCGATGGAAAGACACAATCAGAAACAAACGCAACCATGTAGCTTGAGCTGTTACAGTATTCTGTGCTTCACAGATGCAGGGCGCAGGATCTCTGAGACTTTATGTTTAAATGACCATGGCTTAGAGACTTAATCCTTTTTTAACAGACTTTGAGCCCATTGAGCAACATGTGTTTCATAATGGACCGCTCAGAGGTATCAGGCAGAGTACAACACAACCAGCTCTTCAAAGCTTTTCATTTTTTGTAATCAGCAGCAAAGCAGTGAAACGCTAAAATGAAAAAGTGACTTTGCGCTCATTACAGCTCATTTGAGGTGAACCCTAAGTGAGCGGTGCTTTACCGAGCGCGTTCTGCATTACGTGTGTACGTGGTCTTAACTACAGCTCTCTTGTTTCTGTTTATCCCGACAATAAATGTAATACTTCCTGGAGTTAGACGGGAGAGGCAATGCAGTTTGGCAGCATTCCTAAGTGCCTAAAGAAGCTGTTGAAGAATAATGATTTCGTGCTCACAAGACAAGAAGGGCTGTTGCTTTGCTTAATAATTTATGAAGAATATTGTACAAGTGGAGTAGAGTTTCATTGAGAACATTTGAGATCCAGTACAGAGAAGGCGAAGATAAACAAACACAAGACTAATTGGATGACAGCCTCACTGTTTGCCTCTCCATCACGCATTTGCTTGGTTTTGTCTGTGTAACATAAGCAAACATGCAAGCAAGTACGGAAAGATTTTGTTCATAAAAGAACTGTCAGTATGTATATCCGGAGACACACAGAGATGACAATAATTATAGTTTTCAGATCATTTCATATATTTGACCTTTTTAATGTATGACAACAAGATTAGAGCGATCAGAAAGTTGCTGTTGGCTTTGGGGAGACAGCTGGAGCTGTGTAAAGCAACACAGAAGTGAACTGTCTTACTAAAAACTGAGGGAGGTCAGAGATTTACACGAGTAGCAATCTGGATGTTCCATAGATGATAGATTGCAGAATAACAGGGAATAAAATATCTTCAACCTGACGTTAGCCATGCAAGTCTGTGATTGTTTGGACAGCGAAAGCTACAGAAGTACAACCATTTCTGGGAGGATGTTTTTTTGGCCAACTAACAAAATGCTTAATTAGTGAGGGCTTTGAATCAATTACTCCTCACTTTCATGTGGTTTGCAGATGGATACACGCTCTCTCTCCCCACTTTTCCTGCTCTTTCCTCGACAAGCCGCCAGCAAAAAGGCCTGCTGCGTTGCCTCATTGCTAATTCGAACCAGAGAAGTGGTCACTTCCTCACAGTGGGCCCCGGCCTAGTCCGCAAGCCGAACCGACAACCAGCCCAGTGGAGCCTGAGCTGGACCGCTCTCATAGTAGGGCAGAAACCACACAAACCCAAGTCTGACATGTGGTGAAAGTGTGATAGGGATATGGGAAACATTGGCAAAAAGGGATGGTGATGGATATGTTTGAAAGAGAAAGAAAGATCGAAGTGGGACATGATGAAAATGGGGCTGAAGGAGAAAGTAGAAAGGGCGGTATTTGCGGGAAAGAGGCAAAGAGAGGTGAAAGTACAGGAAAAGATTTGAAGGTAGAAGAAACAAAAAAAAGAGAAAATAAGCCAGGTCTGTGCACTTCGCTTGTTGCAACCATGTGGCGTCTTTGATCTGGCCGAGGATTTGAACCAGTGTCAACAGAAACATGCAGGGGCCGTCTGTTTGCTCCCAGACACAGATCATTCCTCCATGAATTACTCGGCTTCAGTTCGCCGCAACCTCTTTACTACTCCAATGTTTGTTTACCCTGTCGGGAACACCCGGCCCATTCCTGAAAGTTGAGCAACAAGCTCATAATACCCCAGAACTCCTGCAATCAGCTAAACTTTCTATGCCGTTAATCCAGTGGTTCTTAAAGTTTTTCTGTCACGCCTCACTTTGGAGAAAGAAAGGTATTCAGGCCCAACCGCCCCAACAAAATTATAACAAAATGGTCCAACTTTTTGTGACTCCTCCATCCGTGCTTTCTAAAATGATAGAATAATGAAAATTTAAATGTTCATGGGGAGAGTGGTCGTCCTGAAACCACCTTTTTTTTTTTCAGAATCGCCACGTGTTTTAGTCATTTTTTTATTTAGTCTTAATCCATTCATTCTACTCCAGTCGTTAACTTCCATCATTGGGACGAGGCATGTTCTGTATCTCGTAGTCTGGAAGGAAGAGGGATGACAAGCAAGCGGAGTAGGAGGACTATTGCAGACATGTTCGCCAGATAGTTACAGAGCGAGGATGTGTCCTGAATGCTGTGTCGCTGCCATGTGACGGCCTGATTCAAACCTCATGTTGGGAGCAGAGAGACAGTGAAAAGAGAGTGGATGTAGAGGCTTGTTTATGGTTAAAATGCATCTAACAAGGGCTTTAGTAGCACTAGAAATCGATTTTTTTCTTAAAGCTGCACCTTTTTTTGTATTTTAGTATGAACGATTGGTCAAATTACGATGTGTAATGTGAAGAGTTGTTGCTTGTACTGACAAAGCCGTACTGAATTATCACCTAGCACTGCAGTGCGGACCTAGCATACTTTAAGCCTGTATTTTGACTATTTTGTTTTTAATTGGTCTCTTGCCAGTCACTAAACTTTATGGGAGTGCAATCCTAAATCAGAGGAGAATATCTTCAATATATTGTACATGTCAAAATGTAATACAAGAGTGGAAACCACTCAAAGTTATACTTTGTCTTGCAGTAACCGCTGCTTCTTGCTGGCTACATGAGGTGCTCTGTGAACACTGGAATCATGACGGGAAAAATTAAGTAATGTCGTCTCTTTGAAGCTTAGTATCAAAATGAGTTTCATTAGCGAAACCTCAGCCTACCATGGGTCGTCTACTCAATGAAAAACGAGAAGTCATGGCTGCCAGTAATGGAGACAGAAATCGAATGCTCACGGGGAAAGCACCTGTGGCGGAGGCCGCGCTAGAATCCAATGTTGGCTACTGCATTTTAAAAACAGTCAATAAAATTCATTTAATAACGAAGCTGTTACCATGTAATTACGATACAAATGCAAATTGGATGATAATCCGCATTAAAACAAAATGGGGAGTGAAAATCTGTTATGGTCATCATCTGCTTAGTATTGAAACCAGCTATCATGCAGGTGTGCAACATTTTAATTTCAAAGTTCGGGCCTTCTTTTCATTTGCAGTATAAAAACAAACCTATATGTTGTGTGGAAATAGTCAAATTATCAGAAATACAAGGAGAACCATACATATGTGTGCTTCAACCCTCTCTGGGAGCGGATCAGCCAGGACATCTCGTCTTGAGGGATGCTGGTGAAGGCCAGCCAGGCGTATCGCAGCAGGGAAACGCACAAGCAGCCATCCCCTCTCACGTGGAGACAACGACAAATCCAGACCCCATCAACACGTGTGGGGAATGTGCGGAGACCCCCTCCAAGACAGCACAGCACTCACTAACAGTGCCCTAATGAATTGAAGGCCTCTCCCTGGTGGGCTGTATTCAGGTGTGATCCGAAAACCAGGTTCTCTGACATGTCTCTCTGTCTTGCGCCTCTTTCTGCTTCCATGCATAATTCTGTTGATCACTTGCTGTTTCCCTCTGGAGGTTTGCTTGTCGAAAGGCAAGAGGAACGTGATGATAGTCAGATAGCCTTAACGCAGAGTTCTTCCGAATGATGGACACGTGCTCCTATTGCGCAACACTATTTCCCCCATGACACTTGTTTTGTTGGCCTGTTAATGTATCTACCATTTCTTAAGACCCAGACCTGAGAACCTATCAATGGAAATACAAAGTCCAATACCTGCAGAGATGTTGTAAACTCTGAGAGGAAATGGTCCATAATGAAGAGGAGGGGAAGGACAATGACGGAGATGAATTATAGTTTTCTTTGCCACACATTAAATAAGTCAGTTAGGTGGCGAGTACGTGGTTTTCCAATTTTGACAATTATGTTTGGTGATAGGGCTGTAAAAGAAAATGAAAAATTAGAAATAAAGCTGCCATAACTTTTATATAACTTACTTTGAAAGACACATGCACACGGTTTTTATAACATGCAGCAACTCAGACTCCATGCAACAGAAGTTGGGTTGTGGGGTTTCTCACTGTTTCCTTCCTCATCAAGGACACAAAATCAAAGAAATATAGTATGTTAAGGGATGTACAGCGTCAATAAAACTGCAATTGTGTTCCATTTGAGCCTCATACTGCTTCGTTCCTTCTACTCTGCCCTCAACAACATTATTCAGAGAGGAGTGGGAAAAGAAAAGAGTTAGTTGTATTGTAGCCAGGGTCCAGGATTGTCTAAATAGTTCTCAGCTCTGCCAGACACAACAGCATATTCACAGCCGTGGCTAGTGTGTAGATTCAATTTAATCTGGCACATTTTGATCCCGTCTTCTGTTGTGTTCTTTAGCAGTTTTTGCATTTTGGTAAAACACTGTCTTCATGCCTACATGTCTTTTCTGTCCTTTTTCAAGGGGCAGCATGTCGGTGTTGTTGTCCATCATCTGCAAAACACACATAAGCCCTGATTTCCATGCAGAAGATGAAATCTTCTCCAATATTGATGTAAAGCTCCACGTAGGGAAGCATGTTATAATGCCTCATCTGGAACCTCAGCTACACTTCATCCGATGTCTTTCCTGCGTCTTCTCTGTCTATGGTTCTCCACTGGTTCATCGTTTACTCTATCGAGGGCGTCTGGAATGTGTCTACAATCACTTTCACTGCATTTTTCTGCAACAAGAGGGGAGCTGAGACAGTAAAACAAAGTGGTTATGGTGGGTGGGAGCAGATGCAGAGTTGCAGACAGTCAGACAAAGTAATGTATGGTGACGTTTGTTGGCCGGGAGAAGCATCTGATCCACAGAAATTAAGACTGGCCAGGACTGGACCGTTTCCTCAAAAGTGTCTTAGAACAAAAACATCTTTGTTCTGTTGACTTATGATGCTTTGGGAAACCCACTTCTAAACCCAGATGGAAGGGTTTTGTCTCCACTGTCAGACTAGACTCCATATATTTTCACATCTGTGCTTGCGCGATAAGCAAATTGCAGCCATTACCATACGAGTGTGAGAGGGCAATTTGGATGAAGAAGGGTGTATGTGGGGAGGGGTGGGGGTGGAAATACTCACAAGCCAAAATGAGTGTGACCACTGTGGGAGATGTGGTGAGCATCGAGAAGTGTGGGTGGATGTGGAGTGCTAGGAGGGGAGGGTTGGTTGGTTGGGTGAAAGAAGCTTGGCACAGCTGATGGAAACGGGGTCTGGAGCCGGCACACACTCGCATATAAACAAATACACACACAGAGGACGGACACCAGCAGCCATCATTCAAATGGCAATTTAAGATCCATTTAAGTAATTCCAATAAAAACTGCAGCCGTTGTATCATGCTGTCCAGGGGAGACAGTGGGAAAAGAGCGTCATTTCATTGGCAGGCTCCAGGTAAGGGGTATTAGGAAAAGTAAGTCAGACAATGTTTGTTTTTAAGTCTGCAATCTTTTTCACGTCATTCGCCCTCGCTGCTTTTCTCTGTGAGAGAGAGGTCGAGGTCTCCAGTCTGGCAAAATGATTTAGTGACAGCAGAAAGGTGCAAAGGGTTTATATGCCCGCCAGTCTTATCGGTAATCAGTTCAGTCCCTCGCTCTATAAACTTGTGATTTTTCCCACACATCATTGTCTATAGGCGTGATGACAGTGATATCCACAGTTCCCAAATACTGACCCTGTGTTTGCAGCTTGTTGCCAGGAAACATTTCATGGGATGTCTGACCCCTGTGATGCACCTTGACACCTTCTGCTCGATCTATTACCGACCTCATGTGTCACCAATCATCTCTATGCTACTGTTGACTCACTCACCCCTAGACTACCCTCATAACCTCTGAAAATATGACGGGCCAGGCCAACATGTAACAGGAAAGTAGGGGGGCGGGAGGGTTATCTGTCTGCCTCACAACCTTAAATCTCCATCCAAGGCCAACAACCTCATATGCAGAGTTGCATTCCGACAACTGTTATTTTGGCATTATGTCTATTTGCACTGTTCTCAACTCTGGGCTGTGAAAAGCCTTCAAAACACAGCGCTCTCATACCACGCAATCCTGGACAGTGTTAGCATAGCAGAGGGAGTGCAAATACGGAGCTTTGCTCCATGACTCCATGGCTTGTGTCTTGATAATTTATCTATGTCTCCCAAATCATCCTTTCAAGCATGAAAATCCTCCTTCTTCTTCACCAAAATTAACATAGATATTTTATTGAATGCATCTCATATCCAGTCCCTCACTTGTCCAGGTTTTGAGACATAACTCCTCTCGAATATCACACTAATGAATAGAGTTGCGTTTGATGTGTTCACAGCACTGATCCACCATACTATGAACTGTCTACATAGCTATTTTTTTGGGGTGATTTGGGTAAATTGACAGTTTGAACAGCCGTCTCCCTTTGATATTGTATTATAATGTGCTGATCTATGCTATTAATGCCCTGTAACACCAGTTTTGCCCAAAACCTAGATTTATTCTTCTCCTCCATTTTCCGTATGCCCCACAGAGGTACGGACGCCCTGATAGGCAAGTGTGAAACAAAAAGTCTGATCTAATTTGTTTTTTGTTGGAATTATCTTTCAAAGATCTTCTATCTTTTTTTCTGTGAAAACTAAAACTGAAGGATCCGTGTGTTTGTTGTAACCTATACATATGAATACAATACATTCCTGTTTTCTTCTAGCTGAAATGCAATTAGTCCATGCACTCTTAACATAAGGCATATACGTTTTGTGTTTGCTAGTTATGGAAATTGAAACTTACCAGGAAGAAGACATGAATGCCTTTAGTTCTCATTACGTGGTAAAGGGTCGTGGTGCACTTCAACCTCTTACAATAACAGTATATATATATATATATATATATATATATATATATATATATATATATATATATATATCTATATATATATATATATATATATATGTAGATATATATATATATATATATATATATATATATATATATATATATATATATATATATATATATGTGCACACCCACACTCCCAATTGTTCTGAGGCTCAGACCTCAAAACATGTATATAAATCATTCAAAAGCCATTACCTCTGATTCACTACACATATTAGCCTGTTCACCTTCATACGCACCACATGTAAAGTTTTTTTAAACTCATGGTTTGAGCGTGCGTTGATGTCTCCTGTCCCCATCTCGTTTTGTTTTGCATTAAATAAAACGTGTTGGGGTTTTCACTCCTACCTCTCCAAAGCTAAGTAAACACACTGGCTTCCAAACCATACAGCGTTGCACATACAGCGTCAGACAGGTTTTGCTTTTATAGCAGCAGATGAGTGATTTGAAAGGAACGAGAGGTTTTGTGGGCAATTTACATACACTGGATGGTTTGTGGGCTGCCGGCATGTATTTGGCTTTGGATGGACGGATATCTCTGTTTGACGGCCTTCACTCACACATGTTCGTTCAGTATTATTCAAGCATTGCCTCACTGTGGAAGAGGGAGAATAAGAGAAAGGTGTTGGCATTTGCAAGGTGACAGACGATGGGAGACAACAGATAGAAAGACTGGACATCCAATCCATTTCCTTTACATATTGCATACCCTTAGAGCACAGAGCTCTGATTTTGTCGATGACGCTCTGACCCACCTCCCTCCCCTTTGCGTTGCCCGCTAGCATGGTGTTACTCAACTGGAAAACAATGGCAAAAGCCCTCCATCTGGTTGCAGTTTGTATCCCGTGCCAGTTTGAGTGGGAGTGATACAGAGACCTCCAAGGGGCTTAAAACAACAACAGCTCACAGCCGAGAAGGCCGGTTGCATATTTCCAGCTACTGTAGCAATAAACACACTCACAGACATGTTCATATACAGAAAAACCCAAGTGAGAAACTGTTGAATTGATATCATTCTGAAATCTGGTGACTGATAGGCCAATGGCAGAATGGACAGGTATCGCAATGTATGGTGAGTCAGAGGAAGATAAATGTAATGGGTCCATGGCAAGTGCAGTGGTGGAATGTCCCCGGGTGTTTTAATGGCGTTTCTCTCTCCACACCTGTGGAACTAATAGCCAGCCACTGAAGTCAAATGTCCTATGAAAATATTTGGTGGAATGAGAGAGGGGGAGAATCGGGCGTAGATCAGTTGGAAGGTTCATACCTAAAGGCTGGCGTGTAGTTTGGCTGACGCCTAGGATTTCCATTAGGAGGAACAAGATAATTTGCCCGAGCAGAGTCTCCAGCCTGAACTCCATCTCCTCCGACATCACTGTTTCTCATAGCAGCACACTGGCCCATGTGCCCCATCGAAAAACATGTGTGCGTAAGCATGCTGTTGCTGTTTGGAAGTTGCTTACTGTACATGTGTGTTTTTGAAAACCATGCCACTAGTCATTTAGATTCAAGCATATTGTGCCTGTTGGACAGAAATGTCAATATTCCACTGAACATTTGAATATTTTCAAGTTCAAAGCACTTTGTTCAGCAATGAAAACAAAACTTTTTCATAGCCATTGAAATTACTTTAAGAAATGCATTGCTTTCAAGCTAAAAACGTTTTTTTTTCTTTTTATGGGGTTTTATGAGGTCAGTGAGGACAAGAAGCCAAAATGTGGTATGGAAATGGTCCTGGTAGCATGAGAGGATCGGTTGAGGGTTTCCACTGATGCAAACACTCCCCCTGTTGCTCTACTTCTGTCTTTGAAGTCAGTTATGGCAGTAGTAATCACAGATGATGATGTTCCCAAGTCTCTTTTGCAAATTAGGGGTGAGTTTTAGTGGTTACTCTGGGACTGGGTCCTTTACAGTGTAAAATACACATGTTACTTATTAGTTCTTTTTGTATGATTCTACTTGTTTTGTAAAATATTCTTTGATCACGTGGCATTTCTGCCCACAATTTTGGTCCGGACTGAAATATAACTACTGGATTTCAGCTCAAATATTTATGTTCCCTGGATGATGTATCCTAATGACTTTGGTGATCTCCTGACTTATTACTCTCACACCACCATTATATTTATTTTAGTTTTATTGCCATTTGAAAAAAAGGGAAGAAAATAGAACATTTTTAGTTATTGTGTGAAGAAATGCAACATGAACATATTTTCTAGCATGAAAAACCATTTGGGCATGTTAGTGTAATTTCCGTCTGTCAGGTTTGAAGGGTTGTTGTATGTTAATTAGCTCTCCCCAATTAAGTGAAGGCTACTGAAAACATACCATGAATGGAAATGGGAATTCATATTTATTTTTATGGTAGACATCCTCAAATCTTATAAGGAAGAACACTTTATTAAATAAACATACCTGTCATGTTTCAAACTTTCGATCTTGCACCCAGAAGAGACACAGCAAAGATGAAGGATGATTTGTTCATTTTAACTGCATTTTTAAACTCGACTATTAAAAGCACCAGTCTCCTACATATGCATACAAAACTACTCTAAAACATGTTTTACTGACAGATCCTGATGTAAATATCTCTCTCTTATGTGGTCTAGAACTTGCCAGCTGAGTGACAAGGGTAACAAACATGCTCATTGAAACTGACCCACAACTGCTTTGCTGGAGAGCAGATGCTAGTTGATGAATGTAAAAATGGAGAACAGGCCCGAGGCTCGAAGGGAAGCTCAGCCATTGCTTGCTTTTACAGAGCTACAGGGTCACATTCCTCCCAGACATAGACTTTGAAATCCTTCCGGAGCTGTAAGAGCGTGAGGTGTGACTGGATAACGGAGAATACCGCGTATGTGTGAGTATGTCGGCCTGGAGGAGAGGGAACAAAAGCCCTCCTTCATTTCTCAGCCATCTTCCGTCACTAGAACGGAGCTCACGGTGGGCAGACAGAGGGCGAATACCTCCATGGATCAAGCCCTATCTAAAGCTGTGGCAAAGTGCCGAGCTGCCCCACACCACGCAACTCTTCCCCTCACCCAGACTTTAATCTTCATCCCCCTTTGATACTAGACACAGAATCGCTAATGTGGGACGAATGGAAGGAAGGAGGGAGAGCGGTAAAAAGAGGGGGTGGGCAGTTATGGGGGAATAATTGGGGAATATGGTTTCCAAAACTGTGTTATTTTTTTATTTTTTTATGAAGCTGAGAGATGTATTCAAGTCTGGAGATCAAACGTTGTGGTGCTTTTTATGTTCTCAGACCACAGTGAAAGAAGGAGCTGAGGTTTCCCGCTGCGGCCTGCTCTGTGTCACCCGAGGAACTGAAAGAGCTTTGCCTCTCTCTGTTACCGCTCTTTGCTTCTTTCTCTCTACTGTCTCTCCGACTGTCAGCTGTTGGAAGTCATTCTGAACTTTGCTTGGTTCAGCGGAAGCCATGCAAGTCCTTTGATCAGTCTGCAGATGATATCTTTTACTGTGACAGTTAAAATGGTACGCTGTTAAACCTGTCTGCCGTGTAGGTCTGTATTTCAGAATCAAAAAGAAAAAAAAGAAATCATCAGATAAATCACAGAAGTACTAACTGAGTGGCATTTTGTAGTTCATAAAGTATCAGGTGTTTAACAGAACATAAAGTCTGCTGTGTGTAAAGTGCCACAGGTCATTAACAGGGGTGTATCCCAAAGGAAATGACATATTTTCTCATCGATGATCTCACTTGCACATTTGCACGTAGATTGGAGGCCTCTACCCGGGCTATGGCGAGATCACGTGGTCAACATAATCTGAGTCACAGTTCCCGACTCGCGGTTTTCTGACCGCACTTGGCCCGATGCCCCTTCGCTCCACTTTGCGCCTATTTGCAAACTGACAACTTGTAAACAAACTCGGTGAATAAGGTCGCTCAACACCCACTTCTCCCTCACTTCATCCCCTCTTCATCCCTGTCATTCCTTATACTGGCGGGTCGTTTTTTAGGTTTGTTTGGAGTAATAACACAGCAGAGACTCCCACCCTTGGAGAGTTCGCTGGAAGGACTGAATATGACTTCATGGAGGTATACCTTTCCTCTTCATTAATTTTCCACATTAGACCCTGTATGTGTCATATTACACAGACATTTTCTTGTGCTGGAATGAATGTAGAGTAATTAAGCTTTCTGGGAGCTTGTATACTCATAATAACATATTTTGTTAGACCTAGGGGGCAGCAGAAACAAGCAGTGAACACAACACTGACATGTTACAGGTTCAAATTGAGCTAACTTTTGCTAATTGAAGACCCCTTTTCCATTCTCATGTGCTAGCTTGGCCTGACTCGGGTCGACTTTGCCCATCAGCCCTCAAATCTCAATTTAATTACCAATAAATTCCAAATAGTTTTATATTTTAAATATTTTATTATAAAGCAGCAACATGAGGACATACTGACTGTTCATCACTAGTAACTAGAGACAGCTGAAAGAGAATAAAAAACAGTCAAATGAAGGAGAAAACATCTTTCTCGCCTGTCGGCTCCGGTTAACGAGATGTCATCTTTACCTGCTTGGCAAATATCTGGATGTTTAGCTGCTGAATGCTCCACAACGTTCACCAGCAAGTAGCTAACTGTCTGTCTGCTGTTTGCTGAGCAAGTAGTTTGCAGGTACCATGCAACACTGCCTTCTGCACACAAGTAATGTGATCTATTGTTGATGTAAAACATATGGACTATTTTTAAAACTCAACAGCTGTGTCAATGAGATGTTTCAGGGGTCCAAACTATTTTTTTTTTCAAGAACTCATGCACGTTGAGCCTGTAAAGACAACAGCACCGTTCTATGTGTCTGTTGATTTATTTGCTCTGGATGGGCTCTAGTTTAAAGAGGCTGGCCTCCGCTGCCTCTCATTGTTGCTCCATCCTCCTCCACAGCTCCTCTCGTATCCAAGGATGTGTCTCATTCTCATGTCTGTGGTGTAAGTTTTATTCCTCTCTAACGCTCATATTCCTCCCACCAATCCTCCCGTCCGTTCCCGCTGCCAACTGGAGACAAAGAAGCTGCTTCAGCCCTCCTTTGGTCTGGTGATTATCTAAGTGAGGGCACATCAATCTAAAGTAGCTCCAGACTCCCAAGAATGTCCCCTTCTTCTGGCTGCCAGGTTGGAGATAAACACATATCAGATCCTGAGAATCATTCCTTAATGAACCATTAGATGCATGCAGACTGATGGAGCCTCCCTCAGTCTTATCAAAACCTCTCAAACGGCGTCATGCTCGATGGACTCATTTGATATCATTTTAAGCACGGAGCACAGAACGTATTAAAAAAAAAAAAGAAAAAGGCGTCTTCCACTTAATTTCAGCCGTTTGCCAAATAATGCGTAATGAGAAGGTTATTGCTGCGTCTGGCCTTGCAAAGGTTGCATGTGCTGTTTTATTGGCTCTTGGCAGCGCTGCAGGAATTCCAAGAGGCAGGTGAACAAGGAAATGGAGTTCATTCAACACTATACAATTATCCAAATGTTTATTGTCATTAAAAGCTCTTTTTTCCCCCTCCTTCCAGATGAACAGCCCTCAAACTCAACATATTGGGGAGTAGACTAGACACGTTTACAGCTCATTAACCAGAAATGTGTCCTTAATTTTGGTGTTTACAGCATGAATGCAAATGATTCCTTTTTATTCAATTGAATCATACTGACGATATAAATTCTTTCCAGTAGCATACAGGCATTTCAGTTGACCTTAAAGGTCAAATCCAGAGTACTGTATATAGTTTACTGTATTAATGCAGCCAGCTTTTGGTACCCTAAATGGTCTTAGACTCACCATGTCATCTCCCGCGGCCTTTGTTCGCCCATCGTCGCCATATATCTTGTCTCAACTGGAACATTCCTGTGTGTGTCTCTGATCACCTCCTGATGACTGCGCTATGGAGATAAGAGACAGGGGACGAACAGATCTGGTTTTAATATAAAAAGGCGCTCGGGTGAAATCAATCACACACAAGGGAACTGAACAGGGAGTCACCCTGATCACGATTAGTGTCAAGAGAGCGAATGAGGTGTTGACAGGACAAGAGGGAAGGTCAGAGGGAGATTCAGGGTCAGGGAGGGAGAGAGACAAGTTGTTTTTAGGGAGGAAATATAGAGTTAACCTCTGTATCTGCGAGGCACACTTCCCCTGTCCTGCTCCAAGCTGGAACTGATTTATTCCTCAACTCTTTCTGCGTCTCACCTCCCAAATGCCACTGTCCAATATATACTCTGCAAAACCAGTCTCTGACCTGCCTGGGTTTCCCTCTAACAAACCAGAAAATTCACAAGACACGACAGATGTGATGGACGGCCAAGACAGCTGCTGAAGTTATTTGTTACTTTGCACCGTTGTGTGGAGTTGATAGAACATTCCATGGTGAAAAAGAGCGAGCAAACCTTATTATTATGAGTTGTGTTTGCCAATGTAGCTCTGTTAACGGTGGTCTTTCTGTTGTCTTGGCCCTTCCGCGGCATCTCATTCAGCTACTTATTTTTGTTTCCTCCCCCTCACTGCACAAAGTGTGATTATTGAAACAAGACGCTCTGCTTTTGGCAAAGGTGACATGTTTCTATTTGCTTTTTCCTCTTTGACATTTAACAACGCCTGTCAAGTCGTACTGACTCAGGAGCAAATTAGCAAACAGCACGCCCGCTATCTTCTGTCTAATATCAGGAATATTTCAGCTAATTACTATGGATAATCCAAATATGATGTCAGGTATTTGAATGAATATGTTGGCTGTTGCTGCCAATATGTATTGGCGATATAATAGCGTAATTCTTTTGGAAGTTGATTTTCATGATATTGCCAAATGTACATGCCGGTCTGTTTCTAATTGAATGACCTGGAGAACACATTGTACTTCCGCAAGGAAATGTCTATATTTATTGATTTGTGTTCAGGGGTTACTGGATGAACCAGAACCAATTGAGAGCAAAACAATGGAGCAAAATATGTTTTTGCTCCATTGTTTTTATTATGGAAAGGTTGCACTGGGTCAATATCTCATCATCCTGTACCAAATGTGTATTAATCTAAAACTAAAAATAGTCTCCAACATATGCACAGTTCATTTCTGATTGAGGAATGTTAGTTAAAACCTAAGCTTTTAAAAAAATATATTATTATTGTTTTTGTTTGTATTTTTTTGTAATTTTATTTTGACCCATTTTACACTTTTTACACCGTCAAAAGAAACAACAACCAATATTCATGGATTGCTTGCACTACAAATAGTTCCATAATATGACAATGTGTCATTGACAGATGACAAATTTATGTTTTGGATCATTGTAGTTATTTTTCAAACAGAACAGCCTATTGTAAAAATTATACAATAATATAGCCTGCACAGTAAACAGCTTCAACTTCAAGAGATTGTTTCTCCCAAAGCTGTCTGGCAGTCCTTTAATGCCGTAGTCTTTACAACTATATATCAAGTTCATTACATGAGCATAATCATTCAAAATATGTATTTAGGCAATCACACTTGCGATTCACAGTATGTGTGTATGCATTGTCTGCTTTCATGTGTTGTTCAATGTACAGTACAGTATTTCCTTACAACCTGCAGGCACACAAATCACAGAGTGCCACAGAGCGGGAATCAGACCACCAGTAACATGCAGTAGTGTGAAATAGAACTGGGCATGATCCCATCCTCCCCGACCCAGTATCGGACACTTCCCAGACTCCTCGTACTGTCTGGTCTGACCGGTGCTGCTCTCTGGTGGCTCTTATAGCCTTCAGTGTGAGCCCACTCTATACGACTCCAACGGGACGTATTCACTCGGTTTTCTCACAGTTTTTACATGGCCCCGTGGGTGCACGTCAGCGGCCAAATAGCTTCTTTTATGTGTTTCATTCTATAAGGTAGACTGATTATGACCGCACAGTTGTAGCCCCCCGTAAAAGTCCCACTTATCTCATGCTTGCTTCAGTGAATAGAACCTTGTAGTATTCATCATATTGCGTCATAAGTGAGGGATGACTGGACATTGGTAATGTTTCCTCTCCTTTTTTTATACCTTACCTTCTATTTTTTGTTACTTTGAATCTTACATCTTAACATTATCCTCACAACTATATTGACATAATTTCATATACACATACTCACATAGCCATGTTTATACAGCCCAGTGGAGGATTTTGGGAGGTGTGAGGCCAGAACTGACAGTGTCTACTTACACAGGCAGTGCTCTGAGCCAGCTACTAATAAAGACTTGCATTGATCCTGTTGGGTGGGGTGAGTTTCAGCGAGGACCACAGTCAGAGGGGGAAATGAACTGTATGTTAATATACATGCACGAGTGTGTGTTTGAGCTGCTTTGTGAGCTCTTTTTCAGCTGGCTCGGTCTGGAGGCTGAAACACCCTGCTGGGTTCTGCAGCGCTTTAAGTGAGTGATCAGTCAAACAGAGGCCAATGAACATTTAATTTCCCTCAACTATGATTCAAAACCATTCAATGGACTTACCTATAAAACGCACTGTGAGGTGGACGGAGGGACAAGCGATTATGGAGCACAGAAGGATATAGAAAACGTTAAAAGGAGAGAAAAACATGGTGGAAGAGTGATGGAGAAGGTTGCTCTGCATGTGTGACCTGATATCCTTAACTATGTTTGGTGTAATTTAAAGACGGTGCAAATGCACACACTGCTACACTAACCCTTTCCTTCACACACTATTGGAGAGACGGCAACATATTTTCGATGGCGTCCAAGAGCTCACAGCATTGCTTCATGTCAGCCCATCCCTCATTCTCTGATGGCCCTGCATCACACAGTCTGAATCCTTGAGCAACAACAGTTCACATACTTGCTCATTTCCACATATTTGCCTTTTTTTAAAGCACATATTGCATTTAGTAAATCCCTGTTTCTGTTAACTGTTGAGAGAAAGCTTCAGGCTTCACGTTGGCATTAGTAATTGCAGTAACTCAAATATGTTCTGTTGTCATACTGAGTAATTACCCTCATGTGTATTTATTTTTTGTTCTGGTTGCAAAATGAGATTGACTTTTGAAAGTGCTCTTCTTAAAAACGGAAGGGCGAATGCATGCTTGTAATAAGATGATCACTCTTCATCTTTTCGATACACTCAAGATTGTTTCCGTCTGGTTTGACCAGTAGCTTAAGCTGGTTAATGTTAGCTATACTGTTGGACTTCAAATCGATATTTCTGAACTAGTTCTTTACACAGATGTGTCTGAATTTCGGTCATCACTTTGCCAGTGATGTACTATATATTACAGTATAACATCATATTTAACTGAAGCAAATTATTGGATGTTGTATGACACCAATATAGAAATATTTCAAATAAAACTCATGCCTCCGTAAGACATGAGATGAACTGTGTTTCATAAATTGGCAATCGAGCGAAGAAAAACTGAGTATTTCTGGATGTTTGGGCATTGAGCCATATTTGTATTAATACCAACCGCAAAATTCATCACTCCAGATCCAGCAGAAGTCATGCAGCTGATACTTTGGATTTACAAATTGATGGCTTTATATTTTATAAAGGAATATGCCCCAAACCAAGCTAGGGTGGGATTTCTCTCTTCCTGGTCTTTTTGTTGTCCTCTGTCCTGCTGCCTGTGCCAGAGAAGCCCATTCAGATGGAGCTCAGTCAGTCTGCAGTCCAGTAGCCTCCAGCACGGAGGCATTTCAGCTCCTTCAGGGGGATTTGACCAAGATTTCCTGCCCCTTATTAAATTATAATCTCCTTTCTACCGCTTTCTTTCTCCCCCTTCTCTTCATCTCAAACAGAAAAATAGGCCTCCCCCTCTGTTTTGCTGCCAACTGATGTGTGTATCTGTGTGTGCACGGCGTGTGCGTATATATGTGTGAATCGGTTTCGTCTGCCAGCGGAAGGGGTGCACGAGATGAGTGGCAGGGCAAGCATCTGAACTGGGTCAACAGGGAGCTCAAGAGCTAAAGCTTTTACTTTCTGCTCCCCTTTCATATTTCTCCTCGAATTTCCTAGTCTTTCTGTTCGGCCTTTCGAAGCGACTTCATGTCTTCTTCGTGGCTTCTTGCCGCCCTCCCCCCCCGCCCCCCGTTCCCCTCCACACACACACACACACACACACACACACACACACACACACACTCTTCTGTTGCTTCAATTTCGTTCACGGTCAATAAGGCTTTCCCTCTACTTCTTACTCTTCTTCCCCTCCCATGACAAAAGTTTCCATTGCCCTGCGCCTCCATCAGTGGTAGCCTTTGACAATGTGCTCTGTATTAGCTTAGTGTTTTCATGGAGCGTCAAACTGTGGAATCCTTTGATAGAAACAGACTACAAGAGGACTTTTCTGGGCTTTTCCCTCCTGGAAGTAAGCCCCAGCTACGCGCAGCTTGGGATTTTTTCCAGTCTTGGCATAAAAGAATGGAACAATTGATGGTGTGCGATTGTTCCGGATTTAGTCTTCTTATTTAAGCACCCCGGAACATTTCTCACCTTCAGAGCACTGAATCGTAAATAAACCCATGCACACACACTCCACATGGTCTTGACTCCGCGCCACAGCTAGCATTGCCTTTTGGATGAACTGCCACCGTGAATATTTTGACTCTGGAAATAACGAAGCTATGTTGCGAAAAAAATAAAACTTGTTATGAGGAAACTCATTGGTCCTTTACGCGATAGCTTGTGTGGAGCTCTTTTCTTTGTCTCACTTTTGTCAGTTTCCTGTGTGTTCTCTGGCCTGTGTGTCGACAGCACATTTCAGAGGCCCTCTTCTGGCAGAAGCAAAGCCACCCACCTGGTGAGAAAGGTGACAGCTACTTGGAGACATGGCACTGAAACACGAGCCATAACAAGCCCAACCCAGCACATTAGAGCCCGACAGAGTCCAGCATCTGATCCCTGATCCTGCACAGCACCGTACTCTCCAGCTACTGAACAACTGATCACCAACTGGACGCTATCACATCAGGCCTGTCGAGCTTTGGATATCTCCAAAGGCAAAATACACAGGGCTCTAAAAAGACCAAAATACAAAGAGTTTGAAGATAAGAGTTAAATGTTCTGTGACATACACTTTAAAAGTTAGCATGCCAATAGCATGTCTTTAGCTAACTAGTAAAATATCTTTGTCGGGTTGCAGATCACGGAAGAAAAATTCCCAGAATATTCAATCTTCTGAAGATATGGTGCTAGTTTTAAGTAACACTAACAACGCTTTGCTGGTCTTTATTGATTGTAGACTTGAGCAAACCGAACTTGCGTGAGAGCGTTAGGCCTCCATTACTTTATAATTCCTCAACTTCATTTCAGTCGACAAAATTCACGTCCGTCAGAAGTCGCTTTCATTTATTTAGGTGTAAAATCAAAAAATAATCTTTGAAAAAATGACTATGAATTGCATTATTATTAAAAACTGACTGCGTGCGCTGCTAAAGTCGGAGTCGAAGCTGCAGCTTACTTCACGTTGTCTCTGCTCATTCTTTCTTTCTCCCATTTCACCTTTTCCGTCTTCAACCTCAACATTTGCTGTTATGTTAATTAGGAATAACAGACCTGAGTGTATGTCAGGACCGGGTGTACTTACAGGAAGAAAAAAAGAAACGCCTTGCTTGCCCAGGCCTTGGCAGCACACAATAAAAGTATTCACACCAGCAATGAGCGGTGTGGAGAGCGGGAGGGTTAAGGAGGATAAGAGGAACAGGGGAAAGAGAGAGAAGAGAAGAGCTGAGGTTGCCAGTCGAGGCCTACGAGGCAGCAAGCAAACAGGTGATCGTCCTGGTTTGCAGGACATTATATTACTGGGTGTCCGGTTAGTTTTAAATCTGAGGTCAGGTCATCACATTGACCTCTGACACACAGTTTCCTTCATGGTTGTATTTTCTAATCCATGAATCTCCAATTTTGTAGTAAGGATCCAAGGCCAGTTTTTGAGAGGCCTTATGTGTTCATTCAATGACCTGCTGAACATTTTTTGCTCTGGAAAGGTGGAAGCAGATCGCCTTTTATGAGATTTCTTTTTTTACTATTTGCGTTTAATTATCTCAATAGCCGCTCATATTGAGCTTAAGTGCACCACCGGGTCAGCCGGAAAGATATATATATATATATATATATATATATATATATATATATATATATATATATATATATATACATATATATATATATATATATATATATATATATATATATATATATATATATATATATATATATATATATATATATACATATATATATATATATATATATATATATATATATATATATATATATATATATATATATATATATATATATATATATCGAAGCAACTTCATGTCTTCTTATATATATATGTCTTCTTTACACCCCCCATTTCCTATATACTGCAACTGGTTTATTGTTTGGATGTTTAGCAGACTTTCTATCCATCTCCCTTGACTATATCTTGATCTGAAATGCTTCACTGAAAGATGAGGTGATAGAGCATGAATCGGTAAAACAGCAGGGGAGCCAGACTGGCTAATATATCATAATTAATATGCTTTCTCTGGCCTGAAACTGCTCCTAGTCTGGGTTTAAGAGCATATAAGGGTCCCTTTTCAAAACCTGCATGCGACTGTAAATGTCTTATGTCCTACGGGTTAATACTTCTGTGGCTAATTAACCTCACTTTGACTGCTTCACCCTTTTCCCCTGATGACACACACACAACACACATACGCTTCATATGCACAATACATCAGCCCCACTTTATGATTAGCACGTCTGTTTCTGCACTTAGATAGACTCCCAGGGGTATTAAACCTGTTCTTCTGAATGAAGTCATCAAGGAATGGAAACCCTCTCTCTGACCTCTTCACTCATTTCCCCCCTCCATGTTTTCTTCGCAACCCGTCTCACCACCCACACTTTACACCCCCCATTTCCTTTTTACTCTCACTCGTTCTCTCTTAAACCGCACCATCAGCATAAACTTACCCCTCTCCGACCATCTCTTAGCCCTTTCCTCACCTGCTTCAACCTTCAGGGATGTTAGAAAAACACAGCCAAGCTCCACTGGTACCTTTTCCAGAATTGATGAGACTCTTCCCTTTTACAGTTGTATGATGGGTTTTTTTCTGCCCTTGAGCAAAACAAGGCCTTTTTCAATCCCATGTTCAGTTCACCTGTGGTAAATTTATGACAGTCATCTCCTGTTCTGATTCTTCCCATTCACATTATGACGGACACATTTGAAAACCGAGGACGCACATGCTGAAAAGACAACAAGCAAGGCAGATGGCAGACATAACAGGCCGCCGTGACAGAGTCACAAAGAAAACAAGGTTGTGACTGTGTTCACCTGCGCTTGAGGAGGCAAGCAGTGCATGTGGAAAGTGAAAGAGTGCCATTTGTGTCACCTACAATATGAATATAATCAAAACCTTGTTTTTTTTGTGAATAGATTTTGGGACCTGAGTCCAGGGATTTGCTTCCGTTTAGTCATTTAGTAAAGTTGGGCAATCGATGATGTGGTCACCCATCCAATGCATTTTAAAGATGTTGGATGGAGTTGAAGTAATAGCTCATGGTGAAGCCGGGTAAGTCCTCCCACACTAGAGAGGCATTGTCATAATGAAACAGGCCATAACTACTATCTAAAATATAAGTGTACCTTGTAGTTAGCTATTTTCAAAATTAATTAAGCATTTAAGTAGTTTATCAAGAAAACATGCAGAACCTCACCTAATTGTGAGGATCTGCTGCTTGTCTTTATCATTATGTAACAGTAAACTAAGTATCTTTGTGTGTTGGTCAGACAGTACAAGCAATCTGATGTCAACTTTCAGATTTTAGAGGAAATAATTGTCATTATTTTTTGACATTTTATTGACCGCATAATTACTCGATTGAGAGAATGAAAAATGTATTGTGTATATTCTAATTATTATACGGTTTAGTGTGATTGTATGTGAGCATAAACGTTTATGCGTGTGGAAATGTAGAGGTGACAACAGTACAAGTCATGTCTCAATGTTGAACACATAAAGGCTGCTTTATAATTGACCAATATTTCAGGACTACTACTACTGCTACTGAGAAACACAGCGGCTTGTATTGTGGCCAAGAAGGGACAATATTTTCCTGAGAAGCAATCAAACAAAACCTTCAACACACACTTTCCAGCCAGTGGCAACTGAAGTCACTAGCGTGAATGCCTCATCATATAATATGCATTTACTCTGCGCCCACTTGTATACACACGCATGTCATCTGAACAGCCATACTGTTCCACCACTGCTTATTTGCACAGTGTTGCGTAATACAGGGTGCGTTCAAAGCTACCTAAAACTGTGACCACTGCTCAAATATTACGCAGTGAGCTGAAACCGGAAAGGTGTAATGGTTCAAGTGATTACCTCATTCGAAAGCAGGTGATTCTCTAAATATAACCCTACACGCTCAATTTCCTCTCCCCCGTCACACACGCCCTCAAATTCGGGAAGAGATGCGTGGCTCTGGCCGCCAGCATGTTGTGTAACTCGTGCTCACTTTCTCCCTCCTCAGTGTTTCCCTCCATCTCGTAGAGAACAAGGCGTTCACAGAGTTCAATGGTCAATGGAGCTCTGTGTTGTCTGGAAGTGATACCTTCGCATTGCTTCGGCATGTTTGGGTTTGTTTTTTTTCAGAGTTTGCGTAATGTTTGCAGGTGCTTGTGTTTTTACTATAAATCTGTAAAATCCGTTAATACTCAAATGTCTAGACTACAATTTCAATAATATGCATGAATATTTTTAGAGTGCCTCTTCCTCTTTCGTGCTGGAAATTCACTCTGGCCGTAAAAGGGAAGTCTACCAACAATTGCTTTTCTGAATTTACAAGAAGAGGCTTCGGTAAAGGAAGCTGGCCACCCTTGTGGGTTCATGGTCAGGAATGGTTATGGTTATGGTTATGGTCGTGGCACAGGTTTGTCAAAATTGGATGAATCAGCGAAAATATGTGGTTCGGCGAGAGCTGTGGTCGTGACCAAACTATTTAACAAACCTTGGTTGTTGTTGAACCATTTGGAGCTTTTGTAAAAGCTGGTACATGATGATCTTCCCTCAACGACACAGAACCCTGACTCTTGGTGTACATATAATCTCCCCGTGGCACGTGGTTTAGGAAATGCCTGGGAGTCTGGATCCACACATGTCCCACTTAAGGAAAGTGGAGGCAGAGCACCTTCAACCTCACCTCCCCAGCGCTGTTGATTTCATTAGCGGGTAGCCGAGCAGTTGGGGAAGTGTGTGCTCGGCTCGCACTCAGCCGCGGTGTCTGTGTCTCCTTTGCCTGTCTGAGCGGGCCACTTGAGATGCTGCTGAGTTTGGGCTTGGAAGCTGTCGAGTCTTCTCTGTGGCTCGAAGCCTTCAGAGATTAGTGATTCAGCTCCGTTGGAATGGCATCCAACACATGTTCGAAAAAAAAGACTGGATATGGTTTGTGTCTGTGACTCAGATTACCTGGTGGTTTGGAGACAGATCTATGAGGTGTATTGGATGTGGGGAAGTGTGATGTCTGTTCATTATGTACACTCGCTGACATGTGTCTTTGTGTTGGATGTTGGTATGGGTGGATTTTTTTGAACCGACCCGGCAGGCCTTTTTGCTTCTGATCTTTATCAGTCTTTTATTATTGAGTAACTGCAAAACAAAAATAGTTCGATGTTTGTTTTTGTTTCTTCTTTCGTTCATACTACAGCTGGACAGGATACTGAGGCTACAGTACTATTTCAATGAAAATACCGTAACATTAAAGCTATTTAATTTTTTCAGAAGAGGAGCTCAGCTTTAAAATGCACGTCTGGCATCTCTGGCTGTATTTATTGGTATCCTATAATCATTATTTTGGATCTGCAGTGGCAGGACTCTTTGCCTGTCTTCATATCCTGTATGAAGAGATCGCTGATGTTCAGGTGCAGTTTGTTAACCAACAGCAGAGTATGGATCACCTGCAAGAAAGTGATGCAAAAAAGATCCAAACAGACACAAAAAAAATTATGTATAAGACCTTAAATGACAAAAAAAAAAGCAAAACAACCCGATAGAGATGTGAACAAAGAAGGAGACAAGACAACAATGAAAAGCAAAGTGAGAAGAGTGGGACACAAGATTACAACAAAGATATACAAAACCACAAAAAAAGACACAATACAACGACCAAAAAGACACAGTCTGGTTTCTAGCTATTATGAAGGAGAGGTGGGGGCATTTACCCATCCATCTATCCATCGATGTGGATGTCAGACATAGCGCAGTTATTTAACAGCTGGCTGGGAGTTGGAACAGCAAAGTGATGACTGTAAGAATGTCACGACGGAGTTCACGGTGCGGTTGCCCTTCGACACCTTAAGGTCAGACTCTGCCTTAGTTTCTCATTAATGCTTCTTTTCTTTTTTCTTTGCATATTCTTGGATCTGTTACCTTGATGTGTGGGGTGATTTATTTTTTTGGGCTCAATCTGTTTTATATAAAGTGTCACTTGGCCTGCCAGACGAGGCTTTTTTTTAACTGTAATTCTGGATGCTGCTCATGTTTAATGGCTGAAGGAGGCTCCACCATCAGCTCCCCTCTACTCCCAAACCCGGAGTATTGCTTTGGTTTGTTTTAAATGGACCAAGTTTTATGTGAAAATGGGGGAAAGTTAACGGTTTTAAGCATTTTCAAGACACCCGCGTAACCACTTTACCAGAGCTATATTGTGTTCTCATGCATCCTGAATGGGTGTTGTGTTACGTGGGTGTTCTTGTGTGCGAGTCTCAATCCAGCAGTCGCTCATGGTGGTCAGCCAGAGAGGATTGCGTGAGATCCTTTAACAACGTCTGCAGAGTTTTTGGACGAAAACATTTGATAAACAGATTGTGCAGGTCGGTGAACTAACTGCCTGTCTGTGTCTGATCCCTGTTCATGCACGGCTTCTGGGTTTGAGCGTGTGTCGCTCCAGTTCTTGAGAGAGTTGGACGCCTGCAGAATGGTGGGCATCCAGAGTTCCACAAAACCACAGACCCCCATACCAGACGAGCGTCGCTGCCAACCAGCCAGCAAGTCGGCCAATGACCATACACTGCCCTCCCAAAACTGTTCTCTCTTTCTCCTGTTTATTTAGTTTCACATCTTGGTCTTTGCTTTCCTCAATTTGCGTCGATTCAGCTTTTGTGTGCACATTTGAGAGGTGCGACCTGCAGTACCATAAACAAGCATGAACAAATACCGCAGACACACACACACACACACACTCTTATGTCTATCGACAAAAAAACAAACAGAGAAACACTTTGGTAAATGACTGTTAAACCAGAATTTGGCTACCTAGCTGTGTGGTTGCTAAACAATCACAGACGTCGGTAAAACCAAAGCTGTAAAACAGACGTCATCTCTGCACACACACATGGTGGCAATGAATACATTGTTTTCCAAGTATGTGTGACTTGAAGCCGACTGTGGACTCCCAGATTACTCGCAGTTCCTGCTTCCAATAAACTGCAGTGTAGAATTTGATGTCATTTTCAAATTTCAAATGTCCGATACCTTGCAAATGAACGTCAACTTGTGTTTGGGTAACTGCCGTTCTACGAGTAAACTCTCCTGTCAACGTCGCGGTCCAAACTAAGTCCATCTGCAGAGACTAGCAAAAGCAAGAACACACACATACACGCACACACACAGGTCAAAATGAGTATTATATGAAGCAGGGGAAATAAAGGAAGGGCTGATGAGCTAGAGACCTCCTCTATTGGCACTGAAGAGTTGCACTGAATGCTGCTTCATATTAATGACCCAAAATAAGTAAGAGGTGGTAATCAGAAACTACATTTGCCAGTGATGAAGTGTATCTCTCTCGTGTCTCATTTGGTTTGCGAAATGTCACCTTATATTGGCGTGACTTGGTTGTGCCAGACTATAATACTGTATTCCAGTTAAATCATACAATCCCAAAGAGGTTAGAGAGAAACTTGCAGTTAGCAGTTGTTCATCGACGCACCGCTTTCTCTCATGTTAACACATTTTGAGCATTCAAACAGAAGCAGACTGAACCTAAGATTCCATTTTTCATCCCACATCATTACAAAATCCTGACAGTGATCAGTCCAAAGACAGCTGACAAAAACAGCTCAGGTGAGAGTTCGAGAGGAATTTTAAGCCATTTTCACACATAATTTCACCAGTTGAAGGACACCTACATTTGCTCACTTATGATATACAAACACACTAACCATCCTCTGGTGGTTTCCTGTTCGCACCTGACCACGGTTGTGCAAATATTTGGCAGAGGGAGATGTGGTTATTTCTTCCTGAAGTAAATTAAAGTCAACAGATCTGCTTGCCACAGGTTCTGAGAGCCATCTCGGCCAAATAGTAACCCAACCAAATACTTACCGCCTGCGGTGTAGCAGGAGAGAGCAGCGGCATACATCAGCAGTTATGCTCACATTACATTATATTTGTAAGAGTTTGTGACATATACAATGTATGGGAACAAGTCATGGAGGCCGTGCCTGTCTTTAATATTTATTAAAGTATTGAAGTAATTCATGTTTTAGTAAAAGTCAGCCAACCTTTAGCCCATTTTTATTTGGGCATTAGTATCTTCTGCTTTCCCTCCTTCAAGAAGCGTTGGTCTTCTGCCAAAAATTGGTTTCTTCCAATTTTCAAATGTGTTTCCACAAATGTTTGCTATTGAGTGGTGTAATGAATGAGGAAATGCATCAAAGCATGATGAAAAGATTTCTAACTGACAACATTATGATCCCTTAACTCATAATCACAGTGGGTGTAAATTCCACATCAGCTTCAGCCCATCATGCTCCCCTTGACTCCTTGATTTCTCCTTGTAAACTTCAATTGAAGAAAAAACATATACATTTGAGCATAATAACAAATAAGGACCTCTTTTCTGTTCTATTTCTTCCTCCAGTTATTGTTGTGTGACATCTGACGGCTGAGATGCTGCTCACCATGCTGTTGGCTCCTGCCTGTGTGCTGCTGATGCTGGGAGCGCGTGCTCTTGCTGGAGGCTATCCCCCCGTGTCCCACATGAAGTACATGCAGCCCATGATGAAAGGGCCTATTGGACCCCCATTCAGGGAAGGCAAGGGACATTATGTTGGTAAGTAATCCATGGGACCAGGAAGATTACAGTGTGTCACTTTTACATGAATGCTCTACATAAACTGTTTGTTTTTAACTTATAGGGCCAATCACTTTTCAGGGACAAGTCTCAGTGTCTCTGATATTAGTTAAAGTGTACACAATAGTCACACTATAGTTAAGGCTCAATGTTTATGCAAGTTATTTCAAATTGAATAGTTCCCAACTCAAAGTTATTTCCTGCAAACAGTATCTAAGTTACTTTTTCCAACTATCTGAACCAGTCAGCACGGATGTGTATCATAAGTCTGAAAGAACAGAAATATAACAGCGTCCTAGGAACCAAAGAAGTCTCCAACAATGGCAATTAAATCTGCGACTGAAAAGCCTGACCTGGGACTGTTAAAACCGTCCCAGGACAGGCTTGTGCCTAAAGCCACTGGTTTAGTGGCTCTCTTCAGGCAGTTAAAGGACTCACTGGAGTGTGTGTCTCGTTGCCCTGCGGTCCGACAGCATTTGGCAGCTTCTCAGTTGGGGCCTAATGGAGGCCTGATTGCCCACTGTTTGCTGAGCTCCACTTGGCCAGTTGTTCTTCCTGCCATCTGGATGCTGTTACTACACTGTTTATCAAATATTCTTCAGCTGTGTGATGAAGAAAAGAGTGTGAAGGATATAAAAATAGATTGTATAAAAGGCTCAGGCAAGGGTAACTGAGACAGGGAGGGCGTGATAATCATCCTGAAGAAAATGTCCTTGCTGTCATTGCTATCATTATCAAATTTTACTCAAACTACCAATACATGCTCTGGATCAGATGAGACGCGCCATGTGTGAACGAAGGCCCCTTTCTTCAAAGCAAAGTTCAAAGCGAACAACGGGCACTTTTTCATTTCAGTGCCATAATATGACGTTGGAAAAAGACAGACTCCAGAAGTTGGATTCAGAGCAATCTTACTGTTCATGTGTCGCAGTATAATCCCTCACAGAAACATCAAAGATTTGCAAATAGAATTTATGCTTTCTATAAATGGGATTTCAAAGTGTGCTAGAAACAAGATTAAGATTTGGAGGAGTGAAACTAATGTGCCATGTGGCTCACATGAACACAATGCCTTTACTGCCACCCAGTGGTCACATGTCCACATTGCATCACCACTGTAATAATTCACCAATTGATCTTTATGAACAAATTTGTCTTAAATGTAAGAAAACGAAGAGTAATACATATATAGGATATTTAGATTGGATGTATAAGATGTGTAATATCATAATGAAGTATATGAGTGAAGTAAATCAAAGAATATTTTTCTATCGAAAGGTGGAATATAGATGTCCAGGGAAAAATAAAGGGCAATACTAACATTAAAAAAAACTTTGTCAAATATGTAAACGCAAGACATTCTTGAAGAAGAAGGCTTCCAGTCTTGTATAAAGGTTTTCTTGTGCAATCACAAGCAATTATGAGCTGTGGATTGTGCATCAATCTTTGCATGGCCAGAGTCAGTACTGCTCTCAGGCTCCTGCAGGTTTGCTCTTACAAGAGCAGAGTTCAATCAATTGTGTAACTCTGTCACTTTAAATGTATTTGAAAGCACAACTTAAGTCTTTGTCATCTGGAGAGAATCGCAACAAGTAATGAAGAAGCCATTATATCCTCTCAAGTGTGAAGCACCTTATTTCCTCTCTCTTGGTGATTTATTTAGGCGCTCTACTGTAGATAAACAAACAAAGCTGAGGCCAGAATGCTCACTACACACCTGGATACAATGTTTCGGCTGGCACCCTCGCTGATTTAGACAAACTTCTAGTCTAAACATATTATAGGAATCATTCATTTGGAGGAGGATACAAAAGTGATTACATTTGAAATCTCACATGAACTGTACAGTCTGAGTCTGGTAAATACAGGTCAAAGTAAGCAGATTCATCATTTACCCACATATTGGGTGGTAATGTCTATACATATTTAAATAAAAATCTTAAAGTGTAAATAGTAATATACAGAATAGCAATAATGACCAAAACCACAAAAATAAAACCTTTATTCTTAAAATTGGTATTTTGCTTTAAGTTGATTCTATCCATTGTGGGGACATTTTACTTTGTATACCATAGTTCTCAGTCTTTAAAACTACATGATGCAAGCTTACCATATGCCGAACACAATACTGTACAAAAAAGCCCACCTATACTCATACAGTACTTTCACCCATATGCTGTATAATGTATCAAGCTTTTGTTTCTCATTATTGTGTCAGATATTTAAAAGAAAAGGCTGCATTCTCATTAAGTGCCAGCAGGGGGAAGAGGTGCTCTGTAGTTATAGTCAGGGAATAATGGGATTTCCAACATTCATTTTTCTGTAAGCTTCTTACAAGGTAGAGAAAATAATATGTTTTCTCCGATGCCATTCATTGCTGTTGACGTATTGACAGAGCCCAGGTTTAAGAGGACGAGTGTCACATAACACTGTTTTTAGATATGGTTAGAAAATGAGGATAACTTCTCCACAGCTGAATTTTTGCTTTCATTATTTTAGGCTGACTGAAGCCGTGGTCAGTACTCTAATTCACTTCAAGATTGTCTGACAGAGATCCAAACAGACACTATGCATTATAAAATGTGGATACTGGTCAGTTGTGCTTTCTAATGAAGAGAATACAAGGTGAGCTGCCCTCTGGCCACCGGGCCAACAGTGTTGTTGAGATGAGCAAAAGCAAACCTGCTGACATTTTGTGAATGCAGACCAGGCCTGTGTTTCTGCTCTGTGTGGCCTTGCTGTGTTCTGCTTCACTTAGCTTGGAAAAGATAATGAGACAGTCTCGGACATGTGGCATATATCTTCAGTCAAGCTTCCGCTTTGTTACACAATCAAAACATTTTAAAGACACTCTAAAACACAAACTACTCACGTGTAAAACAGAAACGTGAATTTGTGTCTCATTGTATCATTACATTATTATATGGATTGGAGACCTGGCCAGACTAGAGCCAGCCTTCTGTTCATTGTAACCTTTGATTCATGACAATGAACAAGCAGTTAAGAAAATAATTAATTAATGACCTGAATAGTGAGAAAGCTTACCATGCCTTTGATGCATGGACAGAGGTCATCAGATGAGACAATTATGTAAATTGGATTTCATTTTCTTACATCTTTTCTCTTTAGTGCGTCTGCAGCTGCATTTATTCCTTCAATACTGACTATGACATTTTGAAACTTAACCAGCTCATAGATATCAACACAAATAAATATATTCTAAGAATTGGTCCATTGGCTGGCATTTGCAACAGTTTGAATCTTCAGGCATACGTTTAAGAATTCTTTTAAAAGTCTGACACCCTTACTGTTAAGTGAAAGGACTGTGTAAAGTCCAGTGTGTACATGTAGCTTTCGTTCTTACATGATGATGAAGTAATCTTTTGTTCTGAGTGAAAAACAGGTTTGAATTTACTTCTAATGGTGAAGCAGCTGGTTGTTGCAGTTAGGTTCAGTGGAGATAGGAATTGCAGCCTTGAGGGGTTTTTGTATTGCTTTGACCTACAGTAAATTAGGAGAATTGTTTTGGTTTCCATCTAAATGCATTCAGACACTACACAGCTGTGGCTCAGGTGGTAGAGCTGGCCATTCTTTTATCACAAATCAAAATTGTTTGAGTGAACCTCGGGTTTCTCCCTGTCACTTTACCCATTGCTCCTAATAGTAAAGGCTGGTTTTAAAAAAATGTTTGTTTTTTTCCACATAAACACTTTTATATGTTACATGTTATACATGTTCTGATCTTTTTTTTATTATTTGTTTTTAACTAAATTATCATGACAACAATAGAACAATATCTTCTCTTTTTCCAGATATGCCACCCATGATGGAAGTCAAGGGGGAACCAGGCCTCCAAGGCAAACCTGGACCTAGAGGCCCCCCTGGGCCAGAAGGAATTCCAGGCAAACCTGGTCTGGGCAAGCCGGGTCTCAATGGCCAGCCAGGCTCTCAAGGACCTCCTGGTTTTCCAGGAATTGGTAAGCCTGGACTTCCAGGACTCCCAGGAAAGATTGGACCAAAAGGAATGACTGGGCTTAATGGCGAGGTTGGTCCTCGTGGTGAACCAGGTTCCAGAGGTTCTCCAGGGCATCCTGGCCTACCTGGCCCAGCTGGCTTGTCTCTAAATGGGAAACCTGGACTTCCAGGCATGAGAGGCCCCTCTGGGTCTCGGGGTGAACCAGGCGCAAAAGGTCTGTCTGGCCCAGCGGGTGAACGTGGGTTTAAGGGCGAGAATGGAAATGGAAAGCCAGGGCCTTCAGGTATAAGAGGCCCTCCTGGGCTGAAAGGCACTTCAGGACCTCCTGGTCTTCCAGGTATAGGCAAACCAGGCCTAAAAGGTTTGTCTGGACTGCCTGGTCTTAAAGGTGATCAAGGACTCCCGGGGGAACAAGGAGAACCAGGAGAGGCTGGGGCTCCAGGTCTACAAGGTCTGCCAGGACCAGTTGGGTTTGGGAAGCCTGGGCAAGACGGCCTACCTGGAGGATTAGGTTTACCAGGACCAAAAGGTGAGGCAGGGCTCAGGGGTTCTCCTGGATTTCCTGGCACTCCTGGTTATGGAAAACCTGGTCTGAGTGGGCCTAAGGGAGACAAGGGCTATGGTGGGTTGCCTGGTCTCCCAGGGGACAAAGGAGAGCAAGGAATGCTCGGCCCAATTGGGGAAACAGGCCTTGATGGACAATCAGGACCACCAGGACTTCAAGGCCCAATGGGACTCCCTGGAAAACATGGAACTCTAGGACAGAAGGGAGAGCTGGGGCCCCAAGGCCCTCCAGGACTTCCTGGCCTTAGAGGTGACCAAGGCTCCACTGGATCCTTTGGAAAACCTGGCATACCTGGGGAGAAAGGCATTCCTGGACCTCAAGGTCCTTTTGGAAAACCTGGACCCAAAGGTGATGCAGGGCAGATCGGCTTACCTGGAAATCCAGGGATGACAGGTGTTTCAGGGCCTAAAGGTGAGGCAGGGTTTATAGGAACTCCAGGACCCAGGGGCCAGTCAGGAATTCCTGGTCTACAGGGTCCCATGGGTCCCATGGGGCCACAGGGTGGCCCTGGCCATAAGGGTGAATCCGGACTTCCAGGGCCTCCTGGCCTGGGTAAGTTTGGAGAGAAGGGAACTATAGGTCCCCAGGGTCCTCCAGGGAAACCAGGCCCTGCTGGGCTTAATGGTAACCCCGGCGCTCCCGGTCCTCCAGGGCCTCCCGGTCCTCCAGGAAATGGCCAAACAGTTGTTGCAGGACCAACAGATTCACAGTTGGAAGGGGATGAAGTACCAGGGGACAGGAAAGGGCCTGCATACAGTCAAGTCCCACTCTCTGCCTCTGTGGCACCAGCTTTCACAGCCATCCTCACAACACCTTTCCCTCCCTCTGCTATGCCAATCAAATTTGACAGAACCCTGTACAACGGGCAAAATGCCTACAGCCCTGCGACTGGCATGTTCACTGCTCCCTTCTCTGGTGTCTACTACTTTGCATACCACATGCATGTAAAGGGAACAAGCCTGTGGGTGGCACTGTACAAGAACAATGTGCCAGCTACTTACACCTATGATGAATACAAGAAAGGCTACATGGACCAGGCGTCCGGTAGTGCTGTCCTAGAGCTGAAGGAGGGCGACCAAGTATGGGTCCAGATGCCCTCGGATCAGGCAAATGGCCTCTATTCTACCGAATACATTCACTCTTCCTTCTCAGGATTTCTGCTATGTCCCACATAACCCTGTCCTTTCATTCATGTTCCTATATTGGCACCTCCGCGCAGCCCTAAACCTAAAATACCTACAGTCATTACAGCAACACAAAACCCATAGGATTCTCGATATTATTGCCACCATCTTTATCTGTCTCACCCTCAGCAATATCAACGAGAAAAAAAAAACTTTGTGAATGAAATATGGAAAGTTTTAAAAAGCAGGGGAAGGAATATCATACTGTGTTCTTTGTTTAAATGTCCTTCAAATGTGTGTTTTGTGTTGTATTTTATGATGGTGTTTTTTAGCTTATATTATTTTAATTATTATATTGTCATAATTGTATTGTTATTATCTGGTCCTTGTCACCATTGTTGTTGTTGTTTATCAGATTCAGACTATTAAGTGCCTTACTTTGTAAAGTGCCAGTGACAAACCTTCCCATGTGACTGCACATACTGCCCACAAGCTCTGACATCACCAGACCCTGGGGGGTGATTGGTTCCTCTGGCTGCAGTCACATCCTCCTTCATATTTAAACCGTGAATGGCAATACTGACATAAAGAGCCACGTTACAACACAGAACATATAGAAAAACAACGGCAAAACAAGGCATTTTGTGCTGAAATACTATACTTTTCACGTTTCTTTTGTTTGACCATTATGGTACTCTAAACAATTGCTACGTTAAAACTATTAATGGGATTAAATCTTTGTTTTAAGAGTGAGATATATATTTTGACAAATAGTTGGCATTTGTAGGGTGCTTTTTTCTCTGCTTCTTTCTGAATTTAGCTGGCGACCATTTAAGATGACCTTTATCTTTTTTTATATAATTTATTGAACTGTCCAGAAATGCAATCCAAGCATTACAATCCAAGCGTAAATATGACCACACAGTATTTGACTTTAGTAAATAAACTGCTCTGTTAAAGTGGATAATGCAAACATTATGCTTTTTTTCTTTTACTTTCAGGAGAAATTAATTAAGGATTATATGTATGTCAATGTTTACATGCCATAGAATAGAGCAACCACAAAAGGACGGTTAGGACACAACTCAAGCTGGATTAATGGCCCGTTTCCTTGTATTGATCATGTTTTCACATTTGCACTGCAAATCCCATCACGGTGTCGCAAGCATCCTCTTTAGACACTTTAACCATGACATTACTGCTTTCTAATAGTACAGTACACATTTATTAATGTAATATCACATTAACATTCTAAGTGATTAATCTCTGCTGAAATACTACGAAAGCCCCATTTCTGACCACATTTTGTAAAATATGTGAAAATGCTGACTGTTAGGGAAAAATAAAGATGCAAATGGTTGACAAACAAAATACATCGACTTCTTCCTTCAATGCCAGTTGCTATGCAACTTGTGAAGCATTCATGAATCAAATTGTTTCTAATAATTCCCAAACCATTGTGTCCAAAATAGCTGAATTATTGTTTTGCTTCATGGAACATATGTGGCTACAAGGACAAGATGAGAATCAATCTGTATCCACACCATGAATAAGTAAACGGACTGCCTGAGGCCCTCATGTTGTGAAATACAGGTTGTGTAACATTTAACAACCCTCTGCCAGATTTCTGGTAGAGGTGGAGGGCAAGAGGTGAGAGTGGTGTATTTACTCATTTCTGTTGGATAAGGCATTAAGGATACATGGTGTGTGTGTGTGTGTGTGTGTGTGTGTGTGTGTGTGTGTGTGTGTGTGTGTGTGTGTGTGTGTGTGTGTGCGCGCGCGTGCGTGCGTGTGCTTGTATGTTCTGGTAAATATACCCTTCTGTCTGTCACTATGTCAACATACGTGTGTGTGTGTGTGTGTGTGTGTGTGTGTGTGTGTGTGTGTGTGTGTGTGTGTGTGTGTGTGTGTAGTTCACATTGTCCCCCTGGCAGGTAATGAACACTTCAACAAGGATAATCACAAACTTGAATAAAGTTACATAGCCTGAGGAAGAGCTGAGAGTCCTGTTAATGTTCCACATGTATTCTGACTCCAAAATCTCTCAGCCTGCTTTGGGCTTATAAGAAAAATCCACACACTGCAAAGCAAGGGAACACGTTATAAAATAGATGAAGGTAATGAGTAGATTATGGGAGGTGACATCAACATAATGAAAACAACATTTACGAAACATACATTACTGGACGACACTGAACACGTCTGACTATTTTGCATATTGGTCCAATGGTGTGCAACATTTGTTGGGTTGTACCAAGTCATGAACAGAAAAACGATACTCTGATGAAGTGTGCAAACATCTTTTATCATAATTGCAGTTACAGAAGAGAGGACGTTTGGGCGACATCGAGAAAAGTATCTTATTTTACAGACCAATTACCGTGCCTTTACTTTTGCCGCCCAAGCACTATCATTACACTGAAATTAGGACTACTTTACAAACCTAATAGACAAATGCAATGAACAGGAGGAGTGGGCCAACTATTGAGCTTTGCAATCTGAATAAATGTTGTACAGAATGTTTCTATAAATCATCTACCATGCTGTCTCACTATACATAAACAGTAGCTCTTCTAGGAAAGCAGTGCTAGGATAAGGCCTAATCAGTATTTTAAGTCTATGTAATGCAAACAGTGCACTTGCTCTTGTCCTTTCCTTCTCATAGCATGAAATCACCCACAACTGCTACGTATCATTATTGTAATGTGAGTCTACAAGACTGCTCGTTGCGAACTGTATGTTGCCTTTTTTTGTCGCCTTCCATTTTTGGACATATGAAATGGTTATGTGAGTTGCATGTGGCTGTAACTCTCTGACCTTGTGTCTTGCTTTCAGAGTTTGCCCTGTGTGCAAATCAGTCAACGGGTGTCAGTAAGATTCGTGTTCCATCTCGGTCACAAGTTGCTTTGAAGTGTTTTCTGTTTTCCTTTTTTTTTTTAAACAAACACTTTTTTTAAGCCTCGCTTCGGTTCTTAAGGGATATTTGTTTGTTTGAGTTTCAGTAAATACAAACGGCCATTCCCATTTGCACATGAAATTAATGAAGATGTATTTATACATTTATGATAATTTAATAGGGATGCCAAAACCGACCACCGAAGCCTAGAACGTATAAATGGTATTTAACAGCATTGATGAGTTAAAAGCATTTACGACATGTAGTTAGCATTCTAGAGTTGTTGTGAAGGATTATTTGTTGACTTTTATTTTCTATTTGAGTAATGTACAATCTATCAACTTAAAATATGTTTGTCATACAAGGCTATTGCGTGCACTCTATGCAATAGACTCTGGGTATAAAATGCACTCTTTTTGATCAAAAATGTTTATCTGCTTATACAAAATCTACAGTACTTGATTGTATTGATATCACATCAATAAAAACCTTCTTGTATGTTGGTGTCAGGCCCCCTCTTTTTGTCCAATGTATTTGTACATGTCAGTAGCCTTTGAGGTTATAGGAAGTGATTTTAGTTCCATCTGGTGTAGAAATCTGCTACAAGTAAAATAATGAACACTAGAGGGAGATATACAATATAGTAAAAACAGCATTTCAGGCCACTAAGGATCTTTGTTGATCTACTAGTAAGCTGCATTGATAGGCTTTTGTTGGTCAGTTGAGATTACTTGGATAACAATTGTCAGTTACCTGGAATGCTCATTCATTGCAGACAAATGTGGAAAACAAACATACTCCACTTAAAATGAATATAGGCCTATTGTAAACAAAAACAATATTTGTCACAATCTTCCCTATTTGAAGATGCCACCTTCATATTTAGGAACAGAAGGACACTAAGCTTAGTGTGCTATGCCAACTTAAAACATTTATATGTATATATATATATATATATATATATATATATATATATATATATATATATATATATATATATACGTACACACAAACACATACAATTCATGAAATGTAGGTTGCAAAACAACCCTTGAACACAGCCATAATTGTGCGGTTATTTTCTGGAACTGTCGTCACTATGTTGAGCTCTCGTCTTCCACCCGGATTCTTCTTACGTCGCACTGACGCCAGACCTTAATGCTGCATTCGAGTGCAAGTAGTGAACTCGTACATCTTTATTCCGGACGTGAGATTACGATTAGACGTGCATACACGTGCTCTCGTAGAGATAACTCCGTAATAGGTTTTGCTTTCATATCCATTTAGTATAAGTAATACATTAAGTGACACTGAGCCCCATTTTGCATCAACAGGGAGGCAAAGAGAGACGCGCACATCAAACAAATTGTTTGCAAATGTCTCCAAATGGGCACAACAAATCGTTGACAATTTATTGTAGCTGTATTCCTTAAATTGTTATACATATACATGTATGGCCTGTGCTCCCCGTTTGGAACCTCGCTGTGTTTTTTTGCTACTTCTGTAAAAAATAAAAAAGCACGTATGTAGCTATATGCTTGTCTGGCGTAGAAAGTGAGACGTCCCGGGTCTTTCCCACTGGGTTGCCTCGTTTTTCATATTTCCGACAGTCCCTGAATGTGTGGACAAACTGACGAGGCTCCTCCCCAACAACAGTTCCCGACCTCCGACAAGAATTCAAGCTGCCACATTGAAGTGGAACAAAAAGGCGACCTGGCAGCAGTTTTCTACACTCCCTCCACTTTCTCCGGGGTAGTCACGGGATTTCAATGTTCAGCCTGCTCTTTGTAAGTACCTAATAACTTATAAATGTACTACAGCTGACCCCTTTTGAATTTGTCTCCGGTGTGATCGTGCACGACTGCAATAACACAGATACGCAGAAGCCCGGTTAAAAGTTGGGTTGCATATTGTACAAGATCAGCACAACACAAGGGAGCTAAAGTAAGTTGGTTCTGAGTAGACGGACCAGTATCGTTAGCTCGCAGAGCAAATAGCTAACGTTAGACTCTTGGTCACGTAACGTTAACGCTACAATATTAAACAAACCGTGCCAACATATAATAATACAAACCCTAATTTTGCTCTCGAATTAGTGTTATCAACTCTCAAGTTAACGAGTCTTGGCATTTCTTTTGATTGCCAAATGTTGCTGGGAAACGCAAATTGACGGAGCTCAGCTAGCATGCTAGCTACTGCAGCTACGTTAGCTTACTGTTCGGGCTAAAGCTATTTCCTAGAATAATAGAGAGTCATCACCGACATTGCAGCTTCAAGTGTCAGCACAGGGAAATCCCGCAGGATTTCATGTGTATTTGGTAACGCAGCACATTGTGTGTAGTCAAACGCCACGTTATTATCCAGCACTGACCGTCGTCTGTAGTTTCATAAAAATAAGTGCTAATGTAACGCCTAGCTATACAATGAAGTCTTGACGTATCGGCAAGGTAGCCTCTCTCTTGGACAACATCTAGCTTCACATTGCCGGTTCGTTGGTTGACGTTTTTAAGTGCTGCAGCGGCACCGTTCAGGTGTTTAAACTGAAACCAGTGGCCGGGATTTCCAGTATTTTCAGCTTCTTTTGTCGTTTTTTTTTTGTTACGGTGGGCTTGACAGACGTCGGTGACGTTAGTTGTGAGAAGCTTGGCTAGATGTATAGATGGCAACGAAGCTAACTACCTTCCGCCCTTTGTGATAAATCTTGCCCAAAGCATGCTTGACCCATGTATTTTAAGCCACATGCAAAGCTCGCATCTTAAAAACAGAATGAGTTGGTCGACAAAAACCCGACATTTTCTGTCTGTTGTGGTGGTGGTGGTGTCTTGGGTGACCGTTTGATTTTTTCTTTTCTTTCTCTCTCTCTCTCACTGTCTTAATTGTTAACTAGCCGGTTTGTCTTGGTACATTTGTCAGCCTTTCATGTAAAAATGTAACTACTAGCAGCGAAAGTTATGCGGGTCTATAATTTAGCCTCGCCTGGTTTCTTAAAACGGAAAGCACCCAACCATTTAGCCATGTTGGTAGAAGTGAAATGAGGAAATGCACTTGGGGAGGAAGTTGACTAGAGCAGCTGTGACACTAAAGGCCGCAGCACATTCCCATGCCTCTCAGTTTTCAATTTATGACCTTCCTATGGTTTCAGTCTCCTCTCTGTAATAAATGCCAGTGGGGAGCTAATACAAATGAATAGCTTTGAACACTCCTACCAACATGGGCGGATGAGTCAATGAGTAACTGGTGTAACAGGTAAGCTAATTACATTCCTGCTCATGAGTCACTGCAAGGTGACCCAATTTGCCTGCAGCAAGTTTTGAAGATGAGATGCGTTCAATGCAACTAGTTATCAAAACAGACATGACAATGTGCAGTAGAAGTGGCACGATATTCCTATTATATTTGTACGCAAATCATATAGTTGTGCCACTTTAACTAATGCCAGCAACAATGTCACGTAGAAAATACATGGAGTCCACATATCTTACAGAATAGGGAGTTTTTATGCTCTATTTACATGTTACTGTAGAAGTAGGACACTCATACTCGTGACCTGCTTTATGTTATAGTTAATTGACAGCCTGATGTAGAAATAGCATCGCATCTCTCAGTCCACTTAAAGCACAGCCTGCAGCTAAAATCAGGCCTTATACAGTAGGAAGCCTTCATACCAGAGACACCACACTTAAAGTCTGGCAATACTGATGATACCTTATTTTTGTGCGTGTTTGTAAACTATAAACTTCAAGGTTAGTCCAAGCCTTCATTTTGCTACATTGTTGTTGGATTTGAATGAAACACTTCTTTCAATTTTGCGTTTCCTCATTTTGCTTACAAATCATAATTTTGTGTACTTTAAGATTGAAGTGTTTCAAAGTTGGCCTAAATCTAGCTGCATGATATTTTACACCAACAGATGGATCGTTCCTCTGTCTATAGGCGGCATTAAAAAGGCAATGTGATAAGTGGGGAAGTTCTCACCCTTGGTTACCGTAACAGAGAAAGGCAAGCCCAGTGTACAGTAACATGACACCAACTTACCAAGGAGGTTACTGGGGGAGAAGAACACCTATGTTGTAGCCTGCTGGCTTTCAGCCCATTTAACCACAGGGTGGCTGTGAGTGTTGAAAGATAGGGTTGAAAAGGTCTGTTCCACAGTTACTGGTTTAACAGATTTGGCCAATTTAATATCTAGTTATGCCTTTGGGTGTCTGACTGTGCTCAGAATGGAACACAAGCTTTGTTTTTTACTATGTGTGGGCCTGCTAAGATCCCTGGCTCCAGAGCAGCTTTGTTGTGTTGAAATAAGGTGAAAGTGGAAAGCTAGTATTAGATACACACAATTATTCTTTTCATCACTTTTGTCTCATTTCCATCCCTTAAGTGAAAAGCCATATATAATCCTGCACTGGTAGCCATGGGCACCTTGTGTGGTGTGTTGATTAATGTATCATGCCCTGCTCGGCACAGCGTTCGTTTACAGTTGTTGCCACAGCGCTGGGATAGAGCAAAGACACCGACTCTGTAGTGCTGGTAGTATCTGACAGATTGACAACTATTCTAGATGCTGCTGCAAGGCTGTCTACTGAAACTATAGCAACAGGTAGGAATAGGATCATCCTTTTGTTATTTGTGTTTACAGTTACCTTGTCTAGCTGCACAGGCTTGAAGTCCAGTTACCGGGCAAAAACACTGTCAATTGCCAACACATGCTATAGTAAAGTGTGTTATTGTGATTAGAGTTGTTGTTTGTAGGAGTAATCCAGAAAATGTTCTAGTTTTAAAACACCTATAGTCCAGAAAATGCTGTGTTATTGCACATTGACAAGCCTGGTGTGTTTTGATATTGTCTAGGCACTTTTTTGCTTCTTACAGAAGCTTGGCCTTTTCTCCATTTTCTTAAGCAGCTTATTAAAACACATGCAATGTGTGACTACCTCTCACAACATGACCTCCAAACTAATTAATTGAGGCCATAATCTGAAAAAGATGGATTTTCTACTTGGGGCTGATTCAAGATCACATGGAGGGCCTATATTTGATGCCTTTTGGGAGGAAGTTGGACTTCTGAGTTGAGCTTATACGAGCAGCCATAACCATGACCCTCCTAAATGTTGCATTCTGCATTTTCAGCCTTGCTCTGCAAATGTTATAAGAGTGCACCATTGCTCTTCTCTGATCTATTCACAAGGGACACCCAAATTCCCTACAGAAGCACTTGTTGCTACTGCTGACATAATTGTTGGTATGGCAACAGGCATCCCCTGATGCTGCTGTCAGAAAGCCAACTTAGTTTCTAAATGCCAGAAGAATTGATGTCACAGTGGGACTCTGCATCTCCTGGCAAGAATGTGAGCAGACATTCTTCTGTCTTTTGCTGAATGTCGGTCTAAAACTTATTTCTATTTTAGATTAGACAATTACTATGATTTCAGTCGTAATTGTGTCCCACATTGACTCAAGTATATCTTTCTTGCATCCAAATACTACAAAAACACACAATCCAGACAGTTCAGTACACACAGGAACCATTGTCCCAGTAAAACTAGTTTCACTCCACAGGAAGTGGTGGACTGTTAATTGTCAGAATGAAAGTAATTTTATACTGGCATGTAGGACGGACAACTTGTATTCTGACCAACTAATTAGCCTTTGCTTCACCTGCTAATTTCTTGTTATGTCAGTTTTAGGCTAGGTCCACACGGCTGTTTCTGTTTTTTAAAATGCATCCATTTTACTATGTTTACTCCGAGCGTCCATTAGGGATGGGTATTGTTATGATTTTATCGATACTGCTCATCGGTTCAGTAGCTAATCGATACTCTGCATATTTATTACTGTCTTATTAGTTTCAGGGGAAGGGCCTCCCTATAGAGTCCACAATACTCTGCAGTGTTAAAAATAAATGATGTAAGGTCTCAGAAAATCCTGCCTGTTAGTTTGACAACGTAGCGTCGACATGCAAAAAATAAATAAATTGGGTCTTAGCAGTTACGTGTCCTTCCTCGATTTTGGAAAGAAAACCGACAGCCTTAATTATCGACAACTTACCAGTAGTCAAAGGACATTCCTTTGCCTAACAATGCTGATTTTGTTCTGCACAAATGTTGTGAAGTTCTTAAACTGTAAACAAACAAAAGCAAAAATGCTCTCCAGTGCGACAGGGACTTTCAGGCGTGTGTGTGAGAGAGATGGAGCAAACCTAGAGGCAGCAAATTTGGAAAATAAAACTTGTTTGGTCCATTTGAGTAAAGAGGAATATTTTAAGTATCAAATATTACCATGTATTATTAAAAGAATGCGATAATACCGTGCCTTGATGTGTTTGCAAAGAGATAGAGGTGAGGCTCACTGCTGTGATGTATGTGTCTGTCAAGGCTGGGCGATGTCATCCTGTAGCCGATTTGAGGATTGTGACATGAGATTATGATTTATCAAAGGAGCTCAGAGATGGCTGAATATAGTCCCTCGACCCATATTCCACATGAAAACTTGTATAGAAAAGGCAAAACTTCAATTTTCTGTAAGAGGAGGATGCGGCTGTATTTAAAAATATTATTAATAATAATAATAATAATAATAATAATAATAATAATAGGGATACCCATTGATATTGACAGATATGTCCATAGCACATTATACACATGGTACAAATATACATGGTCATTTCAAACACTTGACTTGTGAAATGTGATACTTTCCAGGCGGTATCTTTCTACCATCTGCTGACTTCGAACTTCATTGCAACATCATGTCTGTGGTTGTTCTCAACAGATGAGTTTCAAGAGTCATCTAGTGATCCATTAAAACATTGGGGAAATGTTCACTCGACTGAGGCTTGAACAGGTTTATGTTTCAAACATTTTGCCTCTGTGGATGTCCCAGTGTAGTTTATTCTTTAAAACGTAATTCTTAATATTACAAATGGTTTCCTACTTGACTAATTCTATAGGCACGGCATGAAATAGATGACTATGTCAAAGTGCACTTTTTTTGTCCTCCTGTCTCTTTAAGTTATTGGCTTATTGTCATTAGTGTCCATCATTCAGGTGTTTAATTTTGTGAAGTGTGATTAAAAGTGCAACTAGGCCACAGCGTGAACAGAACAAGCCTTTGTTTGGATATGTTTTCCTCTTTTCATTCCCATTTGTAAGGTACTAAGCCCTGTTCTCTTTCAGTCCTTTCCAGAGACGGATCAGTCCTTGCCCCCCTCGCCCTCCCCCTAAGCGCTATCAGAGGCCTTTGATCGTCACACTGTTTATCTGTGCTCACTCAGAGGCTGCAAAGCAGTGCGATAAGTGGGCTTTGCCATGTGCGAGGATGTGCGCGTGGAGTGTTCGTCTGTTCATGGAAATATTGGGGGCGGGGGGGGGGTTACATATTTGGTCACCTTCACTCTCTGGCCCAGTTTACACCGACACAAGAAGCAAGAACAAAAAGAACTCTGCTGGAAGATTAGCTCCTGTCTTCTGGCAGCAGAGCGAAGTAACCTGTTGCACTGAAGGAGACGGAATGAGGATGTCCATTTAGATGGATGGATGGATGCTGCCTTATCCTACAGCGTGGTTGTGAACGTGTATCATGCATTGTCTGGTCCCCTCTCAGTTCAATGGTACTGTTGGCTCTGTCAGCCCCTGGGGCGACTGTGGCTCATTGGTGGAACTGGCCGCCATTCAATCGGGGGTTTGATCCCCAGCTCCATGACGATTTGTCCTTGAGCGAGACACTTAACCCCAAATTGCTTCCGTGTATGATTAGTAAGCAGGTGTGGGCAAGTGACACCTTGCATTGTAGCCGCTGTCGTCAGTGTATGAATGGGTGAATTACAGGTCGTGTAAAATTGCTTTGAGTGGTTGTCGAGACATGTGAGCAAGAGTAAGTGAGACGTGATGAATCTATAAACTCTTCAAGAGGTCTCTGGGGGTTGAAGTGATCTAACTTGTAGGCAGCCTTGAGGATTTTTATTTTTATGCAGTTGGATTGGAGCGTTGCTTCCATGGAGGGTCATTCTGTTCCCCCAACCTATTTCTAGACTTGAAAATAATCCACCCACATACACGCTAAAACATGGGATGCTTTTCTCTTTTCTTTTAAGCAGAAAAGAGTCTTGTTAACGGTTGTATATTTATACTCTTATATTGTTGACAAAATGAAAAACAAGATGGCAACACTAAGACGTTTTTATGAGTAAACCTTTTGACTTCCAGGTTTTTTGAGGTATTTCCACATTTTTATTTTGGACTGGATTTTGAGGACTTCTTGTCCTTTTTTTAAGTACTACTACCAAAAATGGGGATCCTGTATATTGCCCTGTTTTTATGACTGCACAATTATATCCGCATGTCATCGATTGGCAAATAAAAGCTTCAAAGTGACACATTGGCCAGAAATACAAGTACATGGGGCATGTAAGGTGACCTAACTTGCAGGATAACAGACAAGAGACACTTGATGATCCCTGAAAATTAGGTGAAGAGAAATATTTGCGTATTGGCAACCCCGTCAAAATAAACAGGAAAATATCTGAGTATTAAATATTTTATATCTTGAGAAATTCAATATTGTGCATTCCTAGTTTTTTATAGTTCATTTCAACTGATTGAAATAATGTAAACACCCAATGGCTTAAGTTAACATGTATTTCATCCTGAAATTGCTCACATAAACATAAGAAAAACAGGAAAAAAATTAAATTTTAATGTCCCCCGATGCCCTAACAAATGGCATGCGTTGTATCCATAATGCCGTGTCCTATCTGGCCACGAGTCGCAGTGTGCTATTTTGAGCTTAACTGTTGTCGGATGTTAATTCCTGTTGCTCACCACAATGGACAAATATATATTCTAATTTATAATATAGTGTGTGTGTGGTACCTACCTTCATGGTAGGTGAAGGTACTGTTGCTGGAAATGTTTTGTGTGGATGTGGATCAGTTCTTCCCTTCCCCAAGACTGTATTTTCAGAAACCTACGGGTGGGCACATAATCAGAATTCAGTAAACAAAGCTTGTGGCCATACATCATCTACACAACGTCCAAGTATCACTTTCAGCCCAAGGCTTCTGTTTGCAAAGCCCCGACGTGTGCTAATGGACGGCTCGGCAACAGTTCACGCTGTCTAGTACTCTGTTGGAGTTTTGCATATTGTTATACATCTCTCAAAGCCGTCTTGTCCCGGCCTGTCTGGAGATTTTAGCCTTTGTTGTTACACCAGATAAACTGGTAATGCTCAGAAAATGTATTAGAAGTTCAATGAGTGTCGCTTATTATAGTTGTGTGTGTCGGCATGCAAGTGTTTCCTGGCTTGTCTGTTTGTCTTTGCGTTTTCTAATGGACGTATGGTGAGGGAGGTTCACGACTTGCTTTATGTGTGTACTGTTTGCTGAATGGTGTGGTGACCTGTCAACATCCCCCACATTGACAGGTCCCTTCAGTGGTGGACCATGTCCCCAGAGTCCATCGCATGCTTTTGTCTTCATTGAGCATAAAGTTAATTATCTTACCTGGTGACTCATGGGAGACTTTCATCATTACATTTTTTGCGACTTATCAGATCCTAATACCTGAAACCAAAATCTGTTTGTAAGATGATACTGAAGATATATTGTCGGACACAAGCGTCCTGATCTGAGCAGCAAACAACACATAAAGATAAAGTGGAGTAAATTCTAACTGTTTCTATTCAAGCATCTCCCTGTTTGGTTTGACATAGCCGGGCCTGCTGCGCATGCTTTTAGTTCATATGCCCGTCTAGTTATCTCACAGCCGCTGCGCTGCACTCTCATCTGGCGGTTACAGCTGATGATGCTGTCCCGACCGGCAGCGCAGTGCCCATCTTTTTGGAATTTGGAAATTATGCATTATAATATTCAATATATCGTTCTTGCAACGCACAAAGGCACCCTATACAAATCAATGCAATTGTTTAATTGATGACTAATCATGCCAGCCCTCTCTTGGATGTATTCACACCTGCACTTTGAAATGTCCACTTGAAATGGGCTCACCCAAGAAAGATGCATGTTAATAACAAGTCTGATCAGGGCCAGAGGTTAGTTTGTCTTTCCCACACCCAAGTATGACACCAGCTTACACACTCGACCAAATGTACCAAAGTCGGCAAAAAGGCTCTCAGGCCCAGGAAAAAACGTTCCAATTGGCACAAGAGTGAAATCCCCCCCTCTAAGAGTAGGAATAAGTCAGAGCTATTTGTATAAAATTGGGCCTTTCACAATTTTTGCTGTCACTTAGATCTCCCAACCACCTGTTGCTCTATTTTTTTTTCTTGTGTCCCAGCACTTATTTGAAATGAATGAATAGTAGTTGCTTCATCTTCTGTTGGTGTGAGCACAGCTCCAATTTGAGGTGAGATCCACCCACCCAGCTAGCGGCAGCATTGACGTCACTGCAAGGACCCAGCTGGACCATTGGGCAGGTGTTATCCCCTGTTTTAGTCTCAGCCACAGTCACTGCCAAGTTCTTGACATAACTTTTTTAGTTTTTTACTTTCTTCCTAACTTGTTTGATTTTACGTATCCATTGTTATGTCCTCTTAATGTTTTTTTCTTTGCATCTTACCAGCTTTCTTCATGTTACTATTCCTTTGTCCCTGTCCCCCATTTACAAGCATATCTGTTATCTTGTATTTGGCATTCATAGAGGCAACAGGAATGAAGACATGCCCCTGTGACTTATAGCCTCATTTCTATTCCCGCTGATTTGACGATGTCAATCCTGATTTTTAACCGTTAGTTTCAAATTAATGCCAGCTCGGGACAGTTGAAAGGCGAATGCAACTGGCTTTTGTCACTTTGTTGTTTTCTTTTTGCACCTGTGTATTTGTGTTAATGAAGGTGTGTAATGCTTCGACATCGATGACAGCCGTTTCTCCTGCTTCTTGACTCGGCTCCCACACAGCAAAGAAGCCCTCCAGCTGCTTCAAGGCAGTACAGTCTGGTCATGCCTGGCTCCAGACAAAACACCAGTGAGACACGGGCACAACCTCAGACCACCAGACAGGGTTTCATGTAATACTCACATTGTTCACAAGGGGGGAAGAAGATGGACTTGTTGCCACTTCCAGTCTGTATATTCCATGTGCAGACATTTTGAGTCAGTGTGAACGTTTCTTTTTCTCTCTCTAATTTTAGAACAACCCCCTTGCCTTTGTGGCAAATGTATTGCCCCAGCCAGCTTGTGACTATCCACAGTATGTGAATGGTGTTACATAGTTATTGTATATAAGTAGTGGTGTGCGACGGATGAGGATTTGCCACCTGACAGCTATCAGGTGTCAGCAAGAACTGCCCATGGCCTTGGCTCTACAATTATGGAGTCCCATGGCAGTAAAATCCTTCACCATGTGAAGGCTTTCAATTAGGACTCCCACTGTGGTTGTTTACATGCACTTTAGCTGTGATAACTTAACAACTTCCACAGGCACTGTTCCATTCTGTTTCTGATTATTATAAGCTCTTTTAATGAAACATTTGAAATCACGTAATCTGCTACTATAAATCAAGATAAACGAACAGCTGTCGTATCTCTTCCACTCGAACCACACATTTTTTGATTCAGATTGCTAATAAACCTGACGCTATATACCTTACCATAAGGACTGATGAATCATCCATGCATAATGAGTGATCAGTTGCAGAATTCCCGTGCCCCGATTCCCATTCTTTTGCGACTTATCACCTGTTTAGGTTTGTGTGTCCTTTTCTGTTCTGAGATGCAGCAGACCTTATCAGCTAGTACTGCTACTCTCTGCTCTCCCACTTCCCATCTTACCCTCTCCTTCTGTTCTTTCTCTTTAGTCACTGGAGGTGATTTCTGGGCAAGGCATTGGTTATTATATTTCAGAAGCTGCTCGTTTGCCGCGAAGTCAAGATAATCAATACAGTGACTTAAAGATCTATAGATGATTAATAGCACTTTTAAGTTTCATTTAAGTCATTTTTAAAGTAGAAATGCCAAATGATTTGTGGTTGCAGCTTTCGGAATGAGTATGCAATATTAGTAGATTAGTATTAGTAGATTAAGTATGTAACTTAAAAAGCTTGCCCGACTGTTTATCAGTACCAGCGGGCAGAGAGTGGTACTGTAGTAGTACCAGTTCTAACCTAATTAATACCTGGATTATTGATAAGTTCTAGAGTAAACGGTTCTGCTACAGATACTTAGAAGCTATGAAGTAAGATCTCCGCAAAGAAAAGCAGCGTTACAAACCTCCCCCCCCAGTCGCTGTGCTTTACTCTGCACAAGAAGAGGCGTACACACTCCAGCTCGTGAGACGCCATAGCGAAGAGAACAAAAAGAGCTAAAGTGTTGCGACATTTTACTCGAGTAGATACTTAGAACTTTCTTTTCCATAAATGCAAAAGATAATGTTAGAGTTGCAGAGAAACATTGAAATTACACTTTAAATAGGGTCTTTGGTGGATAATTTGTCTGTCGAACTACAAGAGATGCTCGGACAGATACAGAAAAGATGGTGAATTGAGTTTTATCGGTACGTCTAGTTGGCAGTTACAGCCACGGTGTTTTCCTTGTTTTTATTGTTTTAATTTTTTTCCGCTGGCTTTCACTTGCAGAAAAGCAAAAACCTTTCTAGTATCAGTACCTTTGCGACATCACTGTTTGGTGTTAAGTTAAAATGGTAAAGGAACAACAGATCACCTGTTCACTCAGCTGGAGTTTGTGCAGTCTTTAGTTTTACGGCTTTTGTATTGTGCTTCTTGTTTCCTGTGTGGTTTCCCATGTTTTTGCTTCTACCAACAGATTGTGTCTGTGTTTGTTTGGTTTGTTCTTACTTCATCTATGCACTGTAACTGCAGAACAAGTTTGCAAATGTCTAAGTGATTTGCATGCGCTCCAAGCAGCAGCGGCGGTGGCATTATGTTGCCACAATTTGCTCATTTCCCTCTTAATAAGCTCACTTAGGCTGTTTCTATCATCTCTATCATATCAGTGCAGTTGAATTATGTGAGACCTAATCGTGATGAGGGAATGGCAGCCAATATAGAAACTATGTGGTTGGTCCAAGTAAAAAACACACACACACACACTTACACACACTTGCTGCTTCCCAGCCAAGATGTTCGTCAGTCCATACCAGCATGAACGTTATCCTTTTGCTCTCAGTAACCCTACCATTTGCTGCATTTAAAATGCAGACTGTATAATGTCACTTTGCATCAGGGCAAGCATCCACAAAACAGCTGCTTTTCTGCCTTTAGTATACGTTGTCATTGTGGTGTCCTTGGTGAGTCTGTCGGCATTTTTGTTTCACTCTCTGACAGTTAAGTCTGCTGTCCATCCCACATTCAGGTTTCACAGGTGAAAGCACATGTTCACTTCCCCAGCCAGCTTCTTTTCAATCCTTTTTTTCTTTCTGGAATATTAGAAGAAAACACGCCTTTAAAGTCTGGTTACTCTTCTTTTTTTTTCCTTCTTCCAAATTTCAGTTGTTTGCATGCAGCAATGCCACATTGTGTTCAGAACTGCTCGGAGACGGTAATTAAAGGCGTCACGGAGGATCTCGGCCATCAAGCAAGAACAAAAAAAACGAGGCTGTTTTGAGTGCCCTTGCGGCTCTTGCCAAGTATAAAAGATGGAGGGAAGGGAAATACATTTATGAAGGAGAGCAGGTTGATGCATCCCCTTGACAGTGGCTCTGTGGTTGGCAGTTAACTGAGAGGACAAGTGACACTGGGGTAGTGGGTGCGAGCAAGACAAAAAGAGGAGAGAGTTGGTGTGGTTTTGGAGGGAAATTAGATGCCTTACTGGCTTTTTAAAAAACAAAACAATAACTACAAGAAATCAAGTTGTTGGGGTTAAGAGCCACAATACAAAATGCCGTATATACATATCTTACAGTTACGTTTAATGTCCTGAGTAAATTCTGAGTGAGATAGAAATGAAAAGAGTCAGAAAGAGCACAGAAAGTCTTGTCTGTTAGAAGTAGGTGAAAAGAGGGAGCGTGGGACTGTAACGCTCGGGCTGTTTGAAGCTTTGCCCACCCTGCAATCCTCACCTTGTGACTACTGCCTGTGACACGGTGCTGAAGTCCAAGCCCTTTCTCTGTTTCCCGCCCACTGTGTGTGTGCACTTTTCCTCTACCACCCCCCCATACCCCCTCCCGCCCTCGTGTCTTTCTGGTCCTACCTCCCTCGTATGTTGCTCTGAGACGGTTCCAGCCAGTTTGTGGCGGCTGGGTTTCGACTGTCAAGGATTTGGCACAGTTTGACTGACTGCACCCTGGCTAGTTACAGAGCAGACATTACCTGCTGTGTTTGACGCCCTCTTAAGCGTGTGCGCTTTATACTGGGCATATTATTACTTTTCCATTTTGGTGACCGGTGGTAAAATAGAAGGGTGATGTAGTCCCACGGTCTAGTTGTAGATGCATAATTTTAGTTTATACTCGCGTAAAGTACCATGGTGTGAGTCCCCATTGATTGAAAATTTCCAAAGGTGGACGACCAACTGATGCAACAACTTGTCTGTCAACCTCTGCCCCGACATGGAAGTCGTGACGACATGATGTTGCCTTTTCTTTTGAACTTAAAATTAAAGGCTGACAATAAAGAAGTATAAGGGTCTAATTAAACTTTTGAGATGCAACTGTCTTCTTCCATTGTAAACAAAGATTTGAGCATGCTACATGTTACGTTTCAGTTTCAGGCAGGTTTGCTAATAGTCTCTAATAGTTTTTGAATATTTTTGTTGAAATTTTCATTCTCTTCATGAGAGCAATCCATAAATCAATGCGTTGACACGCAAATGCCTGGTATCTGTAGCTGTCACAGGACTGTAATAAATCCATCCAATTGTTAGGCTAAAACTACCGAGCGACCAGCTAGCTACCTTTCTGAAGTTGACACATGCTTGAGTGTTAATATAAATGCATTAAACACTTTTATAAATAGCAAAGAAAATGCAGTTCAGTCATCGAATGTATATGTGTGTGTGTTATGTCAATATTATCATGTAACCCCCTCTCGTCCTTCTCCTCTCTTGACAGGCTTTCTGTGTCGACTTGAGCCGTACCTATATGGCGTGTTTGAGTGGAGAATTCTGCCAGGCACAGCACCTCACCTCCGTGGAGAAGTGAATCGGCCGCCCCCCAAGGGACTACGCTACCCGAAAACCCCCCTGATTGACGGCACACTAGGAACTGCTGACTCATCTAAAGCCCCCCTGGGATACTGCGTAGTCCTTGGCCCGACTGCACTGCCTTGTCCCAACCAATACGACAAATCTTTGCTCGCCGCTTTCTTCTTGAACAGCCAATCACAAACAGCTCTCCTGAATGGGGTAAACTGATTGGATGACTCCTGGATAGTCTCTCCATCTTTTCTTTTTTTTTTTTTTATTCTTTTCCATTTTTGGGTTTTGTAATATTTCATTTTTTACATCCCGGAGTACTGTGGACTAGTTGATACTTTTTGTTACCACGTTTCTGTGTACATCATCCCGTAGTTGAACACCTGTTGTCCTTCTGACCCATCCTTCACCACGTGTTGTCATTTTTATTTATTCTACCCTTTTCTGACTTCTGAGCCAAAAGTTGCTTTTGTTTTGTAAGAGTATTGTATTGTAATTGTTTTTTAAGCCGTCTCGCCAACATGAACCGCCCCGCTGCAGTCGAGATTTCCTACGAGTGCATGAGGTTCCTCATCACCCACAACCCCACCAATGCCACGCTCAACAAGTTCACTGAGGTATGCCCTCGTCTGACCATGTTTGTATCTGTGTGCGTTTGTTTGAAAGTCCTGTGTCTAAAACGCTCTCATGTCTACCAGGAACTGAAAAAGTGTGACGTGAACACACTGGTGAGAGTTTGTGATGCCACTTATGATAAGACTCCAGTGGAGAAGGAGGGGATTCAAGTCCTGGTAAGAGTTCACAAGCACACACGTTTGTGGACGCCTTTTTATTATATGCTTTTTTTTTTAAAAATTAAAAAAAAAAATTTATACACTCACGCTGTCCTTTTGGTCTCCTCTAGGACTGGCCCTTTGACGACGGCGCCCCTCCTCCCACCCAGATTGTGGACGACTGGCTCAAGCTGCTCAACACCAAGTTCCGAGAGGAGCCTGGCTGCATCATCGCTGTGCACTGTGTAGCAGGACTTGGACGGTGAGTGGCAAGCTGCATCGATTTGCCTGGAACTGTGACAATAACGCAAGAGGCAGTGTGGATTGTTGTACGGCTCACTTTTTAAACATTAAAGGTCTGCTCGAACATCAGTAAGTGACATTGAATTCCTTGCTCAGATACAACTCCTCTGGCAATATGCCAGGTTTAGGTAAAAGCTGTGTGTGGATGTTTCATCCAAAGATTTTCCACCAACCCATGTCTTGATGATTATCAAGGTCCTTGCCACAATGCTAGCAGGCTAGCCCAGTAGCGGTATGATTCTTCACTGGCCTCACAATTTGATTTTAATGCTATTCACCTGTCAAGATTTCCAACGCTCCATGTCTGATGCATCTCAATGTCTAGCATCCTCACACTGGAAAACACGCTGTCTGCCCTTAGCGTGCAACAACAACTTTGGATCGTGTTGCAAATGCAACACATGGCACACAGGTGGGCTGTCGGCGTGGCCATCGCTCTGCCAGGTTTCTCCTCCACCAGTATCCTACACGTTAATTGGCTGTAGCTCCCTGACATATCCAGATTTTTGGCATGCGAGACATCCGGAATACGCCTGTCTTTGAACAGTTGACGCATAGCGCTCGAGTGACAATGTGCGAATGCCGAGCCAATGAAAATCTGGCTCTGATCTGTTTTTGTTGTGTTTCCCGGAGCTCCAAAAACTGTCGGCGAGCGGGAAATCAGGGCAAAAGTCGTGTAATGTGAACTGGGCACGAATGCACCATCGGGTGGTTGAATTATCATTAATGACAACACTTGGTTGCTTCTGCAGACTTGCAGAAGCAACCAAGCAAATAGACTTGCACCATCGGGTGGTTGAATTATCATTAATGACAACACTTGGTTGCTTCTGCAGACTTGGAAGGAAAGAACCATTTCATTTGCACGTGGACTGTCAGTCTGTTGGTCTTGAGGCTGCACAGGCAAAGCGCTGATGTCGTATTCACAGACCAATGTGACAGTGAATTACAGGCGGGTTGTGCCGAACAACAACACAAGTGTGAAAAGGAAGAAGGCAGAAGCCCATGACGTGGGAGAACTAGTGTTAAAACACCCTTACTGGCCACAGACTCGCACAATAAGCCGATCAGTTCTCAATGGCGTCCAGCATGTTGCATTGCTGTAGCATTCCAGAGGTTGTATAATTACCAGTATTGGTTAGACTGCCATTTTCTGAATTCATAGCCTCTTCTTCCCAGACCTGAGTTACTGCAGTTGACTCTGTTCTAGCCTTCTCTTAATGGTCTTTAGTGTAGGAGGCTGTTCCTTGTTGTCGTTTGTCATTTCTTTAACAATATTCTCATCCCTTGTTCCACACTATTGCATGTTTTTTTTTTCTTCCATTCCCTTTTTTTTCTTTCAGTCTCCCTTCTTTCTCACATTCCCTTGTGAATTTTGTGTGAGGGAGAGAGAAGCCACTAAAGAAAATGCTCTGTCAGCACTGATATTTGACCCTCCGAGTGGTCGAGAAAGTTTTTTCTTTTCTTAGTATTTATTTATTTTTCTCATCTGGTGAGAAAGGAGAAGGTTATCTTACTGTAACTTATCACAGTTTTGTGTGTGTGAGCACCGGGCGCCAGCAGGGCAACAGTGAACTTGTGCACCCCTGTTGATTTCCCAGGCCTGTTTCCCAGGTTTAAACCTCCTCCCTTCCCATCCACCATATTACTATGGAACCATGTGAACCGTGGCATTTAATCTTCTGTTCTCCTTCTCTCCTTTTGATTCTCTCACTGTCTCCTTGAACTGGTCCATTGGATTTCTTTACCTCTCAGAGCTCCAGTCTTGGTGGCCTTAGCCCTCATTGAGACTGGGATGAGGTATGAGGATGCTGTGCAGTTCATAAGGCAGTAAGTACCCTCCCTACTTTTGCACTTTAAGGCTTTAATAAAGATTGAGTCTTAAATCAGTAAATGGTACAATGTGTGTGACTAGAATAGTGCATGTGAAATCAACAGCCTCTTTTTGGTATCGGCCAAACTGTAATTTAAAGTTGTCATTTAGGGAATTTGGTTCTGTTTCTTTGGTATGTTGTCAACTTTTGAATGTTGGCATTTGTCCATCTATATTAAATACTGGGAAGAGTTATTTCTCGAATTTCAGTACGACTAGAAACAAAGGTGTCCATTGTTAAAGGAATAGTTCAACACATATGGCTGGCTGAGACTCCAGAAGGTTCCACAAAATATAGCACATAAACCCCCATTAAATGGTGAACTGATATCTTTACATCGTTATTTGTATCGATCAAACAAACGTATAAATGTCTAATATATTGAGCATTAGAAGTAGTTTTTGCTCGCTGTTTTCCCCCGTTTCCTGTCTTTGTTTTAAACTCAGCTCACAGGCATTACAATCAACACTTAAAATGATGAAGGCACTTGCAAATGTCAAGAACGTTTTGTACTACCAGGTTGCCAAATGTAGCTTTTATATTTAATAGACTAACTATCTGGTATGAAATGAATGGCTTGTATTTGCCAAAAATAAAAGTTGCTCCTCCCAACATGCTAAGAATGGGTTAAATGCAGAGGTGATTTTTCAAAAAGAGAAGCGTAAGAGTTTTGTTACAAAGTTAGTTAAGCTAGAAGGTATATCACTCTGGTAATCACCGTACTGTTTGCTGTGGATAGTATTATATTAATGTTCTACCCTTCCTCTGCTTTCCATAGGAAGAGACGCGGCGCCTTCAACTCCAAACAGCTTCTTTACCTCGAGAAATACAGACCCAAAATGCGTCTGAAGTTCAAGGATACCAACAGCCACAACTGCTGCGTGCAGTAGGTCGGCGGCCTGTCAGTGCATCTTTGTAATGCACACATTGTGGGGAATCTTCCAACAAGGGGGAGAAAAAAAAGAAAAAGAAAAAAAAAAATGAAGAGTGCTATCAGTAATTATTGTGATGATTTGTCAACACTGAGTCATGGTGAATTGATCAGAGAGCTAGTGAGTGATCGAATGAATGAATCCAGATCTGGGGATCCACCAGCCGAACCAATGAATGGAAGGTCAAAGCACACAGATAGGCCTGCCTCCCGGTTATACTGTTCAACCGCGGGCCAGAATCTTTTCAACTTGAGTCCATCCTGTTTCTTTTCTTTTTTTAAAATTTTGTTTCAGTTGTAATCATGGGATAACATTTTCCATTTTGTGAATTTTTATTTTTTACACAAACCAAGGTGACGAAAAGATGCTAAATGATAGACTGATTTTCATTTCCACAATTATTGATATTACGATCAGGCCAGAATAATGTACCTTTTAAAAGAAAATACATTTTTAATCTATGAAGACATTGTGACTGTCCATTTTGGTATTTGGGTGTTTTTTAATTTCATTTCTTTTGCACAAAAACTCAAAGGTTCACCTGAAAATGCAGTAATGTTTTTCCTTTTACCCTTCACTTGCTTAATGTCACTTTCAGTTTAGGAGTTCACTCAGTTTGAATATGTCTGAAATATTTATTCACAAGATATGTGTGGCAGTTATGTGTTTGGCAGGGGCAAGGACACTTTGTTATCAATACTTTTTTTTTTTTTTTTTAATTCTTTGAGAGCCATGTCTTTTCTTTCTTTTATCTTTGAGTGCAATAATCAGTCCACCTCAGATAAGCCCACCAAACCTTGCTGAGCATCCTAAACACACACACACACACACACACACACACACACACACACACACACACACACACACACACACACACACACACACACACACACACACACACACACACACACACTTCAGACCACCTCATCCAGGCAGTTAAACAGGAAAGAAACGCAGCAACAACAACAACAACAACAGGTACTTCTCCGGCTTTCATTCATTCTCCTTAACAGGGCTACAATAGGACTTCCCTACGTATAGCTATTTAAACTCACACACAGAGCCTAAGATTCAACCTGAAAGACAAGGTGGAGAAGAATGAAAATGGTCAGTTTTTTATCATTGTACCCATTTTGAAAAAAAAAATCCCCAATTCGTATTGGTTCTTTAAAGATAAATAAATTGAAATACAAAGCATAAGTGTCTTATTTTCCTGCGTTTGAATAGCTGTTTTTGCACGTTTCATGTTTTTAAAGGGAAGTAAGAGGTGTGACAGTGGATTGCACTTTACTGAGACCGGTAGTTGGAGTCAGCACTGGATAGAGTATAGGGCTGCGATCTCTCTCTGTCTGGGCCACCAGCTGCTCTGCTGTATTTGTGTTTTCTTGCTCTTCCCCATAACATTTTAAAACTATTTTCCCAATCCTCAAACCTCAATGTGTGGGACTTTGTTGTGCCAGTCCTTCATGACCAAATTCAAACATTTTATTTTCCTGTTTTGAAAAGGAGCGTTTGGTGATTAACAGTCTCTGTGTCTCCCAGACAGGGTGGGTGTGTGTGCGCTCATGAGGCTTGTCAGTCACAGTCTGCCCTACATGTCCTTCCCCCGGCAGAAAGTGAGTCAGCGCCTCGTGGAAGGCACAGGACACCGCGGTACTGAGAAAATGAATGACTCACAACCCGAGACTGGTTATCACGACACCAGCCGGTTACTGAAGCAAATGAAAGGGCCCCCTCTGCTGCTCAGACCTCGTCATGGCCAACATGCAGTTTGTCAACAATCCACGCAGTATTTGATGAAACAAACCAAAGCGCTCAAAGATTAATAACTTGACACAACAATATAGCTTGGCCTTTTAGACAGAATAAGCGCCGGGATTGTTGTGCTGCTTATTGTCACTGCCGGCAATAATGCAGCGGAACCAGGAACAAATGAGCTTGTGTCAACAGATTAGAGCTGCGTAACCTGCTTCGTATACTATGAATGCCAAATAGGCTTCCAGTGAAATGTATGACAACCAAAGAGCCTGATGTGAATCTGACTTTGTGTTCATTGTTCCACTTGAGAAGCTGTGTTCAGACACCACCACATGGTGTTTTACAGTCCATCAAACTACAGTGAATACAACTGGCCTTTAATTTTCCACTCGACTTCTTCTGGTTTATGATTGTGTTCTTGTGAGGTCTTGAGAAACAGATTGCGTATCTGGTGATGTGTTAAACAGAATTCCAGCGAGTTTAGTCTGAGACGAGAACATCTCTTTGGATCCAAGATCGTTGCTGGTCATCTCTTGGCATGACCAAAATTAAATAATGTCATAAAATTAAATGTCTTTGCACGATCACTTATCTATATAATTCCTATTCTTCCTCCACATAGCCTTCATTCTATTTTTGCACAGTTGTTACTAATATTAACTGGTCTAGGTATGTACAAGTACTTCATGTCATGTACACCTGTGTGTAGCTGTTACATATCAAAATGTCTGCTCTAAAAATGGAAAAAAAAAAAATAATTTGCAGTAGTAAGTTCAGTAATCCAGGAGAAAGAAATGAGTAAAATAGTACTCCTTTCCCTTAAATGTATCCATTTAACAGTATTGTGTGCAATTATGTGGTTATTTTTGGCAATGATGGTTGGTAGTTGTCTCACAGCGGTGGTCTTGGGTTCAAATCCTACAGGTGGTTCTTCACATCTCCGTGTGCGTGTCCCTCAGTCTAAGTGGCAGGCGTCTTAGAGATATGACGGAGCTTCGATAGCCGAGTATGTGGGTGATCTGGGGTGAATTATCACCTGCTATGGGACGCAGCAGGCTGGTGGTTTTAATCGTTGTCCTACGCAGCAATCATGTGTCTGCTGGTCTGGCATCCGTTCCAGCACCACAGTGACACCTGATGGTGTAAAGCTGAGCACACGCAACGACTTCCACACTGCTAGTGCTGAAATAGATCCTTGTTAATATTAGTAACATCTTCTCTGAGTTTCTCCGGCTGCAAGTCAATGATATATTGAAGGCTACATATTATTTTTTTGGTGTTTGTCGGCCATTTAAATCTTTCTCTGACTTTGTTTGTGTTGGCTCTGTGAGCTTGTGTGCATGATGTGTTTCTGAGGGTCGTGCAATGTTTCTTTGGCCTTACGCCTTTTCTATCGGTCTGTCTCTGTGACTTGGTGTCATTCAGTTGGCCGACTTATTGCTGTGACCTTGCTTCATTTATCCAATCAGAAGAAGTTTCGGTAGTGACTAGATTTTGCTTTATTGTCTTTTTCTCACGCCTTTCCGTGCAAATTCTTCTGAGGTTGTCAGTTTTACAGATCTGAGGGGTTTTTTTGACGACAACGTTAAAACATTTTTCGACTCAATTAATTGCTTGGTCTTTAAAATGACCAAGCAATTAATATATTTTTTAATTGAATATCTGTTACAATATACCAAACCACAAGTTGATATTTAAATGCCATGTATTGATATGAAAAATCCAAAACCAGAAATATTTTGCCCTTTACAGGAGACAAGGAAAAACTGACACAAATCCATGGAGATCAATTTGAGTTACTTTAACATTTAAAAAGACAAAAAATAAATATAACAAAGATCCTAAATAAGTTGATTCCACATTATTAACATTTTCGAGGCTGTAGTTTGTCGAGCTGTTGAATAATATGGGGGTGATGCTGATATAAATGAGATGGAGAAAATATGAGACTTTTCAACCCAAACTGAATGTATTAGTTGAGTTATGGACTTAATACACTGCTGGCTGGGTATAGATCTTCACTGTTGTCATTACAACACTTGAACATATGCCAACCCTGCTGATTCATTGGCCCAAAGCTTCTCATAACTCTTGTAACACTATGTGGATCGTTTGTAGGAGGACGTCAGGAGCTCCATGTTTGCTTTAAAAGATGCGGGAGGAGAAAGGCCAAGAGGTTTTGATTCTTCTCAAGAAGACCTTGATCTAATGCAACACGAGGCCCTCTGCAAATCTGATCTAGGCCACACTATTAAGCAGCCCACTCTGCGATACGCCATTGTGATGCGTGGCCCTTTAAAAATGCATGTTCGCTCTTGGCTCTGTATCTTTAATGAGGTTTGTCTGAAATATTTGATAGCCTTGTGCTCATTTGAAAAACAAGTACGTTTATTTTCATTAATATTTGATTCGGAAATGAATATATGTAAAACACATACATTAATTAGTCTGTTTTGATCAATTGTCTCTGTCTAATGCAGAGCGAGGATTTCCGCACAGTAACTCCCCACAGGCTACACTGGTGCATATCATTCTCCGGTGCTTCAGAGCACAGCCGTTCCCTTTTCAAAGTGGGATTTAGCATCTTTTAAGACTATTCACACTCAAAGGAAATTATCAGTTTTCACTAAGCGTTGAGGCGCATTTGTAAAATGGATGTTTGTCCCATTAGAGTGTGCTGCTTGAACGATGCATGAATAGGGATGCACACATCATACATGTGGCATTGCAGATGTGACAGCTGAGAACTGATTTTGCCCTCGGGACACATGCTGGGTGTTTTATTGGCGGCTAAGGACTGCACCACCAGTTCACTCAACTGCCATATCGCATATTTATATTGCATATTAATGAACTGGAAAGTCTTTAACATCAGCTGCTACAAAAGTATTAGAACAAAAAAAGTGAATTCACTTCAACACCTTCCTTCATTTTCAAAGTGAAGGGTGAAGTGTAATGTCTCACCTCGCCACCGGATGGTGATAGAGACCTGTATGAGCACTGCAGTAATGCATATAATGGCCAGTAGAGAGCAGTACTAATACACCAATCCCTCAGATGCTACTGGTGGGCTGCAGTGTGGAGAAGTGTGATGTATTCTCTCTTGGAGCACCTTGGACAGCGCCAATCTGGTGAGTCATACTGCCACTGTTTTCTCCACGTTTGGATTCAGCAGACAGAGGCCGCACAGTAATTAATAACCACATTTATTTGTGGAACAAACAAACAAGGGGTGGAAAATGGAGGTTGTTTAGCTTTTTTGCAACTCACCCCAACCTAACTCGGACAGAGTAAGGATACTGCAACAAGGAGACGGTCTCTCTGTTTGTACTAATCAAAGCTGATTTCAGCTTACTTTTTTAGGTTATAAAAACAGTTTAACGTTTCTTTCAAGCGCTTTCCCTGAAATGACAGCATATGAAATGTTTCTTTCTATCAGAAATGGTTGACACGGTTCTCTGATGTCTTTCCAGAATTAGATGTTCATTGAAAAAGAGCTGAGAACGTGGAAAACGCCTTAAAGCCTCTTTTTATGCAGCGTAGTCGTTTGGCAAAGAACAGCTTTATGTTGGTGAATGTTATTGTGCCGCGCTGCTTTCTGCCCTTGGCTCCGTCGCAGTGAGTGTTAATGAGTGTGAGTGCATGGTGAATGACAGGCCAACACACTGCCAGTCAATCAGCAGGGTTGTCTGGCCCCTCTCCTCCACTCTCTCGGGGATGAGATATGTGTCATCCTCCCATGAGGCATCTCACCACGGCGGTGCCTCCGTTCTCCCTCTACCGTGCCAAGTCCTTCCCACCCCACTCTGCTTCTCTGTGCTAGTTTGTCTACGATCCCCTCTGGCTCATCTCTGCGGATGGTGTTTTCTCTTCTTCTTCCTGTCTTTATTCACCTGTTTGCTTATTGGCCCAGCTGTCATCTTCAACTCCAGCTGCTGCTTTTCCTCTTCCCCGTTGCCTTTTGGATTCGTAACCCTGCTGTACCTGCGCAGCTTCAGCCTCTCACCCCATCTCAATTCCATTCGGTCTTCGTTCTTTCTCATTTCTCTCAAAGCTGACAGGGGACTAAAACTGAAGCAACAAATACACAGCACTTAAGCGGTATAGGTGGTTGCTGTTTGGCCGACTGATCTTTATTTATTTGCTCGCTGAAGATGAAATAGTAATCCCGAGCAGAGGCATTTTTCCTTTCGTAATGCACTTGTCAGCAGCCATATCAATAGCCCCAAAGCAGCCATGAAAGGCCGATCTATCCTGACACAGCATGCGCTAAGTGGCCAGTTTAACAAGCACCTCTACTAATTGGTTGTGTTTGAGCTCTCCATTCATTAGCAGTTAGGGTCACGCCATTACAGAAGGCAGGTGTGCACAATCCTTTTGTTCTTAAACTTCACCTTATCGCCTCGATCTTTTTTTTCTGTGGGACTCTGAGTCGCAGGACCTGTCCTGAGCATTTTCTCCACTTAAGCACGTATCTGAATAGCTTTGGAATCTAACAAGGCGGACACACGCACACGCCACGTGGTACTTCATCAGCAACTATTCATTCTTCCTTTCCCACCTGTGTAGAAGTAAAAGAGGTTAGAGGCTACGCACACCGGGCATGCAGAATACATACAAAATATCTATTAATTCAAACAGGGGTTTGAAATTAGAGCGTATGTGTAATGAAGAAATATTGTTTACAGGGGTGTAGCTCCATCTACAACATATTTACTCCATCTTTTTGTTTCCTGAGAGACCTATTTTTATGGTACGTCACACATACAAGGAATGTGGAATTTAACATACTGTACATCATGGTATTTTACATCATTTCCTGTACAATGTACAATATTTTTTTTGTGTCTGTTCCTCCGGGGGCACACTTGCGTTTCCATGAGAGATCACTTCTTTTTTTTTTTTTTCCGGGGTCATCTGTCAAAACACTCTCCGGAGAGCCGACGTCAGTATCCCAGGTGTAATCTGTTCTGGCAGACAGCTGATCCCTGCTGAGTGAAATGGCTGCCAAAGAGTCTGATTTGAATGTGAACGCTCCCCTCCAGACTCTCACTGTCAACAAGCGAGCCAAGTCCATCTCTGGTGTCAAGCTGCTCATCAAAACAAAGGCATTAGCTATTATTTTTTGCAGCGTTCCACAAACGCTCCACCTGCTGATTTACAACTTTCACAGGAGCGCCTCACCAGCGTAGTCCCGTTTGAGACTCGGTATTGAACCACATAGTTAAAGTATTGCTAATCTCACAGTAATGGTCAAGTCATTGACTCAATAATGGTTTCTTTTCAGTGACGCCCTTCTCCACTATTGACTCTCGGTACAAAGCTTTGCTCATTGACCACTGCCAGGGTGATATTCCAGGGAGTGGATGAGAGGGGCTTGGAGAGGTGATCTCACTGTTATCCCTAAGCTATGCTTCCATTGTGAGCAGATCAAAGTGGTATTTATGCAAGGCCCCTGGATATGTGCATGCCACGTTGCTATGGAGAAGTATACTCCAATGTAGTGTGAAAACCTCTCCATTAATTGATGAAAGGTTGTTGGCCTAAATCATCAAATAGAAGTTCAAAAGGGCTGATCAGGCCCCGAGCGTCCAATGATAACAAGCATACGGCGTTTCTGTTTTAAGGGGTATGGTTTGATATTTTGATTGAAATTGTCGAAAGAAGAAAAGCCCATTGTTACCTGTCACGCTATAGTATACATGTATTTAACTAAAATAGTCTTTGTTAAAAATAACAAAAAACTTATTAAACTGTTGATATTTAATAAGAGGGTTCTATATTTACCTCACAGACATGCAACGTCTTCTTTACAAGGAGAACGAACATTCACGTATTTCCCAAGATGTCCACTTATTCCTGTTCTTTAAAACAAATATGCATCACCAGAACTTTCTTTTTCAGTAATCAAGGATTGGAGTGGCTGCTTTTGCTCAGGTATACTTTTCATCTTGTGTATTTTTCTTTCTAAGAGGAACGCATGCAGTGAATGAATCACTTAAAGAACAAAGTGCACTAACTCACCCAACTGTGCAACTTTGAAGCAAAGTTATTTAAATGCAGACTCGAATGTTGCTGAACACAGTTGGAGGTACACGGTGAGCTCATCAGCGTGTGAGATTGAGGCATCTGTAGGTGCTCCTCTCGGTCGCTGTGATCATCTGTGACATCTGCCTGTTCGGTAGATGAAAGTGCAGCCGCTGATGTTTTCATTAAACGACAGACAACATGCATCTGTCTAAAAGAAAAAATGCCTTTAATCCTCACAAACCACTAGAATATCTCTTGGTTCCATTACGCTTCCAAAGAAGATATTTAGACAGGAACCATGTAAACCTGTCAAAATGAATTCGTCGAGGCGTGTTGAGAAAACGTCCAAAAGGCTGTTAACACCCAATGATGAAGCATTGTTCTTTTGTAGGCCGGGTTTAGCAAAAAAAAAAAAATGTTTATTGATACAGACCATGCAACACATTGGCAGTAAAAATGTAAGATTCATAAAGGTCACGTAAAAGTCAGGTTTAAAGATGAGACTCCCATGATGCTAAGGGACAGCTTCAAGCTTGTGTGTTGAGATAATGAGGTATAGCAGAGGGGGGCTCTTCATTGTAAACACCTGAGTTGCACAATGCCAGGTGCATGTGCGTGTAATTGCATACCTCCATATCCTCAGCATTCATTGCCCTCCCTTTTTTTTTTTTTACCCCCGTCAATGTGCAGTTTTCTTTCTGTTTGCATGTGTTAGGTTCCTTTTCATCTTGTCGTCAGGGAAAAAGGCAAGAGACGGTGGCATTTGCTGATTGCTGCTCGCGAATGGCGCCGCATGTGGCAGGGCTTGCATACTTAATGCCGGAAGGCTGGAACTCCGATTGCAATCAGGGGGGACCGAGCCAACGCAGTGGTGGGAGGGAATAAACAATAATACATCCAAATTCAACAAGTGCAGTTGACAGAATGCTCCAGAGACGGGGGAGAGAAATGTCTGAATATAAAGCCAGTGTAATTGACAGCTGATTTTACACAGCGCATCTTCGACCTTTTGCTGCCTTGTTTTTCTCTCCCTGTCCACGCACACACTCCCAATGATCTCCAAACACATGTATAATTCAACCCTGTTCAAGCCTATATGGAAACGCTGTATGAACCTATTTAGCATTCCGACCATTTACCGCGCTGGCAAACACTCTCCACTGTCGAGATGTATCACAGGTTTTTCTGTCGGTGGAGGCAACCAGAGTGGCAGGGGAGGAAATCAGAGGGTGACGAGAGGTTGAGGAACTGATGAACTTGTCTTCATGCAAATGTACCCGAGAACTATTCAGCGCGTGTTTCCTCAAATGTGTTTGTGGTGCGCCACCTTGATGGTAATGCGCGCAGGCTAAGACTCGGAGGCAATCTTCTTGGCAAACAAAAGGCAGGGCGTAGAAATAAACTGCAGAGGGAGGGCAAATCAGGAAATTCATGCCTTTGGGGCTGTTTGTTTGCATACATATATATGGAAAAAAAAAAAACTATGATGCAATGTCTTTGCTAAATAATGCCCCGTAGTCCCACAGTGTTTACAGTTAGATGACTATTCTACATTCAGGGCCAGGCACCCAGGGCTTTGTCTTCAGCTGTCTCCAGTCGTGAGACGAGGGAGACAGGGAAAGGTCTTAGGAAAGGTCTGCCAAGGGCCTGGCCTCTTGTAGCTAATCAGGCTCTCTCTCCAGGCCGCTTGTCCATTTAAGGCCTTTGCCTAAATCTGAGTACAGACAAAGACTTGTTAGGACATAAACTCCTGCTGACAAACTGTGTCATCACCCTCGGCAAGCGCACATGGAGGGGTGGTGCATAGTTTGCACGCAGTACACTCAGTCAAGCAAAAAGGAAACCGTATAATCTGTGTTCTCTTCCTTACACCTCTCTCTCTCTCTCTCTCTCTCTCTTCTCACCTACCGTTCTAAAGCATTCCTGGCTGCAAACATTGTATTCTTTATTCTCTTTACCCATCTCTCTCCCCAAGGCATGCAGTCTATCCTTTATCCTCGTCACCAGTAAAGTGGCAGGATTCTCAGGCCTCACGTCCTGAAATGCCCTTTGCAGGACACTTACAAAATGGTTGGCATAGAGTGGAAGTTGGCGTGATTGAGTGCAGCGCTGACATATGTAATCATCTGCTGACAAGTTGCAAAGCATTGGCCTCAAGGGACAGATTTTTTAAAGGAGAATGTTCAATTCAAGCTCGTAATATGATTAGGCCCACATGTTTTTGCAAGGACATCCAAGACTGCAGATAGTATTGAGTTGCAGGGCACCACGCGAGGGGATGTTCGTTCAATCAAGCTGCGTGGAAAGTCCAATTTAATACAAGTTCGCAATTGCGGTAACACAAAGCATAAAAGTTTCCTTTTGCTGCTTGCAGCGCCACAACTGCTTCCACAAATGTTGCAGTCAATAAATATCAGAGACAATCTCCCCCCTCTTCCAACCCTTTATATCAGACTGACTCTAAATTCAGTCTGGAATGCAGTCACTGCTATCTGATCCCGGCTGTCACATCCCCTGCAACACTCACACACACACACACACACACACACACACATGTTTCACTACGAACACAGTACCTGCCCAGCTTGCATGGCTGACTATATTTCATAATGCGTCATGTACCAATATGAGATACGGTCCCTGATTTCATTTATATGGAGCAATGCTTGCTTTCTTATCTGTGCTGGAGTGAAATAGCTGTGCATCAAGGTCATTAATGTGTCAGTATCAAGCCCATAGAGGGTTAACAGCTACCGTGGAGCGTTTGGAAGTTGCAACAAAACGAGGGGCGTTCAGCTGAGTTTCGCATGCCGGTGTTCACTCCGAGTTCACATATCGACCCTGTAGTTCTTCAGGCAGTGTAGGAACAGGACTTCTTGTATACTCTGATGTCAACACTGAGATTATGTGCCAGGATTTAATCAACGATTTGATTTTCACGGAGGCCAACGCACCATTGCTTAGGGAAGTCCATTCACCTCGGCCGTGACCGATCAGCTTTTGCTGCGTGTTGATTGATGCTTGTGGATGTGTGATAGAAGTGATGCTCAGGGGCAAATGCTTTTCCTGAATTGAATCAGGATCTAATTTTGACATTGGCGTTCGCCTGTGTGAAAGGAGAGCGCCTTGTCTAGTTCTTTCAATTCAATTTTAATTTCAACAGGTTTGACTCTCTAAGAAGACTCGTATTTAATTCTGCTTGAGAAGGTACTCTTCAAATGTTATTTTTATAATAATGTTCTTGTTTTATTTCCAGATTGATTATAACCAAACAATCAGCCTTTAAAAAAACACAATATTGTATTTCCTTGGTTAAAGTTGTGTCCAATCTTAACAAGTTCACAGGCACAAAATAGTCTTTATTCTTTCGGGTCTTTTGGCTGCTGCAAATCACACAAAAATTAAATAGAAAAGATGGATGGAAAGCAATCAGTGGATAGTTTTTAATCAAAATACCTCATGAACCATTTCCACTATCTAAGAGCTCCCTTTTCCTTTTTTTTTTTTTTTATAGAAGCACATCATTTATTTCCATCTTTTATTGAATGCTGCAGGTTTTGTGCCGCTGTGGGCTTTGTGCTCAGTAATTGAATCTGATGGTCTGGTCCGGATGGAAACTTTGTATTCTGAGAAACAACAAGCTGAGCTGTTGGCTTATGGAGATGGCAAAAAGAAAGCCTGGACTTCTAGCCAACCACCCCAACCCAACCAGCATAACTAATCGAGACACAGCGTACTGCCTCTCATCTTAGCCGTAGTAACATGTATGGGTTTTTAAGTTCACTGTCGGCTCCTTGAAGTGTAATTCTGTGAGATGTGCAAGCATCGATAATGAATATAGACCCGCATTAAATCGATCAGATGAAGTTGCAGTTGGATCCTGAGCTGCAGCGTCATACTGTGAATGTAAACATCTGAGCCTGTGCAATCTGTCAGATCGGAAAAATGGCCACAACTGGATCCGAATACTTATAAATTTGGCAAACTGTCAGTGTGTCTGTTGAGCGACACGCACTCCATCTCAGCTCACCGCAGAAGATCTCTCGCGTCAGCTTCCTGGCTTCTTGGCATTATAAAGTTCCCTCTGTTCACGAGTTGTCGTTCTTGTTCTACATAAGCAGTCCGCGCCTTCCCTTAAGTTCAAGCAAACTGTATAATAATGACTCCAAATACCAGATATGGAGTTTTAACATTTGAAATTATTCCATAATTTCTGACTAATGCGTGACTAATAGCTTTCTTGCTCTTTCCGTCTTCTAGCCTATCTCGCCCCCCCTTTCCTCCCTCACTTGGCTCTCGGTTTCTAATAGCCTGCTTTCACTGCTTATTTCCTTCAGTTTGTCGTGAGATGTGGCGGGAAAAAAAAAAACATTGTGAGAGCGAGGGATAAAAAGCTGCCACTTTGCCGAAAGAAGTTTTAATTGGGGCCCGGGGGAAAAGAGCTCCTCCCGTTTTTGCCATTTCTCTCTGTTCTTTATGGATAAAGATCCCATTTCCCTATTGGAGATGCGGTCACGTTGACAAAAAAAAAAAAAAAAAAGATCACAAAAGGATGCTGCCGCGCACGTTCACGAGGCGCCTGCTTGTGTTTGTATTTATAAAACAGCAGGGTTTTCTTTCTTTCCCGAAATGATGCTGCACTTTAGAAATCAGCCATGGTATCTCACTGTCACTCAAAATTTCATCATGCTGTCTAAAATGTCTCGGAGGACTCGGACGCGGCTATCTGTGGAATAATATGTTATGCATGTAAATAGAAATTAAATGAGATTGGCATGAATAAACCATGGCTGGACTTCACTAGAACAAAGACCATTTCTCAAGTCTGAGAGAGTCATTTTAATAAAAAAACCTCTCTCTCGGTCTGTGTGACTTCTAAAGCTGTTGTCTCTCGCCCTCGCCCACCATTGCGTCCTATATCCCTTTCCCTCCGTTTCTTTCTCCAAGTTCATTCACACAGGCACCGGCCCATATTGAGTTTCTGTCCAAGCGCCGCCACAAACTGCCAGCAAAGCTCAGCCCAAACACTAAAGAAATGTCTATCAAAAGTCGTGCGGACGGGCGGAGCAGAGCATAACAACAATGGCAGCGGGAGTGACCCCCTGACAGAGTGACATCACCAAGAGTAATTGCCTGTCATGTGGCGTACTGTTTCACGTTGCACATAAAGGGCCCTCTGCTATTCATTTAAAGTTAAGCCGGTTTGGCCAAGGTTGCCGCGCTCGTCCTGTAAAGAGAAGGATAATTGAACGGCGCCCCTTTCTCTCCGGACTGCCACGGGATGGAGTGACAGCCGTGTCAAGAGAGACTGGAGGTGAAGAAGAGATGCATTTGAATTTGCTTCGTGAGATGTGGTGGTGTTTCTGGAGTGTTTACACGGTGGCGTGTGGGCTCCGGGTCATTTTCTCTCTCTGTCGGTGCCCACAAACAAGTTGGTGATTTCTAACCCTCTCCTCTCACTTTCTTCTTCAGGCCATTGCCTCTTTTTGTCTGCTTTACTAAGTGGTTCCCAAACCCCTAGAGGGCGCTGGAGTTAATACATATCCATATTCTGATAATTAGGCTGTAATTAAGCTGTCATTGGAGTTGGAAACATTGTCTTTGGTTTGTTTTCTCCAAGCTTTGTTTTGCTCAAATTATGTCGGGCACACATATTGATTGTAAAGCAACTATAATTATATTCATTTCCCCGCTAAACATGATCATAACAGCTTGTCCTCGTGCAACGGTTCGTATGATAGCTTACAAAAAGCCAGCAACGTGTCAGTTTCTGCCTTTTACATGCATATGGTCTTTTCAAAATAAACTTCTGTCTTCACAGGAAACTACATATGTGGGCAACAAAACTGCTCAACCAGATTTGGGCAACACAACTACTTTGTTAGGTTTCGGGGAAAAAAAATCTCTTTTGGGTTAAAGTGATTTCACAGAAATACACAAGTTATATGACAAATATAAACTTTGACTTCTCGTTGCACACGAGGAACAAACAGCGGCCTCCTGGCTGAAATATTGTCGTTTCTTTGACCCGTCCACCTCTCCTCTCACCCGCGATGTGTGAGCTTTTGTGGTCTTTATACTTCCTCGTTCATGACTACATTACATGGATGTGTAATATCTCTATTTTTTTGCCGTTGGTATAGCTACGAATGCCGGATGAGACCAGCCTGAACATAGGATGTGGAATATCTTGTGCATTGCAAAATGTAATTACTTGATATGCAACATGGCTCCATACCTGCACGATAAACTGCTGCAGGAATATGTGGCTAAAAATGAAATAATTAAGGAACATGCGTACTTCATCTTCTGAAATGATAGACCATACCTTCAAGCCATTTCTTCACAATGGCTGTTTTAAATAGGCATGTTTTATTGAAATCGCTGCTCATGAAAAATGTAATTGACCATCATTCATTTTTCCATAACACAAGCAGTGCTCAATATTTTTTCAATAAAAATCTCATATGACATTTATGGTCTCCTTGAGAATTCTGGGGAATTCCTATCCCTTATAAATATTGCAGATTGTCTCCCAGTTCCTCTGATATTGGATCCAAGCCACGTTTGGCGGTGGTTCTGAATTGCGATTCTATTTGGATTTCTCCAGATGAATCTCAGTCCGAATGCTTTGGATGCTAAAATTGAATTTCAAAGTGTCTTTTGTGTCACACACAAAGTCTTTCACGGTCCAGTTTTTTTTAGGCGTAGTGTATTATGACATGTTTATGTGTGGAAACCGCTCCCTATCCTCCTCCTCAAGCAACAAGTCAACCTTAAAACACGCCAGTAATTCAAAATTAAGAAAACCCTGGACAGTTATCTCGCTATGAACAGTCCTGCTGTTACATCCTTCATCTGCCCTAAAAGTTAACAGCTAATTCACTCTGACTGAAGACATGGGGATGAAATCCACGGCCCGCCGCTGGTCTCTATATTATGTACATTCAACTGCCGCTTCATTAGTTACACTATAAATGATACGGGATACTCTGTTTGTGTGTTTCAGGCTCGTTTTCACCTACAATCCGATTTAATGCACACGCACACATTTTCTGCAAAGCGCCCTGACAGAGTGATGGTTTCTGAGGGCGACGTAATGGAAGCTCATTTTTCATGCTTCCACGTTGCGATGCTATGTAGTTAATGATGCCCACGCCGTTACCACGGCAACCCATGCAGAAACGCACCAATATAGCAGTGAGGCCAGTCCTCCTCAGCGATGTGGCTGAATGGAAAAACAAGTCTGAATGTAGCCCAAAGAACCTGACGGGGCGCTTGAGATGGAGCAGTCGGGACGTCCAGCTCCAGCGTTTCTCTTTGCACTTCTTCTTGTATTGGAAACCAAGTACTAGCTTACCAAATGAATCTGCTCACTTTCAGCAGGTGTTTTTAAGGCTGGCGCCATAGCAGGACCACACACACACACACTGTTCGTTTTAAACATCGTTCTAAACCATGAATTCCAAAAATGATTGATAAATTCACGTATCGCCCGGCTCTGAAAGGAATACCGTGTTGCGGGCTCATTTTCTGATTCAATTGGGCAGAATTGAGGGATGATTAACGCTTACTCAATGAGCTCGAATGGCTGGCAGAGGATGGCGGTCTTCCTGGCAACGGTGTCTGTTTGTGGAAATTACACAAATCACTTGTCGTTATGGTGACGATTTATTCCAAGTTAAAATGCTCTCAAACATTTTCTATGGATATTTTTGCAGTGTGACGATGAAAAGGAAGCAGAGGAGGGGGATGTGGGGGGGAAGAGGAGGGAAGAGGGGGCAGCAGCAGCAGAGTGGGGAGCAACGGTTGCAGAGGTGATGTGATAAAAGATTCATAGAGCAGCAGATCCCAGGTCAGCTGGGGCCTCTGCAGCCTCTATACATCACCACCAATAGCAGCTTACCCAAGTCCCACTGCAAAGGCAAGGAATGTATGCATGTGTGCGTGTGTGTGTGTGTGTGTGTGTGTGTGTGTATGCGTGTGTCAGAAAAATTTAGACCAACAGAGAGGGAGAGAGATGAAGATAGAACGACTCTCATCAGAGAATCCGTTTATTCCTGCGGCGAGATGGATCGATCAGCCTTAACGCTTTAAACTTTAAACAACCTTAATGTGTTTTTGTGTCCTTTGGAAACATCCATAATGTCTGAATACACAAATTACATATCGCCGCTCTGTGACCCCGAAAGCTTTGGTATGAACCTATGCAGCGCTCTTTGTGTGCTGAATGGAAATGCCAAGAGTTGCACATGGGTTCGTATAGATAAGAGCATGTGACAACACTCCCCACCTTTAGCCTATAACGCAGTGTGTCTGATGGTGCCAATGAATATGTTACCAAGACTGTGAGATTAAGAGGGACAGGCAGAGCGTTCCGTATCAAATCAGGTGGAAACCATTTTCACCTCTGCCATATATTTATCATCCCGTGTCATGTGTTGTTTTTTTTTTTGTGTGTCCTTCTTCCCCTGTTCTCTCCTGGTCCCTCACAATGTCAAAACAACACCTTTTGGCATCTATTTTATTTCATATACATTAATCTTCCTTTTCACTCTCCAGAGAGTAGCAGAGATTTTGAGTAGGGTGAGAGTAGAGTGATTGTGTGATGAGTTAGGTGTGATTTATAATGAGGTGTTCCAGTGCGAACGCGAAAAAAAAGAGTTTCATTATTCAAACTTTTTTTTCCCCCCATGGATTCTGTAATGAAGATGTATTGCCGGCATTACCTGCGCTCTCTGATTTGACTCTGGCACAGGCAGCCATATTGAATTCTGTTTTTCAGTTTTCTCCTGCCGGTATTTATGGGGGAAAATATGTTTAACCGGTGCTGAATTCGCCAATGCTTGATGGCAAGCAGGGAAAAATGCCAGAGTAGTTTTTGTTTCCATGTTTCCAGGAGGACGAATACAACGGCGGGCTTCTCGCGCTGCAGCTAAGTTAAGTTTGACACATTTTGATCAGAGGGAGCTTGAATACTGCTGACACTAGAACAATCTCTATCAAAATGTTTCAAAATGAGCGTGAATTTTTTTTTTTTTATAAGGTGGGTGGTGTTGTAGATACAGAATACCAGAAGTATAATTTATGATAAATCAACACTTTTTTGAAGTGTGTCTACTTGAACTCATGTGCGCGTGTTTCTCCTCTGGCCGTGATCAAATATCCATCATGCAGGTGTTGTGTTGTCGCTTTTCATTTTGTTGAGAGTTCCTAATGTTGCCTGAAGCCTTGTGTGTTTTCACCATCGCTCTGGTTTTTCTGTTGCCTGCGCCCACTCAATTTTTTTTTCTTTGGCAAATTGTGAGCATTTCTGAGTGGATCTGCTGCCGCTCATGCTATTCCAGTCTTACCTGCTGGAATTAATGTGATGGAATAAAAATGAACAGGGGTTGTGGAGAGGAGAAGTTGACATAGTCTTGTGAAAGAGTGGAAGGATTTTAATGTTCGGGATGAAGAATGCGAGGGAAACACGGACACACACATCACCACACGAGCACAGACAGACAATACTTAATCATCCCAGCCACGTTGGCTGGGTATAGTTCTGGTACATGCTTTTAAAAGGATTGCTTTTGTTGACGTCGGGCTGCTGGACAGCCAAATGAAAGAGAGTATATGAATTGTTAGAGATCTGCAAGACAATGTTATTGGAATGAAGCTTGGGGCAGTTCACTGACGGGAATGTACTGATTGGGTCTGAAACTCAGGCGCTGCACAGAAAGTTCAGAAAGCCGGCTTTTGTGTATAGATGTATTCATCATTTTTGAGAAAAAAAGGATTATTAAGCAGTGGGACAACAATAAATGGTTCAGATCCTGGTGGAGAGCCACATAATGCTGTAGTTCATGAAGTTTATTTTTGTTTTTTGCACATCAATGCATTGTTTTTGTTTTTTTAGGATTTAAAGGCGTCTGTATATGTTAATAAGTAAGGAGCTGTCACAAACACATTTGGTGTGTTTTACGCAAGAGAAAGCCTAATTACAATATAAAGGTTTAATTCATTTAAACATTTACTTTCCACATCTTCCTGTGATTAAAAATAGCGAATTCTCAAAAGTGTTTCCAAACTGCTTTTGATGGGGGAAGAAGGCAGAAGACTTGGGAACGCAGGCAATCCTGAATGTATGTACAACGTAAAGCTTTGGCATAAGTCTGAGCAGCATCCTCTGTAAGCCTTTAGGGGAAGGTAAAAGTTACTAAACTAGACAAGTAAAGATCAAATGCACATGCAAGCATACTTTTAATTTACTGCACTATTGAGACAGAAACAACAAGCTTTGACAGCTTTAAAATCTCAAGAGGGAAGGAGTAAAATATGCTGGCAGATGAGCAGTGTGTCTTGAGGAGAATGTTTTTCCCAGCAGGCCTTGAGGTAATAGATTCCTGCTGCAATGATTAGCGGAAAGGACTTGGCCTTATGGCAATTTTCACAGGTATGCACACACACACACTCTCAAACTTTGAAGTGCGCCCACAACTAAAAACATGAATCTGAGGATGCTTCAGACGAGTGACAACCTTTTCGGTCTGAGCGTCGTACCTCTTTCTGGATACTGAACTGGTGACACTAATCTTGGGTGCACTGCCCATCTTGTAACTGTGGTGATTGCATACGTCGTCTGTGCTGCCGGCTTGGAAATGTGCGTGTGAAGCATCTTTGCAGCAAAATCCATATTTGAACATCGTCTGCTCGAATGTCTACAACTCTGGGTTCAGAATGTGATTTATTCGCCAAGCATGGACGCACATCCAAAGAATATGACTGCTTTTGGTTTCTTTCAATAAACTTACACACTAACACACGTACAGCAGAAGAACAATGTTGAACTAAATCAACTCAATTATATTAATTCATCCCTATGTCACAAATAAATAAAGTGCCTGTACAGCAATCGGCACCCTTAATCTTTTCTGACCCAAATCTGCCGCACCTCGCTGTGGAAAGGGTGAGAAGGGTTATTGTATTGTCCCTGGTCCTCCTCTCCGTCACTGCCTCCACACCGTCCGGTTCTAACTTGATCCCCGAGCTGAACTTCCTAACGACTCGGTGAGACTGCTGACCTCCGAAGCCTTGATGCGACCCCCTCAGAACGCCACCGTGAAGAACAAGGCTCCCGGCTGATCTGCTGGAGGCTGTTGCACACACTAAGGGATCCAAGTCTCTTCAGGAAGAACAATCTGTCTCTTCTTTACTGAAGAGGGCTTCAGCGGTGTGGGTCCAGTCCAGATTTTGATTTGGAGCCCAAGGTACTTGTACGAGAACATCCTCTTCACTTCCTCTCCCGGGTGACAACCAGGAAAAGGGGGCTTCTTGTTTTTCTGGTTGTCCACAAGCTCATTGGTTATGCTGATATTGAGCTTCAGGTCATTGTTGCTATACCATGGGACAAAGCTCTCTGTTCGTCTGCTGTATGATTCTGCATGATTCATACATGCAGAATAGATTTATTAAATTTCATTGCATTCTTTCATAGTCTTCACAACTATGTTACTTGACAACTCTGAGGTGGTCATTCTAGTTATAACTAAACTCTAATATTGTGTCTTTAATAAACTATCTTTGTTCTTGTCCCAGGCATAACCCCTTAATTCTACAAATGGGACCTTTTTCTGAATTAATGCAAGTTCTTGCTCCATTCCTTTATATTTTACTGTTATGGTGTGTGATTTAGGCTAATGTTTTAAAGCTCTCTTCTTCAATAGTTGCACACAGAAACCAAACATGGATCCAATAACCTACAAGATGCAAAGACCTCCTCCCAATATATCTTTATTTTACTTGTTATTGGCATGTTGATATGGTTGTAATAAAATAAGTTAATATAAAACATACTTTTTAGATTTTTGAAAAGTGTTGTTTTCCTAAAATTGAGTTGAGACTGAAAGGGATTTGGTGTAAAGTCCACGGGCAGGGATTAGTGGCATGTCTGATCCTCAAACCCAAATCTCTGCAGTATTACCAACACCAGTGACCTTTACCACAAGTACTTTCCCATTAGTTGTTTTATAACTGGCGTTTAAAACATTTACACAGAATGACATTTTGGAAATGTCATGTCACTCAAGATTTCCAAAAGGGTTTTAATCATAGTAAAACATTTTCTTTGGGCAGCACATTGTGGCCTTACAGGTTTGAAGGTTTGATTCAGTACAGCTGGTAGTGTGTGACACCTAAACGTTGGGAATGACTCAAATATAGTCTTTGTTCTCATTCTTTCTGCTCTGTAATTGGCTAAATCTGGCACATCTTCATCACAGGATGATAACCTTATATTCTATAAATATGTATTCAGAATCTGTGTGCATAATCCGATTTGTAACGTCAGTATTACTGTATTCAGTGCTTTAAATATTTTAAGATTTGTCTTAATGTGGAAACAAATATGTAAACGCATACATTAAACTTAAAATGTGTAGACAAGTCTGTAAATGTGTGCATAGATATTACTGGCTGGAAAGTGAATATCTTGCTCCAACAACTGGACATAAAGAAAAGTAATACAACTCAGCAGGTTTTTCAACTGGCTTTCTTCCAAGGTGACCTTTGCTACACTTCTGCCGTGGCATCGATCTGCAAATGTGTGTGGAGATTTGTCTCTCCCACTCCGTCTTCACTGTATCTCAGCAGCAATGCAGCCGACATACCACCAGTTGGCGGTAGCACCCAGTAATTTAAAGGCTGACATTGCTGTGCTGCATAGCCATACCATACTTATATGAAACATTGCCTCGGAGCCAGGTTATATTTGATATTGTCTGCGATGGAGCTCGGCTTTCAAATGACTCGATGTTGGGAGACTTCTGTTCTAGTCTCAGCTAGCTGATCTCAAGAGGCGCAACGACAAGGCATAACTAGTCGGCTCTTCCTTCTCTTCGTTCAGTTTCCGCCTGTCGCACACTGAGCTCGTATTTTGAGTCCCGATGCCCAGTGGTTTTCAGCGTGAGATTGCTGGGCTGCGTATTATACGTAGTCGCCACCTTGGCTTCATGGCTGCCGTTAGACGCCTGAATAGATGAGCATGTGTTTTTTTGTGTAGTATTGAGTTTAGCAGCGACTATAGCCTAACCATTGAGATTTTAATTAACTTGAGACACGTGTTTCTACTAGGCATCATCATAAACAATTGAATATGACAACAACTCTGTCAGTGCCGACGAGCCAGTCTTGCCCAGTCCACTGGTTGCGACCGACTGGTATGTAGGCTATTGCTACCGAGGCACAGTGCTGACAGAGTGGTTCAGACAAATCTCCACGTATTCCCAAATTTCCACACACATGTACAGATCTCGGCCAGGAAAGTGGCGCAAAACTAAAATACATTTACAAAGACAGGCAGTTGCAATGCATGCTGAGTTGTGATGAATGATGTGTTTGTATAGATGGCTTGATGGAAAATAAAATTGCTCAAAATTGCAAAAGAGACAATAGTACGGCACTATCTGAAGGCTGGTGGTTTTTACCTCTTTGCAAAGTGAGACAGGAAATCTTCACATTTCTCTGAAGCAGTAATGGGAAGCAGTGAGCACATGATCACGTTTCATGAAAATGAGAACAGTTGGGAATAGAGATGAGGTGATATTTTATTGAGTAATTAACCAACATTGTGGTCTTGTGATTGGCTGGTGAAACGATCTCTGATGCCACGGGGCCTGACCCACCGTTCTGAAGCTCGACTGAAGTGCGGTGGAGCCTCAGTCGCCCGCTGTGCCCTGATTCTCAACTTTCTTCTTTTCTTTGGATCGGAGGCTGGGGTTCAATGTATTCAATGCAATCGCACCAGCACTTGTTCAGATATTTTCACGAAAATCGTTCACAATGCCATCCCAATGGTGGCACTAGATGTAAAGTTAAGGATAGCCAAAGTTAGTAAGTAGGAACCGTGAACCTGTGTATAATAAAATGGAGGAAAGACAGGTTGAAATTGACAGTGAGCCTCGCCTCTAACATCACAAAATGAATCCATCCATCCATTTTTAGCCGCTTATCCGGGGTCGGGTCGCGGTGGCAGCAGGCCGACCAAGGCTTTCCTCTCACCCGCAACATTTTCCAGCTTATTCTGGGGGATCCTGAGGCGTTTCCAGGCCAGCCGGGAGATATAATCTCTCCAGCCTGTCTTAGGCCTTCCCCAGGGCCGCCTACCAGTTGGACGTGCCTGGAAAACCTCTAATGGGAGGCGTCCAGGAGGCATCCGGATTAGATGCTGAACCACCTCAGCTGACTGCTTTCTAAACGAACGAGCAGCGGCTCAACTCCAAGCTCCATCCTGATGTCCGAGCTCCTTACCCTATCTTTAAGGCTGAGCCCGGCCACCCTACAGAGGAAGCTCATTTCGGCCATTTATTACCTGTAATTGACCCCAAACGAACAACCGCCCACAAAAGTGTCCAACCGCTCAATGTCAGACGAGATGCAATATCCAGTCATGAAATCAGTACTCATTACAAACTCCCCAGTTACAAAATGCTTTGCAGTTGTGTTTGAAGGATTTGGCTGCACACTTATGAAAACTCATGTTTTTCAATGAGACACTTGTAATCAAATGAGTGCCATGATTATTCTTCCACAAAACAACCAGGAAAGATAAGAACATGTGTGGCAGCTGATTCTCTTTTCCTCTCACTATCTCCATTTCCCTCTCATCAGTCTCTCTTTCTCTCCAATCCTTTTTCTCATTTGTTTCTTTCAAAATGAGCATCCCGTAATGTCTCCAGTTAATCTCTGATGCATGTTCCTCTTTCCTGTCCATCTCTCTCTCTCTGCAGCCCTCTGCCCTCTCTCTTCCCCTCTTCCTATCTCATCTTCCATTCATCATTAATTCATGTGATGCAGTGCAGCAGAGCTTCAGTGAGTGATACACTTCAACCATAACAAACAAGCCCAAATCTCTCCACTCAGCAGGAATGATCTGCTTCGACAAGGACCGAGAAGGGGGGGAGAGTGAGATGGGGATAAAAATGTGTTTACCAATTTATTTTTATTTTTTTGACTCACAAATTTTTTTTCATCAGAACTTGTTTTGATTTTTAGATGAAGTGGAATTCTAATTACATTAGATTTTTCCAGAACTAGAAAGAATATTCAAATGTCCTACTGCCAAGCCTGAAAATCGCGGCTGTTAGTAAAGTAACGTTGCTGTTTAAAAAAAATATATATATATTATGCACATATTTTGCATGAAAGATTAAAGTTCAAAGTTCTCTCTATATACTCTAAAATGCATGTTGACAACCTCCAGCTTAATTTATGACAGCAAAATACTCTGCAAATGACAGAAAACACAGCTGAAAATACATTAATGATGCTTAATGAACACCTGATATGTTTAGCATCCACCTGCAGCTCCGGTACACACGTTCTCTCTTCCCCATTTACATGAATCATTCGGTTTTGTCATGGCAACCAGCATGCCCTTTAGTTTTCCGAATTAAGGAATCATTGAAATTACTCATGCCATCGATGGGTCTCCACACATACACACATTCGGAGCAACTTTCCCAGATGATGAGCAGATCTTATGTAACTTTACAGCTCCAATGAAATGCCCTAATTCTAGTCTATTTTCTGATAGCGGCCTCATCAGCTTATCACACCCCGACCAAAGTTGAGCTCGACAGGAACAGCCCGGGTACTCGTGGCGCTCTGAAGGAGGCTTGTCCTTGAAGTTGTCCAGCCTTCCAGGACATTGAGCGGACTTCATCCCCGGGGGAGAACGCAGCCTCTGAGCACTTCCTGCTGGCTCCTGTCCCCCCCCCTCTGTGGACAGACCGCTTCTGGCAGGCTGTTTGTCAAAATGCCACAATATTGAGTGTGCCTATAGGAATTTATTCATCCACGTTGACTGACTCGTCACGCTCATGGATTAGTCTGTGGGATTTGTGAGAGTGTCTGAACTTGTCTGCTTTTTCTGTTTGTATTTTTTTTTTTTTTTATTATTATTCCAAAGTTAAAGTGTTGTCTGTGTCTTCTGCGTCGTGCTCACACAGAGCCCTTTGCGTCTTGTTCGAGCAGTCACCAAAAGGATTTACTTTCTTCAGATTCATGTTGCCCTGATTTACCATCTACAGTCACCTTGAGTAAAATAAATCCTGCTGCCCGCAGCTGTTAATATTACATGTCTTTTTTAGAACGTTACCCCACCTTACCCCGGCCCGGGCTCATGCGCTGCACAATACAGAAGCCGGACTTAAGAAGTACACAGACAATGTTAGACTGATTTGGCGGGGATTGCACTTTTTTTTTTCTCTTTGACTTTCTTTGAAAAATATAATTGGGGGCAAGTGGGAATCCCCACTGCACTGCGATGTGAAAACTGGAAATGGGCTTACTTGCTTTCTTATTAAGTTGGTTTTAAGATGTGAATGGTAAATATGAATGTAAAATGGACTTCATTTGTATGTGATAAACAGACAGCACACAATCTGTCCATCAGTGTATTACATAGTGAGTATGAGAGTCAAAATTAAGATGCGTTTCATAGTTGATGTCATGCAGTTTTTTTTAAGGGTTAGAGTCAGACTGCATGCTATTGTTTTAAGCACTGAGGCATTATAAAGGAATGTGTTATAGATGGAGATGCGCCGATCAGGCGGCTGTCAATCAAAGCTGGACCGTTTTCAGATGACCCGCAATGACGGGTGACCGGGTGATATCGCATGTATTAAAGTTTCTTTGCCTGTCAAATTTACACACGAGCATAACAGTCTCAGGTGGCACACGGAGGCACAGACAATAATATTTCACACACGCACACACACACACACACACACACAATCGATGTGGAAGTTCTTCAGCAGGATTGAAGAAGACAAAGTCCACAATTTTTCACAACCGCAAGTCCAGAATATCCCTTGGAGGGACGATCCTAAAACATATGAAAGAACTTAATCAGACACTTTTATTGTAATTCTGTCCCACGCATGCTGCTCAGCTGAAAGCAATAACCTCAACAGCTAATATTTAAACAGGTTGCAGTGACTGGCATTATGATGCGTTCAAGCTCTACTCAGTTAGGTAAATTGCAACGCTATCATGATTTACTTGCATGTTATCTTGTAAAATATATATTTTTGGCGAGCAATTAGTTGTTTGTAGAAGATGTTTTCGCAGCAATATATACATATATATATATATATTAGATAGACAGGGTGTGATCTACATCCAGGACATGGTAAAACCGTACACCCCAGCTTCTGCCAATCGGCTTGTAGCTCCGTCACTGTGAGCTAAACACACAACAAAGTCACGACTGTTTGCTGTCCTGGCTCCTTGATGGTGGAATGAGCTCCCCATTGACGTCAGGACAGCAGAAAGTGTCTACGTCTTCCGTCGCAAACTGAAAACACATATTTTTCGACTACACCTTGAATAAGAAAGGTAGCGCAGGAGTAGCACTCTAGTAGCACTTAAATGGCACTTACTGAAAGCACTTTATAGTTTGACTTTATTGAAGAATTGTACTTTCCCGATTCTTGTTGTTCTGAGTTTGTACTCACGGTTGAATGCACTTATTGTAAGTCGCTTTGGATAAAAGTGTCAGCTAAATTAAATGTAATGTAATGTAACAGGGATTAATGAACTATTTGATTTCTTAACACTCGCTCTAAGCAGCTTATAATATTTAATGAATATGACTAATATGCCACATTTGTAAAATCAAAGCAAGTATTTCAGTAACAAGGAAATATAACAATTTCCGACTATTTACCTTATCCTCTAGATTGTGCGTTATCATGTAAAAGATAACATTTGGAGTTAATGTAATATACATATTTTAGTTGTGCTGAATGTGTTGAACTTCTCTGTGAGGATCTTTGTGCCATGATGCTCGGCCAATGGAAATTACCTTGAGGATCCATATAACCAATAAAAAGTAAGCTGCTTTTCCTACTGATACGGCCTGCAGGCCAAATGGAGAACTTCTTTTGGACTTTGTTTGAAAATCATGCTGACCTCATCATTACCTGAATGCTGAAGAACGATGAGGGAGGCAGAGTTGTGGGCTGACCCACTATCTTTAAAGCATTTGTCTTCAGATCCATGTTTATACTCTTAGCATCGTTACTAGGAACTTGCCAATTGGAAAGTGTGCCCTAACAACTCCATTAGTCTTCTTTGAATTTTTGTTTGTTCCTAAACACACATATTTTCAGGCAGCAATTTGCCTAATCGCCCGTAAACAATCTTTGTCCTGTCCCTTAGGAGGGTTGGACCCTGTGCAGTGTGTTTGAACACTTATTGTTATGGCGTAGCTCCAAAAAGACATGCTCAATTATTCAATCCGCACTTTAGCCCTCCTCCCTCTGTTTTATCCTTTCTTTTTTTATCCTTTTTCAAACAGCATGCACACTTCATCCTCCCACTCCCCCTTCTCAACATGGTATTTAATGCATTACACTTGCAAATAATCAGAATATTGCCAAAGACAAACAGAGCATATGTGCATGTCAATGAATTTGTGTATAATAAATGCTTTATTATTTCAATTTATATATGTCACTGTTGCTTAAGTGTCTGTGTGTCTTTTTACAAACAGTCTTTAATTTGCCACAACAGTGCCACTGGGGCCAGTGACAGAATAATTGAATGAGATATAAATAATGAATGAATATAAATGCATTAAAATAATCCTTCTGTGGATAATTTTTTTACCAGCTTGATAGTCAGGACTGTTTTGATTGAAGGGAAACTGTGAGTTGTGGCAATTAGTTTTAATAGCCAAACAACTTTTAAACAATTATTCTTCTTTTTCAAAGTTTTTTTGCCGCTGTATGCGAGGCCAGTGATGCCCCGGATTTAATCATCCATCACACGGCCACAATGAGCAACAAGCCGGCGAAATCTAATTTCTACTGCAGTAGAGTTTGGCCAATGACACATGAGAAAGAAAGAATGTGAAATGGTGCGCTAAGAGTCATATACAAGTTGTGACAACTAATTAGCCACTAATTACGATGCAAAAAGAGATTAGATTAATATGAGTAAAGGTCAAAAACATTTAAATGCTCCGACTACACTAAGTACGTGTTACTCATTACACATTATAGTACCCAGCGGACGGAGGACTTTGTAAATAGTGTTATGCTTTAGTGACAATTCTCTCAAAGCGATAGTAAGTGAACAGGACAGAAGTCTATGAGGTCTTTTCTCTCAAGTCTCTTTATTACATCATCAAAATGAGTGTTACAATCATGTGTTCGGTTGAACAGCAAGACATGCATTGCACTGCTGAAGCCTTTTATTTCCTTTGGCTTTAGTGTTTTTAACACTACAAGCGTTCAAATTATCTATTTGCTAACCTCAAGGTTTCCAAAATGAAGGATTGGTTTTCTTAACTGTGAAAGACACTGAACTCTGACAGGAAGTGGAGCAGAGTTAACCCGGCAATCCATCAATCTTGAGCTTGACCGAGCTTATTCTACGTCTGGGGGCAGCCCTTTCACACTGACGGTTGATCCCACATATTTCTTGGGTCACTAGATCAGTGTGAAGTATATGTGTGTGATATGATGTTTTTGTAGACAGTGAAGAACTGGATCTGTGGAAGAGCTAGTTGAAGAAATGGCTGAAATTGAACCCTGCATCCGTAGCAAATGGCCATAGTTGCATGTCATTCCTGTTAGTTTCTACTGTAGCTGCCAATCTAATAAAATGATCCAAAATAATTAAACAATACACACTGTAATAAACACATAACCAAAATTGAAAAATGTAGTTCTGGGGGAACGTAATTTGTAGGAGACGGGGTTGAATTTTATAGATGATTGAGCGCTGTTGCCTAGTTGGTGGATATATTCTCAAACTGGCATGTTTCACAAGTGCTTTGCTGGAAGAAAAGAGAAGGAAAAATAACTGGGCTGGGGTTAAGTCTATCTGAAGTTTTTGTAACATCGGGTTTGTTTGGAGACTTTTGTTGCTGCTACCTCTTTATCACCAAAATCGCACAAAGCCCTGAGTGTACCTGAACGGAGCAGGGAATCAAAACCTGAAAACACCCTCAGATAAAGAGCCCGAGGCAGCGTGGGGGAGGGAGAGGGGGGGGGAGGGGTTCAGGAATGAAAAGAGGGGAGAGAATTTTTCTTTGCAGGCAAGTCGACCAACGTCTATCTCAGAACGATTCTGTGTCAGATAGCAGCGCCGTTGCAATAGCTTGGAGTGTATTTCCGTTTTTTGGGGGGGGGGGGTTTTGCATAGGTGCTTCTCTCATACATATTCAGAGCACAGTAGGACAGCTTACGATATTGAGTCTATGTCTGCGCGTGTGAATATGCATCCATACCGCAGGTGTGTGACATGTCAGCGGGGAGAGGGAAGAGGGTCAGGAGCACAGAGGGGGAGCAGTGAGCGAGCCTTTGTGTCTCAGGTGCACTACAGGAAATGAAAAACGAAGAAAAAAATGGATCGCGAGAAGCACTTGTCATAGGAGGCGACTACCATTTCTGACGGGAAATTAATCACGTATTCTTGCAAATTTGTCATGTTATTCTGGTTGGGAGGCGTGGATGAGATGTGCTGTCGACGGGATGCAGGGAAGAATGCTGATCAACTGAGAGAAAGAAGACACACGTACACACTAATGAAAATGTAGCGCGCACATGCATACAAATCCTCCCTGTATTGGAGGATTCAAATGCATTCCTATATTGAAACACACGCTGTAATTGCTATTTATCTATTTATGGCTTGTGAAATGCATACTTAACATGAATTGACTGCTGGCTTGTATGGTTTGTGAGTGATTAGAATCAATAGCAAATATTGATTTGCAAGTAAACAGTCAGAGTGACAGGATTGCATGCAACAAAGAGAAATTGATTGAGAGCGACGTGTAAATTATTTCCCTCATTTTAAGGCAGCACAGAATTGAGTTATACCATCTATCATATTTGCATACAAATTGACATTTTAACTCTTTATCTTCTGCAGCACACAAATGAAAAAGAAATGCTGTCAGAAAAGAAAAAAAAAAATCTCATTTATGCATGTGCGTCAGGAAAGCTGCACACACCTGTGGAACATCATTGCATATATTGCACTTTCATTAGCGGCTAAATGTGTCTGGCACCCATCAGCTGCATGCAGGCAGCAGTAAAGTACGAACAAATCAGTCTTATAATAGACACTTGAATAAATGGGAATACTCATATAAGCTAAACAGCACACGGCTGAAGCTGCCTGGCTATTACTGAGGCTGTAGATTTACATTCTGCTCTGTGTCAGTTGGATATTGCTTTCCTGAGCGTGGAAGGTCGGCTCTCATTGCTTTACTAATATCCTCAGGTCCTCTTTTCATCTCTTACGGCATTCTCTTGTCCCTCCGACTGTGTGCGTAAGTGCATGCCGGGGCAGTTGCGGCATGTGTGTGTAAGTGCTCTTAAGGCTTTTTATATTCAGATCAATTTCATGGCTGGCTTCTTCACGGCGCCACGTCTCTTTCATACATCAGCCACGTTGCAATGTAGTGGTATGAACACAGCGGTCTTTGCAGACACCGGTACACCAACATTGCTTTTCGCAGGCTCTCGTATTTAGGTTTCTCCCAGTGCCTGAAACATGCAGGTTCATGTTCGCTGTGTTTTGACTTCTTTCATTAAACAGCTCTGGTTTAAAAATTCCCAGGAGGCGATCTGCTTCTCTTGTTTTTCTTCTTATTATTATTATTATTTCTTTTTCTGTTTCTCTTTCACTTCAGTTTGATGTGATCCATCCCTCAGATAGCCGTCGCGGTGTTAAGTATTGAGTCTCAATGTCAGAGACTGGTTGCTTTCCGCACAGGGAGTCAAGCCTCCCCTTCACTTCCAGCTAATACTTCTAACGTAATCCGACCTCTGTGATTTAAAGTTAAAGCAGAATGAGATGAAAAGAGCAAACAAGACAGATGAAAGAAGTTACAACATCATATAACTCTTGCACTAAATGGACACATCCATTAATTATTAACACGGATGCCTTGTCCCTACATTTTATAGTCTCTTACGTGTCACTAGGGATGACTCAATTCGCTAGTCAGAGAGAGATCAAGGACAGGGCAAAGTGTGACACTCACTTTGATTTTGCCATCAACACTCATGTACGAAAGCATGGAGTGCAACTGTCTTGGTTCAGATACGTCCTTTTTGGATCTTACAGTGTACAGAAACACTGCAGCAGTATGTGGTTTTAACACTTGGGCTGGGTGATGTGGGAACCCTTAATTTGTATCCTCAAATTGGACACCTCTGACAAATGATTGTTTGCTATGCGGTTTGAAAAGAGTCCCGATGTGTCCCGATGCCCTGAACATTTAAAGATATGACTCTTGGAAGATTGCTTGGAGTTCAGGCAAGTCAGAAACTTTGGTCGGCTGTCAAGGAGATTGAGCAGTTCCAGTGTAATTCCCCTCATGGCTGCGGTCAAAAGATCTGCCATAAAGTGCCGTGATGTAATTACTTGAGTACTGTTTGACATGTTGTGGCTAAAACTGCAGTCTCATAACTTGTACTGAGATTTGATACAAAAGTGAACTTTGCTGCAGAACAGACAGACCATACTGTCTGCATCTATTCAGACATCTGCGATATCAAATCCCATAATTTGTGAAACAGGTAAAAAATGCTCCCGCTGAAATATTTCAGTTTTAGTAAATTCCATAGTTTATATGAGCTTGGTTGAAACAAGAGTATGTTGTCAAGTCAGAAAGCAACCATAGGAGATAAAAGGTGTCAAACGAAAGGCCAGCTGTATTAATACCACTTCTCTTGAACATTGTTACTGGCTCCATTAGCCCGCAACCCATTGATTTAATTTTACCTCTCATGCATGGAGTGTATCTCAAGGTCACATGTGGCATTTGCCCTTGAAATATGCACCAGATTTTATAGATAGGTCAGTCTGGGAAGGTTTGTGGCTCTGCTTGCACATGTTGCCTGCATAGAGAGAAGCAGGAAGAAGTGGTCATGGGTGATTGGTTTGGTAATTTACACCGAGGATTGCTATATGGAACAAATTGAGTTCGAAATGTCATGTGTCATTTTCTGTGATTGCATGGCTGGAGCTGCTTTTGCTTTTCCACACATATTCTTAACCTCTATTTCCCTCTCTCCCTCTCTTTCTCTTCCCCACTAAAGCAGACCAACGCACACACTCCCTTTTTAAATAAATCTCTGTTTAACAGTCAAGGAAAGGTTTTGTGTGGTGCGTCACAATGTTTCTTAAGGCTGCCGGCCACGTAAACCTTGCAGCTGAAACCTTCTCAGAATCATCAATTGCATCAGTAAAACCTCAGCTGTGAGCAAAGAATCACGCGCACACAACATACATGTCTAATTTATTTTCCTTTTTCTGACCTCGTTGAGCCTTGTAAACAATGGAACAACCCATTGTTTATTCTGTTCTCCTTAGATCAGAAGAGAAGGATTCAGGCAAATGTGCTTCCAGCTTCCCTTGATGAATCACAGTTCCTGTTCTTGCTGCTGTTACATTTTCATATTATTTGGCAAACTGAGCAGTCACATTAATTGTTAACACATAAAGCAGGTCCTTGAGTTTCATCAAATACACCTGGAGTGAATTCAAGCAAAATAAAGGAAATATTGTGTCTTTGTCGGGATTTTTTTTTTCCTTCCTGTATTTTCAGTTTGTAAAGTAAATTTTGAATTTGTTTAAAGTCACTGAGAGCCGTTCCAACAGAGGAGACAGAGCACATACGTCTTGACGGGATTATATTGCGTATGACTTTGGGGAATTGACTGTTTCCAAGCGTGTGCTCTGCAAGCACGATGACGTTCACACTGAAACAAAATGAAACTTGCTGAAGCTGATAGACACACCTTTGTCTTGGATACACAGACCAACAGAAAGATATGCCTTCCTGAAGCAGAGACTGTCGTCAGTTTTGCCACCACTCATACTCAGAGTGGTGCCCAAGTTATTATACAGTGGCACTAACTGCATTTATAGTATTATTGCAACCTTATTTAGCTCCAGCAATGACTGGTAAAGTGTTGGATTACACCAGACTTATACCAGAATTGTAAATGTTATAGTTTGAGCAAGACCGTTGGAAGTCAAGTCTGGATTGAATCAAATCTATGATTGCTAAACAAAGAAAAAAAATGTATAAAATTTGTTCTCGTACTTTTAGGTCCGGCCTTGTCGGCAACAAGCCTCTGTTTCTTTGAAACTAAACTTCAACGCTTTCCTGAACCCTCAGATGTGACCTCAGATCAATGTCATTCATCCATGAAAACAATGTTTTTTTCTGCAGCCTTTTCTCCAAATTCTTCATTTAAATGCATCATATGATGACCACCTGCTATGCATTAGCCAAATGTTGAGCTCTAAATGCAATGCTGGGATGTCAAACTTGACTTCCCTGAATTTTACACAAAAGATGCTTCCTTTTGGCCAAAATGCATCCCGTAATAAGGAGAAGGATTTTGAATTGGATCCATTATGGGACAGGGGTGTGTGAATATGGTAAAGGAACACAAATGGCTTTGTCAGAAGTAGAGAAAGATTCTGGTTTCATTTTAAACAAGTATTTTGTTAAGGTAAGGGCAACAGTGAGGTTTGGCTTAAAATAACTACTTTGCCAAGGTTAGGGAGATCCTTGTCGTTATGATTGACCTAAAATAATAAACAATTAGTTCAGGTTATTAGCTGTCGATTGGAAACACTTGCTGAAACTCACACTGCTGTCCTTCTCGATTGTCATATTTGTTGAAAAGGCACCACATGACCTCGAAGAGATCCCTCTTTGTGGGCCACAACCTTTGGGAGATTGGATCACTGATATTGAAAACATATCGTTCCCAAATACTTCTCTTCTCCTGCCAACAAGGTGGGTCTTATGCTCTCAGCTTAGATTATATCTCCCTGAGTTGCCTGTGCAGTCAATAATATTATTAATCCCTGCAAGAACAACAACTGATAATAACTGCCAATTGTGTGTATATGCTAAAGCTAGAAGCACCACGGTTAGTAGTTGAATACCAGCCTGATATAGGGTGTCATTATTTTGCTTGTATACCTGATCATAATTTTGAAGATATGGAAATCCGTGATATTCTTTTCCAACGTCCCGATAAACTTCCTATTCCCTTGATTTACTATGAATAAACTCTCTCACCAGTTTCTCAAGTTTGCCTCTCTATTCATCCTTGTACGTTGTCTTAAAAATTGTTTAAACAGCGTTACTTGAGATACTTTGTGACAGTGGAGGAGTTGAAAATGAGTATTTTGTTATCAAATCTATAAAGACTTTAGCAATGAATAAAGGTCCTTCCAGTACAGGCCCAAAGGTTGACGTGATAACACATCTCACAGGCTGATTGAAGCATTAGTACGGTTAGAATTAGTCTTTAACCAATCGATTGCTTGGTTGAGACTGCGCACTTCAGAAATCCCCTGGCAGTTTCTCTATAAATACCGAGAGAACGTGAAGGATCCAGCATTATCTTGAGTTATTAGAAGAGCAACACTTGAGAACAATCACGAGCGACTGTGTTGCGGTGTATTCAGAAATCCCGCTTTCCTAGATCGCATTTCTATCTTTCGCCGCTTGTATTGGTTGTAAGAAAAGAAGGATTTTTTGTCATAAGCACAGTTCATGATGGACGGCGTGAAATAATCTCCCACATTACGAGATCCATCAAGTAGATTTAGACTTATAAATTTCACATTTCAGCCATTTATCTCATATTCCCTCCACAGATGAGCTACTGCAGCAATTTCATTTCTACATCACCAATATTACCAGCAATCAGCAACAGCAGAGCCACACAGCCCCGGCAATGCAATAATGATAAAACAAGGAGAAATATTGCCACATTTTGAAGTAAGAACGTGTGAGCAGGTAGACGATACTGCGGTTCCACTGTTGCAGATGCTAAAAATTAGTCATACCTCAAGAGAAAGGCGGTTGTGATTGGTTTAACAGGGGCACACCGCTGTGAGCAGCAGTGAAGGATGCCGTGCTAAAGGTTAAGGGGGGTACGAGATACTTGCAGAGAGCCATCACGCAGTCTGCGGAAGGTTAACCTTTGCTTCTCCCTATTGATCCACCCCACCAAAGAATCTGTATTGATCTGGTCTGCGGACCCCCTGGAATTAGGGACTTTTCTGTAAACAGAGTCGGGATGCATCACACACACACACACACACACAAATATATACACATATATAATCCTCAAATATCATAGCATGACATGATCACTCAGCTATGCGATTATCAGCCACAGAAAATAAGGAGGTGTTTCTTCTGACACCTCTTATTAGTTTTTGTGGAGGGGTAGACGACTGCGAATGAGACGATGCTGCTCCTGCGCGAGGCGAGACGTGGTGCGAGCATGTGTTTCAGGGCTGACGTGAGATTGACAGCATGAGTGGTTGCCTGAGCTGATGGATGTCGGTCCTTTACTTGTCTTGGGCTGATGCAACCTGTGTCGCACTGTGGAACTGTGACAACATTTGGAAGAATAAATAAATCAATCAATCAAAGGCCAAAAAAACTTGGTATCTCGTGTTTGCAGCCTCAGTTTTTTTTTTTTTATGTCCCCAGTACAACAGTCTGCATTTGAGCATGGAGGTATTTGCGTGCCGTAGGTGTTTTTGGCTTCCGTCTATAATTAATGTATGTCGAGAATTAATGCTTAGGTGACATGTCATTCTCATTGGCTTCAAATCTCTACAGGAGAGGAGGGGGAGGGGGTTATATGCCTGTTGTGAAAGGTTTTAACTGCTCTTACCCTTTCTGCTTTGCTGCCTTTAATTTGTTTGGGGGTTTTCTTTTCGTATTGATTTTCTTTTCAATGCAAGACAAAGGAAAGAGGACGGTAGACTGGCAGCGCTGCCTAATAGGAATGTTTTTAGCAGCTTTTAATTGCCTCGTGTTGAATCACTGTGTATTTCTCTCCGTTAGTTCTAAAGATGCTTAATTTTATAGACCAACGATTAATCAAGTAATTGAGAAAAGAAAACAACCGGCAGGTTAAGCGAAAAATAATCTTAAATTGCTGCCAGATGTTTGCTTCTGAGCCTTTAGTGTACACGGTTTATTGGGTATTTTTGGGCAAAAACAACTGCTTGAAAATGGGATTGTTGAGAGCAGAGTTAAAGGCCCAAAAAAACAAAACAATGAGCTAAAAAGTACGCGACTTGACAGAATCTGCAGTGTTTGGTGACATTTATAGGGGCTTTGTCCCTCCAAGCAACACCATATATATATGACACATTCATAATACAGCTTTAAATAGAGGATGGCATCAATAACCCGTGACTTAAGCGAACCCAAACTCAAAAAGCCAACTGCTGCCTGGTGACAAGATGAAGAACACAGTCAGTTTGAATCCTTCCTGCGCTCCCTTCAAAGCACCATTGACGTATTTGGCAATTTATTAGATTAATGTTATTAGTTCTACTTAATATAAAGTGTTAGGAGGACATTTGAGAGTAATCTGTTATCCAATTTCACAGGCGGTCTAAAAACGGCTTTTGGAATCTCTAGTGTCTAAATCTGCGCCTCCCTCTCGCTCTAATCTCCTCTCCTCCAGCTGGAGCCCAGGGAACAGGGGAGCTCCACAGCCACTCTGAGGAGGGGCTAATCTGGGCACGGGCCGCCCAGGATCGCTGCTCTGGGCACGGGCCAGTGCTCTTGGCTAGCTCCCTGCCCCAATCATGAGGCCCACTCCGCTGGAAGCTTGCTTCGCTGGGCAGCATGGTGACTCAGTGGTAGATGGAAGGGTCAGGGGGAGCGATGAGGAGGTGGAGACTGGGTGGGAGTTGGTGGAGAAATAATAGATAGATGATGAGGAAAGGCAGGGTCGTGGTGGAGAAGTGAATATATCAATCTCAGAAAATGTGATGGTGCTGCACAGACGGAGGGAGGTGAGAGTGCTTGAAATGGAGCCAAGGGCAGTCTGGATGGGGAGAGAGAAAGAGAAATGGGTACAGAAGAAAGAGGTTTCAAAACAAGGAGGCTGACAGGCAACCTCTAATTTTGCTGGCTGAGATGACAACCACCACTTATATTCATTCGCTAATTCATCCAGCGAGTTGATCACTGACCATTACGAAGCGCTTGGCTGCTGTTTGCTATTATGTGCTTTGCATGCCAATGTCAGTAGTATTTATAGAGTTGCCTTAGTCACTTTTTGCATCTATCTGTTCCAGGAATTCACAAAAAGAGCGTCTTTATGTCTTTATAAAGACAGAGAGGTGTGTCTCATGATATAGTTATGGAAGACAGGAGAGACATCCAATGCAGATATCGTGGTATCAAAGCAAATGGAAGGATTCAGAAGGAATTGTTGCACAGAAAAAGCTAAAGGTATACTTGAGGTACTTCAACATGTGTTGTCCATACTGTGAAATTTCCTGTTATCCATGTTTTACAATACAGATTGAAGTCAGTCAATAATATTTAATTAAGTTATAGGTTGATGTCAGGCTAATGTTAAATAACACAACACCTACTACTACTACTACTACTACTACTACTACTACTACAGGACAGAGGATCTTGTATGCGTACAGCCCTCTAAGGTCAATTTTTTATTTCAGGCGATACAAAAAGAATTGAATTAAATTGAATTGACACCACAAAGATGAGCACGTAGCTGCTCTGGAGCTTTTGATCACATACGAATCTTCTTGTAGTTCACTTATGAAAGGCTTCAGGGACAAATACATTGGATTCCATCAAAAATTTGTCAGCAATGAAACAATGTTTGCGGCATCTTTACACTTCACCCATTCATTTCACTTAACATACGGGTGGAGAATTCTTATTCTTATTTTGTAAGAGAAAAACAACTTCCCAGATATAGTTGTATGCTGCCTTTTGGGTGTTGAATTATTTGCTTTTCCAAGGGGAGAGAGAGGAGTGGGACGTGATGGAGAGAAAAAGAACGCAGGCAGAGAGGGGATGCTGGAGATCCAAATAGAAAGTGAAACATTGCCTGGGCAGAGCTGCAAACAGAGAGGCAGAGAGAGGAAGGAACACACAGAGAGGTGACAGAGAAACAGGAGGAAGAATGGGAGGAGGGACTCAAACAGATGAGAAAAGTTTCTGGACTAAAATAAGAGGACAGAACAAGGAATAATAAAGAGGTGCAGATAGTGAGGCGTGGGGTGGGGGAGGGGAGGCGGGGTTGAGGTGGAGGGAGGGGGGGGGGCGTGGCAGTAAAAGATGGAGAATACGAACATGATCCCCCAACTGTCAGTGTGCCTCTTTGTGATAACAGAGCAACAGCAAGGAGGTGCGAGCGCTTGGGTGAAAGCAAAAGGATAGACTACCTTTCAAAGGAGGGTTATGGGAATAACTTTTTTTTCTTTCACCAAAGCCTTCTTAGATTAAGTGTTTACTCTTAGTTTCTATATGGGACGCATGATTTAATCCCTGGTTTTTAAATAAAAAGCAATTATTGCCCTCTACCTCAAAGAGGAACTGCATAATGAAGGATTTTTCAAAGCCCAGTGCAAAGTGTGTTACTCTCCGTATGAAACTGGTCCTGTTTATACACACAAACACACACATACACACATGCATTAGGTCGGCTTTAAATGCGTCTCTGCGTGGCGGCATTGTAGATTATGACAGGTACTGGCACTGTGAGCTTGGGCTGGCTGGGCAGCTGGCAGAGCTTAAAAACCTCTACAGGTGCTTGGGCAGATGCCTGTGTGTGTGTGTGTGTGTGTGTGTGTGTGTGTGTGTGTGTGTGTGTGTGTGTGTGTGTGTGTGTGTGTGTGTGTGTGTGTGTGTGAGACTCATCAGGGTGTGAGGCAGCATGCATTTCCTGTATTACGAAGAGATTGCAGAAGGCGATCTGCAGCGAGGAACGTTCACACATTCTGCGACATGCACACACGCACACACACACACACACACACACACACACACACACACACACACACACACACACACACACTCTCTCTCTCTCTCTTTCATTATAATGTAGACTAATATGGTAATAAAAGCAAGCACTTCTCAGAAAAAAACATTAGCCAAGCAGAACTGAAAATACGTGGCACTTAAGAGTACGAATGTTGGTGAATAAAATAACCCAAAAATAAGTACATCATATTTGCTTTTTTCTTATGCATTTCATTTGTTCATTCTTTTTTTGTTTTGGTGGGGGGGGGATTCACCACTTATGCAGCGTCACACTTTCATCATGCAATCAATAGCAAGCAGCGTCTCCTGTGTGTGGGTGTGAGATCAAGCAAACATAAATATTAATAAGCTCCTTCACAGATGTCATTCGAGATGCTGTTAAAACAGTAAACTCACAGCCAGTAAACTCACAACATATTGATTGCATGTTTGTGCCGGTATGAGCTGGTGTGTGTATATATACCTTGTAAATTGAGATTACTTGACTACGGAGTAGTGGACTGAGTTGAGCAGGATTCATTAACCTCTGGTAGTCCAAAGCATCCATATGATTAATATCCTGGATGTTACTTTCAAAAACAGGCAAACTGTAGCAATGGAAAACAGAGCATGCTCATGTTGCTGAAAAGCTAAAAGAGTTCAATAATTGGAAAAAAGAGTCAATGCACTGAAATGAACCCTGTTGCATGTTCAGTGTGGACATGGCATAGGAAGCAGATTTCATCAGAATTATTGACTCTCCTGTCAATACGAACTTGTCTCGCTGCTGGTGCTCACTGCTCTTCAATGACATGGATCATAATAATCAATATGTCTATGCTTATCTTAAACTAGCTGGAGCATAAATTCAGTCTCTTCAATACAGTCATTCATTTATTCAATATAACATCAAATATGTTGTGAAATCTGCATTTACAGTGTTATTGTGCTTCCAAAATAATCCAAGTGTTATTTTCTAACCAAAACCAGTATTTTCGAGGAGTGGACGTGGCCTCAAAACGAAACCTCTGTTTCAGGTTTTATTGTCTGACATTTAGCCCAATCGCCATCACCACTCATTCTTATTATCAGTAATTGTTTTGACATTTTCTCTGCCCGTACAGCCGCGGTATGATTTACACTAAGGAGCACTGTCCACTGATGAAGGGCAAAGGGACTGTGACATCATGAGTGATCCAACACTAGCCGTGCTTCTGTGTCGATTTGGTAATTATCAAAGTAGCTTTACCCCATTCACTTTTATATTTGGGTGTTTTTTAGCTGATACAATTCTAAAATATTGTGGCGTGATTTCATTTCAGATGGTTGAAGGAAGACCTCCCCATCTTGCTGTTCAATTTAAAGACATCTTTACATTGCTGATTATGTCATTTCCATTTGAGGTAACACTGAGATCAATGTATTTAAATGTTCTGTTCACAACTGCTGTGGTTTGAAATATGTCTTCACGGGGCCTTTAAGATTGTGTACTATGTTAAAATAGCCTGTGCAACTTGAACTATGATCTCGTATTACTTTAACTAGAACTAATTATCACATTGTCAAGCACGTTCCTTCTCTTCGTGAGGGTGACAATGTGTGGACATACAGAGCGTAAGATGGCAGAACTCCAGATGCGAAATGGAGGTGTCAAAATATCAGTCACAATAAAAAATGAAAATAATATTACAAAAAAAAAAGAACACTGAGCATGTCATGGCTTGCTGGCGACTGCCTGACTACCATTTAGAAGCAACTTTAATGGTCGACATCTTTTATTTTTCACCTTGTCATTAATCAAACCACATATGAAAAGCACAATATTATTTAATCTGAGCCCTCGTTCTTAATGTGTTGATGGAACTGTCCCTTTCTCTGATGTCTGTGACATTCCTTTCATCCGATGGCATTGTGTATTTTTTTACATAGCATTTGAAGCTGTTGAATATATATAGATAAAGCAAACATGTTTTATTAGAATGCATGCACATTTGTCCAAGATATTACATTTGCAACACAGGTGTGGAAGAGATGCATGCTAATCTTCTTACAGTATTTACCAACTGGAACCAGGCACAGACCTCATCTGCATGTTGTATGCTTAAACCACCCTGACCGTCTCTAAGGAACCAGGAGCTACAACATTACGCAATATTTAAAGCAGTTGTTTCGGTGATTAGCTTTTCTTTACAGAGTACTGTAGGGATTGCATTATGATTAGAATAATGTTTATCTTTCCATTTACTACTGTTAATGTCTGTGCTCTTAGTGTGAGTTCATATTTAAATTTAATTTAGATCACATTTAAAGCCTCAGAAAGCTGTAATGAGGGGTCTTTTTCACAAACTTCACCCCTGTGCCCAAATCCAGTTGGTTTTACACTGAACATTTAGTTTAATATCAAACCTCATTTAACAATTATTTATTGTTTTTTTGTTTATTCATTTAATTAATTGATTCACCGTTTGGTCTATAAAATGTCAGAAAGTAATTAAAAAAATAGAAACATGCTTGAAGCACAAAATCATGCATTTTGTCAAGAAGTAGGGAACTACTACCACTACACAATCTAAATGATAAAGATCTAAATCTCCAACACACAAGGAATGCTAGAAGTACTCTTGCAGTATGCTTGCCATTTCATGGGATCTTCTGGTGGAAAACGGGGCTTAACAAATAAGTATTTTTTACCTATAATGACGAATGGCGGATATCATAACTTGACTTTGTATTGGAACATCTTGCTTCAGGCTATTGTCTGCAGGGTCACCAGTCATACAGACACTGTGTTTCTATGTTTGTATCTTAAAGGTCCTATGGAAGATAAATGGGTTGACCTCTTTGCTGGACGTCATCGCGCTGTGGGCCCGATGCTCACGGTGTGCCAGACTGCAGTGCAGTCGAGTTTGTAGTTCACCTCTTTTGCTCCCTGTATGAGGCTCACATTGTGGTGCTAGTATTTCATCACTAGACAGGGGGCCATGTGGTCTGGTGTTGGAGCCACTCAAAGTGCTGCCCATAGGGTCAATATTCATTTACACCTTCCTGACTGATGGACATGCACAATGAGAAGTTCAGTTTCCAGAGGAGAGTTGCCAAATCAACCAGAAACCAATGAAGTCCTGGTAGACCTTATACATCTGATCAATACGGTCAACATGGAGCAGAGGGGATTTTATGCAACCATTCATGTGGTGAGATACATTATTTATTCTTTAAGTTGCTCATACTGCAGCAAAACAGCAAAACACTGTACAGCACGCTCACTATCTTCTACATCCTATGATGATCTTGCATAACTGCAACTACAAACTCTACACGTGGAATATATATATATATATATATATATATATATATATATATATATATATATATATATATATATATATATATATATATATATATATATATATAATGCTGCAACCCTTATGCAACTTTCATCCAGCACTGTTGTTTTTATCAAGACATTTTCAAGACAACATTAGATTACCCAGAGGTAATCTAATGTTAGGCTTTGGTTGGTAAAAATGGATTTTCCCAAAAAGGTGCATAGGGTCTCTCGTATATTTTCATCTGAAAGGTGAAATCATACCTCCAGTGACAGTTTCAGACAGAATCAACAGTTCTCAATTCGTGAAGCCAACACGCTTTGTCCATAATCCTTTATTCTTTATTGACTGGTCATTCTGATTAGAAGAGGAAAAAACTGTTCAATCTCCACTTTGAAAGGTCAGCAAAAACTTGTATCTAGTAGAGGTCATGTATATTGTTTTAATCTCCTTCTTTCTCTTCTGTTGCATTCACTGAGACACAACGTAAACCCACTGAGCACAAGGGACAGTCATGGTTGTTCCTGTTGTTGAGATTGAATGCTCATTTAGTCACCCATCACGATATGTCAGAGGCATAAGATGTGTTTCTCAATCGAAAGAAAAACAAACAAAATCCACGTCAGCTTCACCAAGATGAAAGTATTACTGGTACGACTTATGACAAGATGATGGATTCTGCATTGGCTCAAAAATATCAAATTACTACTGCCATGCTGCTATAAAGGTGCTGTTGCATCAGTATTCAATTACTGTGTGCCCAAGGCTAAATAAGGGAACTTGACAGTTGAGAGAGTGAAAAAAGAGACTTCATCCCAAGGAGAGCAGAGTGAAGATGGAATTCATTCTTTTGAAACGCAAGATCACAGGCTCACGAAGGCCAGTTTCTATTGAGAGGAGCATGTTGTGACCAGAGTACATTTGACATGTGACCAACACAAACTATTTGTAGTGGCGACAACAACTTTTGAATGGACTGCCATTTAATTTGGGAAGCACACATGTGTCCCTTCAGGATACAGTGTATTCTAATAGTTTTGATGCTCCAATTATTTTTAATATTGTACTATGTCAACATTTTAAGTAAAGCAATTATTTGGTTTATAACCAAATACCTGTACAACTAATCACATTCCAGCTTCAACTATACTTATATTGCTAATAAGCAACTGTTAGCATGATAACACACTAAACTAAGCTGTCGAACATATAGCGTACAACAATGCCCGGTAACTCTGTTACTGCGAGCATTTAAATCAAAGGCCTGCCTCACAAAGGCGTGCATGGCTGACAACTCGTAGTCTTGTCATCATTTTCTCCAACTGGAACATATTGCAATCTGTCGTGTGTGGGCTTGCATGTCCATGAGTGAGTGAGTACATCTCTGTGTCTGTCCACGGCTAATCCTGCATTTTGCTGCAGGAAATTGCAAAATATTTTGTATGCCCAGTTATGCCTGCATGCTAAATGACATCTTGTGGTTGCGATTTCTCATTAAAAGAAGTGTAAACACCTTTTATTGCCTGTTTTATACTTCCATTGACTGCTTGCTGACTCCTCACTCACTCCTATTAAATGGACCCCGGCTGGTGGGGGCCACTATTGATAACAAAGCTTAGTTTATGTTTGAATGTGTGAGTGTTTGGCTGACAGCTAATGGAATTACCAGTGCACACACTGCTGCACACCTCTTGGCCGCTGCCCTCTGGCTCACATCTATTGTTTGAACAGTGTATTTGTCTAACTGCTAACAGAACTACCAGTACACCCACTACAGTACCTTGACGCTGCCATGCAGGTTGCCATGTGGACCGGATAGCTTGGTGCGTTACGTTATGTTTTAAGGGAAGATTGTATGACGTGGCTGAAATACCCCAAAAAATAAACAACCTTACGGGCTATTGGTATCTAGACAGGGCGTTAGCTATTTGTAAGTTGGATTTATACAATAAAGCAGCGGTCGCTGCACATAACCGATATCTTCATTCTGAGTGAGAGTAAATGATGGGCTATTTCTGTGATTTTCTGACAATTGACAGGCTAAACGATTCTTGAATTCCACAAATGAATTAATACTGAAAATAATTGTTAGTTGCAGCTAAAGCAATGAAAGAAAACTTTGATATTTTTTAAATCAAATATTATTGGTCAGACACGATAATCATAGGGACCAATTTAAATTATTATATTCCTCAGTAATTATCCTAGAAGCTGCAATTTACCTTCAATTACTACAATGCGATTTCATAATAGACCCTAAAATTGTCCAGGCAGGGTGGATGTCTGAATGGCGGTAGTTATAAAGACTATGGGCAAACGTGAAGCAACACATACGGACATACGAAAAGGTAATCCATGTGGCAATTCACATCAAACCCCATGGAAGATTAAAGAAGAAGGAAATAGCACCACCATTATTAGAGTCATCATGGGATATCGCCATCCACTCAAGTCAAGATTGCACTCTCGTCCAATGTTTAAAATGGCTAAGCACTAAACTCCCGAGCTTACAGCATTTTGTAGACAATTGCCTGGCTGTTAAGAAACACACTGTGTTAAACTTCAGAGAGAAAATGGCCCTTTAAAGCTTACAATCACATTTGTACACCTTATGTGCTTCTTTCTCTGACTGCAGAAGGAAAAGAGACATTTAGCATGGATTATTTTGCAGAGAATGTGTGATGTTGACTACAATAGAATAACATACATATTGTAAAATGTATCTGTTTGAAATGTGAATGTTTTTTCCTGGTCAGACTGATTGATTCATAACCCAGACTAAAAACATCTGGAGAGACTTTGAGCACAACGGAAGATAAGTTTAATACTTGCAGGGGGCAATCAAAACAAAAGTTTAGGCAAATTAAGTAGAATATGGATCTTAATGACGTTTCTTCTGGGTGGCTTGCTGAGTCTTAGTAACAGTGGTGTTGACCGCGTGGAAAGTATTATTCACCAGGACTTAATTAAAGGGTTAAATATTAGGCCATGCTATCTTCAACTAAACTCTGTTTGTGTGCATGTTAGTCAGTGTGTATGTGACTACATACACACATCTGGTTCTTTGATAGATTGCGTATAGAAAAGTGTATGTGTGTGCGTGATTGCTTTGAAACTTCATTGCTTTGACTGACGCACAAACTGCACCCTTATCTTTTCATGTTCCAACTGATCTCTGTATTCTTATTCAAATTGAGGACACTTACACTTTTAAGGTTCACTTAAAATGTTGGACTGTTAGCTCACAATACTTAACCTTCAAGACTTCAAATAGATGTGGAAATGTTCCTGAATAATAACACTTTCAAGCTCTTTCTAAGAGCCTCTAAGTGGGCACCTCACTCATCCAACATGTTCAAAACATTTTTCATGTAAGATGCTCATTATGTTTTAGCTTCATACGAGAGCGTAAGCTCTTTTCTTTTGAAGCCTGAACGAAAAGCATGCAAAGGCTAGAGTAAAACTAATTCCCTGTAACCTTCCATTTGCTGTACCTGTGTCAGCTCAGTATTCTGGATTGACCTCATTCTTTCTTTAAGCGAAGTGAATCGCCCATCTTGTGGAAACTGGGATCATGCTGAGTGTGGTGTGTAGGTTCAATGGATCTGTCCTGAGACTAATACACAATCTCTCAGAAGATGTGAACCAGAGAGGGAAGTCATGCAAACACAGTTGAAGTACCTTCACAGTGATTTAAAAAATGTGAATGGAGAATATTGGCAGCACTTTTAAGGTTTAACCAATCAGAGTGCTTGATGTAACCCTTTGCTGGATTATGCAATATATAAATGTTGGAAGAACCAAATAACATTACATTTAGATCTTTTTTTTCTGAAAGGTGTTCATATTGTTGTGTCTTTTGAGATGCTGAAGATATTGATATTGTTAAATCCAGTTTTCTGTGGACAAATGCCTCACTAGGTTCGGACAGTATCTATAACCAACATCACAATGGCTTATTTGCTAAGCCTCTCCCCGCTTTGTTACTGTTGCTACGTTAAGCTTTCCATTCTGGCACGACACAAAGGCAGTTTATGATGTTATCGTGGGCATATTTACAATAGGTTGTGGATTTCAAACAGAAGTAAACAAAAGGCAGGCTTCACACTTCTAGCTACCTACAGAGATATCGGCTCTCTAGCTAGCTTTAAATGGTTCTACCTGTAGAAGCGCTAACCCTGTAAAAGACTGAGGTCAGTATCTTTACCATTTGATGATCCGTATAGAACACGTTGAAATATAAGAGCAGTATTAATGTATTGCAATGGAGCGCTCGGTAGGCCAGGTATTATAGGAGATAATTATAATATTGTAAGCAAAATGTTATTTTGCTCCAATGTATCCTAGTTTTAATTACTATCAAGAAAACATAATACTTGGACAAGCATCACAGAGGATTTGTGCCTCATTGTTTTCAGACTCACTTACATATAGAGGAAAGGCTTTGTGGACCTCCTGCAACATAACACTATCATGATACTATTCCTCCACAGTCAGCATAGAAATACCTTTTCTTGATTTCACACATGACAAAAGCAAATTAGTTTTTATTCCAATCTGTTTTACATTTCATTTGCATTTTTGTACAGGTGGACACTAACTCTAAAACGTGAGTTAGCCTCCCTTGAAAACAAAAGGTGAAAATGAGAGCGCTCACGCAGATATTAGATGACTACATATATAATGTGGCGTGACTATATCACTTCCACAATATAATCATAGAGACAGGGGCATATGGAGTTGACCTATAGCACATCCTGATTAAAGCAAACTTATCAGATGTATTCTGAAATGTAGAGACGTTGCCTTTTTTTCTGGGTATAGGACACAAAGGTGGGCGATTGTCTTCATGTCAGTCGCTTGTAATGATTAAAGTCTAACTTTAAAAGGAACAGTAGTCCCCATGACTGCCTTGGTAGACATTTTTTATTTATTTTTTAATTAACCTTTAATTTTTAAAGGATATTCTCATTGAGATTATAAATCAGAGAAACCTCGCCAAGATGGCAGTATAAAAGTTTCACATACCCACAGTTGATGGTTTGGCAAGTTTGGCTGTTGATGTCAAGGGAGGACAGAGGTAAAGAGAGGGAATGAGAAATGGGGAAAAATTGGTTTGTGATTTTCCTGCTAAAAGCTGAAGATTAAGCCCTTGTTCCTGACAGAACAACAAGTTGAAAGACTCACCCAGATTGGAAACTCCTCCAGCCTCGCCTGCATCAAATGAACTTACATAGCAGAAAGACAGAGATGACTCTCCCACTGAAAAATAAAATAGATGAAATGGAAAAACCAAAAGCACCTTTAAGAGATTGTTCCTTTATTATTCAAAATCCCCAACAGGCAAACGAGAAAGAGCTGGGAAGTGTCACAAATTCTGATCAGACATGATCAAAGTGCATTATATACCACAGCAGCTAAATGCAGTCTCATTCCTTGGCACTTCTGGGTCAGGGAGCATTTTACTGTAGATTTTTGTGTGGGAGAACGAGAGGGAGGGAAAGCGACAGAGAGGCGTAACATAACAAGAAGGCTGGCAAGACTTCCGCGAGTCATTAACAAGCGCACTCTCAATTGCGCGCAGCCTCCCCATCTCGGCATTCTTGTCCATTTGTGTATCTCATATTGCCTGAGTGCCAGTTCCTTTTCTTTATTATGAAGGTCTTTCAGACACCTGAGCTTCCGCGGCTTTGATTCAGCTTTTTGATTGGCCCCAGATGTCCATATGGAAATTATGTCAAACCACGAGTGCACTAGGAGCCCATTTCTTGCAATTTCTCCACCGCCGGCTCTAACTCAGCTGCTCACTGCCGGGAAACCGGCCCAAGGACAGACTACAACAAACAAGCCAACAGGAGAGAAATAACCAGAGGAAATCAAGGCAGTGACAAAGAAACCATGGCTTTGCTGTATCATTGAGCCACATTAAGATGGCCATGTAATACAACATAGGTTGACACCAAATTAGGTAGAAGTGTTGTGTCAGCACAGTCAGTAAATACAGACACAGCAAAATAGTGCTAAACTCAAGACGTAACTTTCTTGATGCGTTAGAGAAAAACAGTTAACGCTTGTTCAATCCCATTTAACACTGTGTATATAATCTGTGAGGAATGCCGAAACACAAATGCCAACGGGTACTATATTTTCTTTTTTAGTAGACTTTTGGGAGTAAAAACAAACAAACAAATAGTGTCAATAAAGAAAGATAGCTACGATTTCAAGTGGAGACTCTGAGGAAGATCAGCGTGTGTCAATGAAAGCGCAATGCGATGGCCACAGATTGGTTACAGCTGACACAGTGAGGATTTAATATTATTCATGCAGGGATTGTGACTGATAGGTTAATAACCAGACAAATATCGTTGGCTCATTACGGACGGATAATAATAGACAGATATTGACCCCACAAATCACAGAGAACCATCATTCACTTATACAATAGACCACACTGACACAACGAAGCGCATGCACACACACAGTCACACAACACAATTTGCACAACCATTTTATTCAACAGTATGATATTGATGTGCTATTTCTTTGCCACCTTTCTCCAGACTGTATCCATAAATAATCTCCTATGAAGACGTGATCTCAAGACCTCAAGTCTTTTGCATGTTGTCTGAATGCTTGAAAGAGATTCAAAAGGTCACGCCTGTTATGCTAAAGTCTCATTGCTTGGAAGATCAAGTTATTTTGAATTTGATTAAATGCATATTACCAGCAAGTTTATGCCGCAGGGTTGACCTCACAACACATGTTTTGAGCCATAACTCAAGACTTATTATGCTAATTTCACACAAATGTCTGGTATGATAAATGACGATGTGAGCACATTTTGGACAGACATCGATGCAAAATGCACCTTGACTGTCCAGCAACCACGAGGCGCTAATTCTAGTCTTTTGTTTTAAATTACATTTTCAGTCTTAGTTGCCCCCTTTCAATCATTTAATGTGTATATATATATATATATATATATATATATATATATATATATATATATATATATATATATATATATATTAAAGACGTCTCAGTCAGGCCTGTGTCATGTCAATGTGAATCCCACATTGAAAAGTGTGTGTGTGCTATGTTTAATTGTAAAGTGTGTCACTCAGTAACAGTTAGCATCATGCTGTTAGCTCAAAGTCTACATGTTACATTTCCCCAAAACGCATAAACATGTAACACAACATGTAACACATGCAGTGATTGTCATACAGCCACCTCGATGAAACAAGACGTGAATTTGTCTGACTGGGGCTGGAGACTGACAAAACAGAGGCGTATTATTATTTGTAAAGCTTTTTGGAAACATTTTTTTTTTCCAGCCAGCTAAGAATTGTCACCAACTGATCCAAAAACTCCCTTTTTGTCCAAAGTAGTCTGTTGAAATTCGAATGTGCATAATGTGTGTGTGTCCATGTGTGTACACGCGTGGGCTCTCTCCTCCTACAGCATCAAAACACAACCTCAAACATGTCTCTCGCTGTGAATCGTTTTTCTCTGGTATTTATGTGTGATCTCATTAGACCAGAACAGCAACGAGGTGCCAGGACAAAAGAACAAAGTGCAGCAGAGGTGAACAGCAACAACACCAGTTCCCAGCCTCAGCGTTGTCACCTCCTATGGGCACATTCTAAAGGTTGAGAATGATGAAAAGCAAAGCAACACCCCCGGGCCAGCCTCTGAACATTGCCTAGAGGCTCCCAGAGTATTGCACTCTCAGCAAGTCAACTGGAGTGCAGAACAATGAGGCCTCCTGCCTCAGAATACCAACTGAAGAGTTTCGCTGCAAAGTGAGAAACGCAGCAGTGAAAATCCAATGGCATTGATTTCTTTAAACAAATTAGCTGAACAAAATACTGTTAGAAAATCCAGGACAGTGAAGTTTGAAGTTTAAGAATTGAAAATGGAAACAGAGTTGAGTCTCATTTGTGGATGTTGATGTTTCTTGTTTGTTCTACAGTGCAGCTGTGGCAAACGTAGGGCTGCACAATTATTCAAAATGTTATCAAAATCACTGTATCTCCTGTTGCAAATTCTGTGCCAAAATAATAATAAAAAAATCATTATTTAAAATAAAGGTTTACATGTAAATTAGAATGAATTTGTAAATATTAATAATTCCTCTAACATTGCAAATGATATCACCATTGCATTATCAGTCAAACAAATAGCAATTACATGTATTGTAAAAATCTTGCTGCAATATTTCTTTTTTTTCTTGTGAAATGTTTGAAAATTCTAAGATGTTACAAATTGTAAAATAAATCAAATGTATGGATGTAGCACTTGTGACAAGGGGTAGATAATCAGATTTTACCTTGTAGGGTTGTCAAGCAATACACGTTTTAAAAACTACAGCAGCAGTGTCCGAGCACCAGTGTCCCTTTTTAGGACGGGTGCTGCTGGAGGCCCCGCGGGAGTCTGAGCTCCAGGGGTTTCTGGTGAACCTGCATGGTTTTGGAGGATTTTGTGCAGAATCTCAGCCGGTGGCACCAATGACGAGCATTAAGGTCAACTACCGAGAACAAGTCAATCTTGTCACTTACTTACTTATGTGGGTCATACAGGGGCATTCATATTGCATGGAGACGGTTTCATGACAAGTTAAACATTTGCTCAAAGTAATTTCAAACTTCCTGTCTGCAATGTTAAAAGCACAGCCAGAGCAAGACTACCGAGAGAAAGTTTGAAGCTAACAGGAAGTTTCGCTTGAGTGAACATCTGAGAAATGATCATCTACCCATACTAGAGGCATGTGTTTTTTTCATCATATGAAAGTATTTAATAAAACTCTCTTCTCTCGACTGTAATATCTATGCAAACCAATTTGGAAATGATGTTTGATTATTAATAGCTAATGCATGCTAATGTATTCAACTGATTTACAGAAGATTTATAGATGTGCATAAATGATTATTGAAAACATACAGATTATATAAGCTGTCATGCCTGCACTTTAAATTGTCTATTAAATATATCCAACACTTTACACTGTCAGGAATGGAAATGAGAGCTACCGATCTGAAAAAAAAGAGGCGAAATATACCTGAAACATCCTTAACAGCTTTAACGCTTTCTCTCGTCTTATGATTTCCCTCAATTTCTCGACGACTCTACCAGGATCTTTGCCGGTGATGAAGTCTTTGGTTGCAGCGACGACAGGGCAATTAGAGTAATTGATTGCAGCTCGGGAGAAAAAAATTGCAAAGTATGTATAATGGACCCGTTGCTAACTCCTGCCCCTTGATCTATTTTACCCTACCATAATTTACTAAATGAACATCATGCTGTATTCAAGAAGACTTGAACGGAGCAATTTAGACCATGATTTAATGTTTACTATGTTTACTGAAGTAATAAATCAAATGAGAAGTGGGGTAGTTTCTTATGCGACTCCTATACAATCAAAGTCTGCCCCTGCTGGTCAGGAGATACCGTGCACGTTAGAAACACTTCCGCATGGGCTTCCCTTTCCAGAACCGCAGGTTGCGGCCTGGTCCTCACCGCAGCGTCCCAGGGCCTTTTGCTGCATGCTCCACCCTCTCCCTCTCCAATGAAGCTGAATTGGCAAAGAAAAAACATTTCCGTCCAAGCAAAGCTTTCAGTATATTAACCTCAAAGCCCCAGTGTGACAGTCAAGAGGATTTAAGCAAAAACAAATTAGACCGCTGAAGAGTAGTCATCTTCCAAATAGCAATACAGATCAGTGAATACTGCAACACGTTAGACGTGCGAACACCTCGTCTTCTGATGGTGGAAAGTGAAGTGACAGTGAACATGCAGCATGAGCCGCTCAGCTTGTCAGTAAATACCAAGAGGGATAATCTCAAAGACATTAAGCATCATTTTTATATCAAGATGTCTCAAATCTCGGAGAAAGCCGTCATTTTTCTGAATACTGAAATACCAAGAACTCAAGACAACTGTGATGTGTCGCCAAGTTCCATTTCTTTTACACAGAAAGACGGAGCCAAACGATCAGAGGAAAAAAAAAAACTGCTATAGCACAAACATGCTTCAATACTTATTATTCTTCTTCATCTATCGTCAGAACCTGAATAAGACAATGTCCCCATGTCATTACCTTCATCAAGAAGCCACTGAAATGTCAGAAGCAAAGGAATTTCAAGGAAGAGGATTTTTTTTCACGTTAGAAATGGTGTGAACTATGCACGTTTCACTCAGGTGCCCTTTGATCCCTCGCTAATGGGATCCTTTAATAAATCACTTAGATTCTCTTCTGTACCTGCCATCCATTATGTGAATGTAGTTTTCTTTCTTCACATTGCTCTTCATTAAAGCTCAATTTAGAAGATTTGTGAGCACTGGGGAGCAGAAAGACCATAATATCTGAACCCCAAACCCTTCACTGTACGTACGTTCATGCACGCGCACATGCGCGCACACATATACGCACACATGCGCTCACACATATACGCACACATGTATGTCCTTATGCTGTGGGACAATCGTTTCAGTGCTAGGCCCACCTACCAGAGCACACCTCTCAACACCATGGACGACATTGTTTATTTGAAAACTGTTTGATACACAGACCACAAAGATTGGGGTAACATTATCTGCAGATTTATTACAAGAGAAACACAATAACGGTGTCAGTGTGCAAAAGCTGAGGCTGCTGGTTAAGTAGCTATAACTACCTTTATAGGCTACACCGTAAAAATGAGTTCCCTTCCTGAGCTGCCTGTTTCAGATGGCTGTCCACCTGAAGTAGGTTGGTGGACGAGAGCATTTTACCAATTATGGCATGTTTGTGTTTTAGTGGCCAGGTCAAATTTGGCAGTGCTCCTAATTGTGGTAACATACTGCTCAAACAGCCAACTGCTTATTTTCTCTCAGCGTACATATTCAATCATTTCTCACGCTTACTTGTTGCCAGTTATCTCTTATGACTGAAAAGAAAACTAAAGCTATTTTCATGCTGAATTAGAGTAATTCATAAACTACCAACAGTCGATATTTTATAATGCTTCCAACTCCACATGATACTGTGAGTGGTCGCCTGTAAAAACGTTGGTATTTCAGACGGCATGTCTGGGAAATGGCAATAATATCACTGTTAGGTGGTCTATCACAAGGTGGCAATATTTACAAGTCTTGTTAAAATGCACACACACACACACACACACACACACACACACACACAGAGAGGTGTTACATACAGAGTGCAGAGACAAAGAGAATAAAACCTTTAACATTTCCCTGCAAATCATCCCCCAAAACATTTGTCATAGTGCCCTTTTTGAAGAAACACATAGATTTTGACAGCTAAACTAGCATGAAGCCGCTGGAGACTCACAGGCACAGTTGGTGTTACAGTGACAACTTTGTCTGGCTTGCATGAACTTAGTGGCCCTGAAACATAATTTAGATCCCCCCAGGGATTGTGCTGGTAGCGACTGCGATGCGACCACGCTTGCTTTGTGTCTGCGGGTGGCTGTGGAATTTGATTTTGTCTTTACTGCTCAGTGCTATCCGCGGTGTTGATTATTATTCTGAGAGAAAACCATATCGCAGGCTGATACATATTTCATGCTGCTTGTGGAGTTCTCATCTGTGAATGCATGAGCCCATTCAATAATGCGCTTCATTTTTTGAGGGTTATATATTTTATTTCTAATCCCAAACAGTTAAAGTGGCTATCTTTTCACTCGCTCATCCACCCACCTCAATGTCCTCTGCACTGTTATTCTGCCTGTGTTTACTCTTACTCTCGGCTTTGCCTGCCCACTATATGAACTGATAAAAGTGTATTTGGTTTAAAAGAAGAAAGGTTAATGCGGGTCTGAATACTCAGAGCCTGACATCATGCTGAGAGGAATGAAAGTCAAGATATGTGAATCCAGATCACTATTTTTACTCTCATGGATCAGTGTTTAAGTTTGCACGGTGCATTGAGATCATGGAGTTATTTTTTGTGTGTGACCTTTAGTAAAGAAATTACCAAAACACTTCAGCATCCGCCCCACACATTGTATAAATGGATATTGTTAGGATATTGCTCATGTCTGTACTGGTACTGCTCCTGGGTTATACTGGGACACAGAATGTCCTTGAGGTCTTATGGAATCACATGAAATTAAAACAAACCAGACTGTAAAAGACTATAGAGGAGCTATAGGTATTATGACGCGAGCAGATAACTAGCTTTTCATTTTTCCATCACTTTTCATGATGTCGGTGATTTGTTACTAGTTGCAGACTTCCTGTCTGACAGGAAACAGCACGTGAAGCTGGGGAAACACGTCTCTGGCTCCAGGACCACCAGCACCGGATCCCCCCAAGGCTGCGTTCTTTCCCCTCTGCTCTTCTCGCTGTACACTAACCGCTGCACCTCCAGTCACCAGTCCGTCAAGCTCCTGAAGTTTGCGGACGACACCACCCTCATCGGACTGATCTCCGGCGAGGATGAGTCCGACTACAGGTGGGAGACTGACCACCTGGTGACCGGGTGCAGCCACAACAACCTGCAGCTCAACGCTCTGAAAACAGTGGAGATGGTTGTGGACTTAAGGAAGAGCGCAGCCCCACCCGCCCCGCTCACCCTGCATAACTCCCCCCGTCGACGCTGTGGAGTCCTTCCGCTTCGTGGGCTCCATCATCACCCAGGACCTCAAGTGGGAGCTGAACATCAGCTCCATCACTAAGAAGGCCCAGCAGAGGATGTTCTATCTGAGGCAGCTGAAGAAATCCACCGTGCCAAAGACCATGATGGTGCACTTCTACACCGCCATCATTGAGTCTGTCCTCTGCTCCTCCATCACCGTCTGGCACGCTGCAGCCACTGCCAAGGACAAGGCCAGGCTGCAGCGCATCATCCGCTGTGCCGAACGGGTGATTGGCTGCAATCTGCCATCTCTCCAGGACCTGTTCGCTTCCAGGACCTTAAAGCGGGCAGGGAAGATTGCGGCCGACCCCTCTCGACCTGGACACAAACTCTTTGAGTCCCTTCCCTCTGGCAGGAGGCTGAGGTCCATCAGGACCAAGACCTCCCGCCACACAAACAGTTTCTACCCAGCAGCAGTCGGGCTCATCAACAGAGCCCGGACCCTCACTGACTGACCCCGGCCCCCCTCTGGACCTTCCCTTCTCTCCCTTCTCTCCCCTGCACATCTGTCCACATCGCACATTCAAAGTCACTCGCCACTTTACTCATCACCTGTCACTTTAAACATTCATTACCTCATTCTGTGCACTTTACTTACCTCATTTAATACAAAGGCGGTTAAGTAGTGTTCAAATTTTGTTCCCAAATTCACTTTATTAAATGGCGCTTTTTAAAATACGTCTACCAAATAGCAACTAGAGTCCACAGGACCACATTGGACTTGTTGCCAAACATGTCATTATTTGCTTGACGTATCAGGAAAAAGTGTAAAGCCCCTGGAAGCATGGTATCAAATCTTAAAGAGTGACTTAAGACCAGGCCTTAAAGCAGCATTTCTCCCAGCATCAGTGATGGTTGATGGTGTGTGTGATCAGATGCTTTGTTGCCTCTTGTAACAACACAGTGGCTGCGACCGTGATTTCACAGAGTCGTGGAGTACACTTGTGCCTCCCTGGAGGTCCGGTTTTCAGGGAGCGTTACCCACCCATGCGGCGTTCCACTGGGATTTGTACCAGTATGCCAGATGGCCCGTACTGCAATGCAACAAGTCTGAAGAGTCTGCAGCCAAGCTTGACGCTGTTCTTCACAGTGGTGCTCTGAGCTGGAAGCTAATGCCGGCACACTAACAAGCTTATAATGACAATGCTAACGTGCTGATCCTAAACAAGTTTAGTATTTACTAAGTTCACAATTTCAGTGCGAGCAGGATGACATTTCTTACTAGCATTAACTGCCCAGGAGCAGAACACCTATCTGACCAATCAGGCTCCAGTATCAATTTTAGATGAGGCATTGGTGTTTATTCCTTTTCAAACTGAAAATCTTCCACATCAGACATATCTGGCAATGAGGAAGTCTGATTCAGTCAGTGGACGCTTAAGCTTATGCATAATGCTCATCCGTATCTCTGCCAGACTTAATCATTGATTTGACCCAACAATCTATCCTCCTATATTCAGGTTTAATAAACTGAAATTGAAACTTTCACTTAAATCAAGTCTGTAAACTCTTTGAGTGTAGCGACTCATTGTCTCACTGCATTAGAATTCCAAAGCGCCAACATTGATCCCATTGTAGTCCAAATTGTATCACACAGCAAGTGGTATTGAATAAGACATTATTCCACAAGGTGCAGCGTCTTTTTCTCGTGCAGGTTTACTTGTTACCGAGATAATTTGAGTACTCTTAATTCCCTAATGAATGAAAATGGTTGAGATGTGACAGATTTCCATTCAATGAAGGTGTTTTTTCACACTGTATTACATCTCATACAGAAGACAGATTTCAGAGAAGACTATTCTATTAACATTTAGTCCTTCTAATCAACCTACTTTCTTTTCTTTATACCTGCTTCCCCAAATTCCCACAGCCTCGCTTCTATTTGATTGTGTGTGTTGGAGAGTGTTTTACTGAGGTAAACAACCACATTGTGTCAGCACCTACAGGAACCCATCCTTATCAGTGGTCAGCAGGGCACTTTGCCCGCTCGGCCCACTTCCTCCCGCTGCCGTACTCCTCACTCCCCGGACTTCCCTCACTCCTACTTCTAAACATCCCATCCTACCCATGTCACGCTCCATGCTGATTGCATCTCACCCCCATAGCTGAGTCCAGCTCACACTTGTGCTTCGATCTCACTATCGCTGCATCTCTCTTTAGCCCATCTATCCCAGTGAAGCAACTGCCCACTTTTTCATAATAGCTATTTTCAAACCTTACATGGGACAGAGTTTGTTGGGAAAATCAACAAACTCCTTCCTTTCTCAGCTGCTGTGCTACTTGTTCTCATTTAGCTGCAGTACATGTTTTAGTTCCTCATACACTTCCAATGCAAACTTTTGCGTTTGCAATGTCTGTCTGAGCATTCAATGAAGTCGCTCTCCCTCCGTGTGTTTCTCGCATATAATTGTGTCAAGGGTGCCTTTTTAAACACCCGCCTCCCCACTCCTCGAGCCCGACCCTGAGCTCCAACACTCCATTAAAGCGAGCAACATCGATGTAATTGAACCCAACGTCGAAATGAGCATGTGCAATCTAATTCTGGTGTTTTCGCTTTCTCAGAAATAAGTCATAATCAGCAAACTGAATCCTCAAAATTGAATCAAACCTCACTTACACTGTCACCAAAGAAGCAGACACGTCTTTGAATGGTAATGTCTTCATAAACAATACCCTAATATTTTGCTTTTACTTTGATTATTGCTTAGCCATGAACATTTTTCTCTTATGGAGAAATACTTCCAAGGCAATTTATTTTCGTGGCTTAAAAGTAACTACATTTTTAATTTTTGAGCTGCGGCAAGAATACGTTATGTTCACACTAAGCTTGAGGAGACTTTATCTCAGCTATGGTAAAAATTAACAACGGACCTGGATTATCCTGTTAATTTGCGGCGGCAACGCTTGCAAACATGTTGCTTTCAGTTCTTAGTTTCTGCATGCTCACTGTAGATGTAACTGGCTTACTTTGCGTGCCAAATCACTGGCAGGAACACGGGCAGGAGATGTTTTTCTACTTTTGAGTACATGCATGCAGGCAAACATTACATGGGGTTATCGAAAGTGCATTTAAATGTTTAAGCACATGAAAGGCTTTCTGAAAAAGAACTGTAACCCGGGCGTGAAGCAGCCTCTAGAGTGCTCGTAAGAAGAAAAGATTCCAAAACACAAGTTGGAGTTTTATCACATTTTATTCAGCAGTCTGAATTGCCCCCCACACTCAGCTGTATTTATTAACTCAAGAGGTGCTTCAATAGGTTTCAAAGCAATCTTCCCAGCAGCATAAAGCAATCCATGATTCCCTCTTTGGATCCTCTGCGTCGAGATCCTGACCTCACCTTTTCACCTCGGCTCTTAATAACCCATCACCTCGATTGGCTCATCCCAATGTCATCTTCAGCTGCAGCTGTCTTCAGCAAGGGGATATCATGGTTGTGAAGTCACTTCGCTTCAACTCCTTACTCACACACACACACACACACACACACACACACACACACACACCTCAACCACACAAAATGAACCTGCAACCTCCTTCCACTGTGTCGGCCACAGTGTCGGTGGAGGTAGCTGTGCAAAGTGATTTTAAGATTCAGCAGCAAGCCTGATGAAGGTGTGCTGCCCAAGAGGTCACTACTGCGAATTAATGAAATATACATCTTCTCCACTGCTAGGCTGCCTCCACCTTTAAATGCAGCCGCAAGATTAGATCCGGGAAGATACACACATGAACACACAGCACGCGTTTGTGAATGCACACGCTAGCACTACCACGCACACGAGTGTCAATCTGTTTCGCCGTGACATGCAAAGACATATGCTCAGAGAATTTGCCCCAGGAGCCTGTATGTAGTGTCAGTTGTTTAGCCTTACGCTACGCTATCTCTTCCTGCGGCTCCGACCTCGAATAAATCCCAGGTTTGTTTATCTACCGACGCTGTCAGGAGTGCAGTTCCTCCATCTTCATCACAAAGAAAAGGCCCCGAATGCTGTTTTAATGGTAGCTTTTATCGGTTGACTCCCAGTGCAACGTGTCCTCTGAGCCGCACGGCAAATTTACACATGAGCTTATGCCGAGGATCTTCGACTGAAGGGTATTTAGCTGATAAAACCTCCAGGGTAGGATGTGGATATGTATTATAGATGGGGTGAAGGTGATTTGTTGTTTCCAGACACGGTAGAGGAGTATGTGACATCACTCTCAATAGGACTTGCTCCTCTCTGCGGAGTCCCCATACGCAGTGTGGTTATGCGTATGCATGAGGGAGCATAAACACCGACACTCCCTCTTCTCATTGGCCCCGACGGTGGACAGTTGTTATGGAGCGATGGGCATTAAAGGGAAGTTAGGGACATTCAGATGCGGGGAGTTAAAGAGGAAACGGAACTAGGATGGAGCGTCAGGGTTGATGAGAGCCTAGAGGTTGTGCTCACTTCTCCCTTTTAATCTTAGCTAAAGTGGTAGAAAAAGGAGCACTTAAGCAGAAAGCACACATATAGTTGATATTAATGTCTTCATGCTTGAGAAAGTTTCAGAGGTGAAATGGAGACACAGTTACGAGGGGAATGGATGAGGTGATATGTAATTAGTTCCTCATTTTAGTTTGCCTGCGGTGTCTGGTCTCTCTGCATTTTTCAGTTTGATTTGGTCACAAGCATTAACAGTTCAGTTGAAGATGTTGAGTATGACTTTTAATCTTAATGCCCTTTCTTGGCATGTACAAATTGTGATAAGAACTTTTTAGAGCAGATTTAACTAATTTGGTATTTCATAGCACGACGTGAACGTTCATCAGTGACACCTTCATTTTCCGTCATGGAGAATCTCATGAAGTGCATTTCTTAATTGGTGCCCGCAGGTATCTGACAACGGTTTCGATTAACTTTGCAAGATGAAGAATGGACAAAATAATCTCTCAAACCCAATGAATACTTTAGTGTGTATAGGCGATAGATAATTAATTATAGAAGACGAGAAAACCATGAAGCTAACTCAAGCTTTACAAAACCAACAAATCGTAAGCATATACTCCAGTAATGAAAAAAAGAGAAATGAATAACCATCTCTGTAACTCTGCACCATCAATAAAGATACAGCAGCTTCATATGGAGCCATAAATAGAATACAAATGTCGATCAAAGTGTACAGAAAATGATATCTGACTTAAAAAGAAAAAACTTCTCTGACCAATGACCTTATGTTCATGCTGTGTTGCGTTGCAGAGTTGACTCGAGTGCAACTGGCCTACGAGAGTTAAAGGTTGTTGATTTACTCAGTGGGTTATGGATTTGTTTTATTATGCATGCCTTACGCAATAGTCTGGACTGTGGATTAACTGGGATGCAAACTTTTGCCAGCAAAAACGCACTTGAAACAAAATATGCCTCCTATAAAGAAGAATGAGGAGACACTGAACCCTGAGTGCTTTACAGCAGCCCACGCAGGATGAGATCATAAAACATAAGCAGAGGTCAATTTTCGTGAATGGCATATATGTGACAATTCACATTAATGCAGTTTGAGTCATCTTCTCTCAGTGAATGCTCCTAATAAATTGACAAAATTATTTTACAAAATATGCTTTGGCACTTCTCAGCTCCGGTCTGTATGATGCGTCCAATGTGCGCCGCAAGCATCAAATGACATAACACAGGCAGCGCTAGTAGCCTTTAATTATTTAGTCCATATTTCAAACCACTGTATATTAATAGTAAGTCAGCAGTACATTACTGCTCTTTGGCTCAGTGTAACTCAGTTTTACATATGACCAACTGTGTGTCATATTCCATTTCTGGCTCATATCATTTGTCAATCGTCACTCTGATTGCCTGTTAAAGATTGTGACGAGAGTTCCTTTCGTGAGCGTTGCTTGTCTCGAGTAAAAATGAAGCATATGGCGGCTGTGTGTTGATAAGAGGAAAGACATAGACAGATGGGTCCAAGACATCTCCTCTACCTGTCATCATCATAAGGCATAACAACATCAAATGAGTGAGGAGCTAAAATAATCTCACATTGAAATGGAGACACACATATAGTCACAGGATGTCGGAGAAACACACATTCAGACACAAGCGGGTGCAGGACAACATCCAACACCGTGGACAGCCAATTATAGGAGCAGCCTGCGGGGGAGGAGAAGAGAGGGAAGGTGGAGAGAGACGTAGCAGCGGAAAAGAAGGCATATGAGAGTTGAGGGACCCTGATGCCCATCAGCTGCTGATGTTAAACTCAGAGTCCGATCATTGCCACTCGGCGGGCCGAGAGAGGAAGCGAGCGTGAGTTTCCCCACACTTCTCCTTCCCTTCTTCTTTTCCTTCTTCCTCTCCGTGTTTTTAATGGGCAGCCTGTTCTTCCACGACTCCGTCTCCTTTTACGAGCAACGACATGCTGCTGTGCGCAGCAGAAAGGCGGCGCTTTGATGGACATCCTCTCATGTTTCTCTCTGTGTCTCGCTGTTGTTCTCCATCTCTTGGTCTCCCATCCCTCTCTCTGCAGGCCTCACGCTTATAACAACCCACATAATGCCCTTCCTTTCTTTCTCACAGCTTTCTGTCCTTGTTCTGCTTTTGTGTTTTTTTCCCCCACTCATACTGTTCAATAGCACTCGTCTTCACGCCTCTTCAATCTCTCTCGCTGTTTGATATCCGAGAGGAACAAAAAATAGCAAAGTGAGACTGACATGTCATGTACAAAATGTTTTCTCTCTGTCTTTTGAGGATGAGTGTGTGCACTGGGGCTTCCTTTGTTTAAGGCGGTAGCCTTCAATGTCTTATCTTCTTGTAATATAGACCTTTTGTGATGCCCCCTCTTTTGCTTTCCATCTTTTTTTCTTCTTCTATTAATATACTCTCAAAGCTTTTTATTAGAATGTGTGGTCAACTACCACAGAGTAAAGGCAGTTATCTTTTCTGCATGGAAACCCATTGAGACAGTAAAATAAATATTTTTATGTTCAAGGGAATGTGTACACAGGTACATGTGTGTGTGTGTAGGGGTGGGGGGGTACAGGATCTGCTGTCGCTCGGCTGTCAATCTCAGCACTCTGTAGTTTTGGTTCCCCCCAAAGCATATAGCTCACAGGAGGAGTCCAGCAGCTATCGACTGAGGTGTTATACCTCATTTCAGACACTAAATATCACACCGGGCAAGACGGTGCTGGCTCAGACAGAGAAGAAGTGAGGAGGTGAAGGAGAGCAGGAGGAGCAGTAGAAACATTTCCCGCCTCCCTCGGCAGGACTTTATCCGAGTGTGTGTTTTAGGAGGTTGGAGTGTGACCTGACCAGACGAGAAGAAGAGCAGAGAGTGCCGGCCAGAAGGGAAGAAGATGCTGTTATTTGTCTTTTAGGAATGTGCATTTTTAGGAGACTGTTGGGGTTCAATTGACATGGCATTTTTAAACTATAGCCAATCCAATTGAATGCAAAATATAATGCCATATACTGTGAATGCATATAGTACATATAGCATTAAGATTCAAAAATAATTGTCTTAAAGTGCAGACAAGTGATTACTTGACTTCGTATCAGGCATGCAGAGCAGAAAAAACATCAGCATTGCATTACAAATATCTGTTTTATTTCCACCAGACGTGGAGCTGTCTGGCTTTTCTTTTGTGGCAAACCCCTTGTTCTTCTTCTCTTACCACGTCATTTTAACTGAACTGAACCTCAGTATTAATTATTTGTTTGTTTCATTTAATCTATTCACATTTATTCTCAGGGTGACGCCTGCATGCAGGCAGTATAAGAGACATATTTTACTCAATGGTTGTTTCATTTCAGTGGGTGATACTTTGTCCGTGCTTTTGTAAAATAGATTGATAATAGCAATGGATAATCAAATAACAAAACAGAGACAATAAGTATTGATAAATATTATCATACGTTGTAGTGGTGCATTGACTGGATCAGACATGTGTTGCATTCTGTTTCTCACAAAGGGATTCAATTATTGTGTGTGTGTGTGTGTGTGTGTGATGCCATACAAAGGCACTGACAGACCTCACACATTTCCTCACAAATTAGCACATAGCAACTGACACGAGGCGAGATAAAAGCTGCGACGGCTGGTGGAAAACAAAGTTTCGACAGACCTTCTGACAAGGACAGAGAGACAGACATCCTAACAGACAGCAAAACCGACAGGTGTAGCACAAAGGCAGAGCTTGGAGAAGTGCTAAGTGACAGCTTGAGAGCAAAATGAGTGACTTTAGTGCATTGTGGAATTCATGTTCTCGACTGTCGGTGAAAAGGCCCTCTGGAGACTCGACAAGCGACACGAGAGAGAAGCAGATGAAGTGAAGGAAATGTTTAAGTACGTGGCAAATTCATTACCCGCACTACTTAATGTTGATGTTTAATATCATTCCATATGATCTGGGTGTCAAGATGCATCCTGTGCACGTCAAAACGTGTGTTTTTATCATTTGCGTCTTCGTGGCACCGCAGTTTTTGTATATTAAAGTCAGTTTTCTCAATGTTTACTTCTCGCAGGCATTAAGTACCCGTCCTCCGGGACCCAATCATAAATTGCAGATGTGCAGCAGTAGCAAGGGAGAGGCGAGACAGAAACAATGCGATGGCATATAATGAGCGGCTAAAGTTAGGTTGGCCCCCTTGAGAAATGATGAGGGGAAAAATAATGATATTTAATGTTTTGAGGAGCTAGAAAGAAAAGCGAAGCAATCAAGAAGAGACCCTCTTGAACAAAAAAAATGTCTGCCATGTCGTATAAATGTTTGGCCCTTTATTTATTTTTTTATGAATATACTTTTTGAGACTTTATCATATATAAAGCTATACATTTTTGCTTTACCCAATAAAATACAATCTGACATTCTCCCTGGACCTGTTAGATAAGCAGTCAATGCAGCATTAGAAATGTCAAAGAAGTAGTAAATTGAAAGAAATCTTTCGATCCAATCCACTACTGTACATGGTCATTCACTGAATGAAGGATTGCATTAGTTATGCAGAATAAATCTCCATTTCCACGCTCCTGGAAGGGAACCAAAGGCTCTAACCTTGAGTGTTTTTCACAGTAGTGTGGCAGCAGTGGAATAACGTGACGATAATGGCATTCACACCGCATTTCTGTGGATGATGTATGTGCGTCACAACCACGATGCATGATGGAATAAAGCATTCACGCAGGATGTCAGTGATCGCAATAAAAGGTCCTCAAAAATAGCGGACTTTGGCACAAAGGAATAATATCTGGAGTGTACGTGCGTGTGTTTGTTGATGATCTGATTTCAAATATAGTCGTATCATCGATTGTGTAGCCACGTTCTGTTAACCTTGCAAACAGACCCTGTTTGGCTCTTTGCTGCACTTATTGATTTTGATAAAGTCTTTTGCTTCAGTCAGCCTATTACAAAGTCTCATTTAGCTTTATGATTTGCCGTGACCGCCTCCTGGCGTGCGCGCTATTCGCTCATTAAATTAACATGAGCGGAATCAGACGGCTCAGACACGGTCAACAGTTGGACGTGTTAAAACTCTGGGGGGTTCCATCAAGCGCTCATCGATACGAGTACACACACACACACACACACACACACAGGCTCACATTCATGCACACCACCCACTGTTTGACAAATAGTGATATTAATGAAAGCAGAAATGCTGTCCAATGTTCATCAAGCCCAACAGTGGCAGCTCTTTGAGGAAAGGAATGAACCTTTTCTTCGATACCTCGTGCTTTATTTAAACATGCAGCTCCCAAAATGGTTTGAACCATGACAACTTTAAAAAATTATGATTTTTTTATGATGCCACTCCACTGTCCCTGCATGTGTATTACATTGGTTAAATGTATTCCTTTTATTCTGTTCAAAGGGCTGGATACCATAAGGTGTATACTTGAATAAATACAAAGTAATATCAACATTTCTCCAGTCAAACAATATCTTCAGTCAATCCTTTTTGGCCCATATTTGCTTTTGCTGGCAATGATTGCGAGCATTGTTTGATTTAATGCAAACTGAAGGGTGGAAAAAAATATATATATTCACACAGTTGACATTTTCTTGCACTTATTGTTTTGTATGCTTTGTGCATAAAAGTTATTAACTGTTAAAAGATTATAAAGCAGAGGTGGATGACGAGAAACAGAAAGTAGATGAACATGACAAATGAATGTACCATCACGTGGCATAACTGCAACTACCCAGGTTGAATTTCTTGTTATTCCACAGGAAGATATGTTAAGACAAACATGTCTTTAGTGTTTAATCTTAACCACATTTCTGTTAAAGTCTGCATTGCTCATCTGAGATCATATGCCTTCTTTTCTGCTGCGCAAAAAGCTGTAAACACATTTTATATATCTTCATCATTTTGTTGTGACAAACATTGTGAGTTGGGGATTAACACATCCAGCAGAAACAGAAAAAACAATTGCATTAGGCCCGCTTCTGGCCGCCTGGTGAATTTAGTTTCCTCACAACCTAATAAACATCTCTTACTCCAAGTCCAGGTGTCGCCGCACATTTCTGTTGAGCTTTTAATTTGACTTCATGATGAAATTAAAGCGGAAATTACATCCAAAGTGGAGGAACAGACTTCTTCAGCGCTCCACAATGACTGACGTTGCAAGTGCAATTTCCTATCATCCTTCTGTTAGAGATGCAAACACACCCAAGCACTTGCGAACACACACATGCACTCACACACACACACACAGTATGCAGGACACACAAGGATCACCTTGCCACAGTGAATATTTCAAAAGTTTTCTCTGCAGCCCCCTTTTTTCCTCATCTCAGCAGTGGGAGGTGAAGCGACTGCTTCTATTGACAGGGTTTCACCTGAGAGGCTCTCCACGACTTCCTGACTTCTTTTCTCAGACCCTCCTTAAGTCCGCAGCCCGGTGGCAGGAGAAAGCACTGCCCTTGAAATATGTATGATTTTTGAAAGAAGAAAAAAAAATTGAGACAGAGGCTGGGGAGGAAGGAAGCAGCGAGGCGGCTGGACGACACCAGACATAGTTATTCATTCGATCACATATGATCAAGGTTATATGTTAGTTTAGACACATTAGATCACATTAGATGAGATTTTTTTCTGTGTCACAGATCAAGGCATGCTTTCATCTCTACTTTCATAGCAAGAGACATGAGGTTGACATACAGTAGGTCGGTGGAAACTTCAAAGACGGAACCCTTCTATCTCACACTGTTATGTAGTGCAGTGCAGCTCAGCAGCACTCTGCAGATAGAGGCTGTAGAAGGACACCGATTCCCACCAAATAGTGCGTAATAGCAGTTGAATTTATAGGTTTGAGGGGCTGCAAGTTTGGAGACATTGGTTTATTTAATTTGCATTGCATAAGTGATACGTGAGTGAGAGATTTTCCTCACAGAGCACACGTCTACATGTTTCAAACAGTGGGAGCTCACATCTTCAGACTTGTCAGTTTCATTTTGACTGTGGTTTCAGCTGTAGAAATACAAAGCCACATGTCTACAAGTCTCCACAAGCACGGTTCTATCCAAAAACCAAATGTGTTCTTTTTAACATTTTTGTTCTTTCGAACTTTATTTGGATTTGTTTTGGCTCATAGCGGGTAAATGTATCATCAAGTTGACACATTTAGACGTGTGATTCAAATTAATCTGAACCAAACAGATAAAGTGTTACTTTTTTTTGCCTCAATCAAACAGTGTTTGTCCTACTTAAGACTCTATCATACGATAGTTCCAATTTCAGGTAAAAGTTTTCAAAATTAAGACGAACTGTCGCTTTCACACCAGGTAGCTTAAAGTTGATTTATCTGTCTTGCCACTTGCCAAGCGTGTGCACAGTATCTGCAGATCTGAGAAAAGGCTGATGTAAAATAACTGTCTTTTGTGTTCAAAAAGTAAAATAAAATAGATATATGTTCATAAAAGTTCTATTAATTAAAATTCTAGTTGTATATGCAGTAATCACCTGGGAATGCGAGGGGAAGGCTGTTTGTTAAATGTGTTTCCCTATCCACATGCAGTGTATTGCAACATGTATGGAATTTATACTACACAATTACATTCTCAAAATAATTTGTCTTCACTTCAGTAGCACTTACACAAATATACCTTGCCAGTTTAATTCCTATCTATATTCTAAATGTGTTTAGAGAGGTGGCTGATGATATATAATTCATAGCCTAATTTATAAGACATTTTCTTCCTGAAAAACAGGACAAATTAATTATTTTTGTTATATCCAGAACCTTCTCTGTAAATATATTTAACTCTGTTAAGTCAACAAAATGAAACAGGAATGTTGAACCTGGCTTGATCCAATGTTCTGATTGGATATTATAATGCAAATTTAAAGCTACATTTTAAGAAAACTTAGTAATACAAAAGTGTTTTGTTTTCATGTCAGTAATCAGATAGGGAAGCATTATGGCGATATCTATTAGTTACATTTGTTTGCCCTATTTACCTGTAGTATCTGTCCTTCAGGATAATTTACATGATAAGAAATCAGATTACTTCAGAAAGTCGACACTAACCAGATTACTTAAGTGCATGTAAACACACTGATCGTCTCTGAGAGCCATCTGGCTCTCACTCTCGCTGTCTCTACAGCATCACTGTGCATTTAACGGCAGGAGAAGAAGCAGCGAGGAGCCAGCGGACGTGGGAATGTGTCCACTGGTTATAAAGTGGAGGATCTTCCCTGGCTGATACAGAGAAGTGCCAACAGTTTGAGGGCATGAGAGGGTTGCTTTGAGAAGCAAGAAAAGCTCAAGTCATGGCCACAATTTGTCAAAATGTTTCGAAAACCTTGAAAAAATAAATAACCTGACAGAAGGCTTTTGTTTCTCCTGACAGTCTCTGAAAGTAGATCTCTAATTCTCAACCTTCACAGAACTAACAGGTTTAGTTTGACACGTGAGTCGAAGGATAAAATGAACACACACTGGATCTCTCTCTTACAAACACATGCACACACACACACACACACACACCCCTCGTCAGGATTCCCCATAGACCTGCTGTCTGTTGAGGGGCAGATGAAGGTAGTAAAACCCAAGTGTGGATGCACATGTGTGTGTGTGTGTGTGTGTGTGTGTGTGTGTGTGTGTGTGTGTGTGTGTGTGTGTGTGTGTGTGTGTGTGTGTGTGTGTGCTGCCCTTTTCCTCTGAGATAGTCATTACGTGGTTTTCCACATTGGGAATTGACATTTTCTTCCTTTACTTGCCATTTCACAGACAGAGCCGTGACTTTCTTGTCACAACACACACCCACTTCTGACCTTGAATGTGCAAAGTTTTCACAAACTCGTTTACGCTGGTATTCACACATGGAGCACACGCACACATTCAAGGACGCAAACACACGCTATCCCTGTAACTTTTAGTAGGTCAACCCCTTAAGGGTGGCCCAAACTTACACTCAGGTAAGAACACAACGCATATTTCTAGATACGTGCAGCCTAATTAGGCAAAGAACAAAAAGATCACATTCTCATGTACCTAGGGTTTCTAATTAAAGGAAATACCTCATTTTCCTCTCATACCTATTCATGACTAAAATAGACATTGAAGGGGAAAAAACGTCTCAAAGTACAAAGTAGAATGGTAGTCTGCCTCAGGTGATTTGTCTTAGCCCCAGGGCTTAGGCCCACTCACTCTTTAGGAGTTTCACAGGTTTCTTTCAGTTTCCAAATTCATCTCTCTCTCTCTCTCTCTCTCTCTCTCTCTCTCTCTCTCTCTCTCTCTCTCTCCGTCTGTTCATATTAAATAGGCATGTGGATCAAAGAAAGAAAGAGAGAGAAAATGAGCAGAAACCAAACTATACGAAATGGACATCCCTTTGACTCAGTGTTCTGGTCTGCACCAGTTAAAAGAAGGTTTTTTACCACACACACACACACACACACACACACACACACACACACACACACACACACACACACACCTGTCAGCTGTGGAGAGCCATGGAGTCAGTACCACCTGCAGTGAAGATCATACAGACCAGCAGGTCTGCCATCGAAGCCCAAACCGAGGCTGGAGGGCCTTGAGGGGGTTGGATGTTTGGAGCTGGGGACAACAGACGCAAAGCACCGTTAGCTTGTAGTGACAGATAAGTATCAGGTGTTGGCGATGCTCGCGGCAGTGAATGTGTCGAGGGGGAGGATAAATAAGCAATGGCATCTGTGTGATCGAAATCCCATGAGATTATATGGCCACGCCGCCAAGGCGAATGTACGGGACAACTGGGACAGATGTGAGAATGCCTTTCACAGATTTTTAGCGGCACCACTTTAGTGCTGAAACATTACGAGACTAAAACTGATAGCGCCGCTGAACAGGCTGCCCTTGGTCATGTCTTGTGCTTGACATTTGACTCCAATATAACTCCCAACTCCTGATACTTATATGTGTATCTTTAAATCTTTTACTTTTTTTGTGTAGCAGGGAATTACATTTTTTTTTCCAGGTTGTGACAATCAGGAAAATGATCACAACTTTTTGCTACAGATTTGTTTGACTCGAAAAGGCCAAGTTGATGTTTCAAACTGTGAAATTACCTTTTGTCAGAAAAGTGTTTGATGGAAAGAAATATGTTCAATTTACAAGACAAAAGACTTTCTTGAAGAGGAAAATGTCACCAGAAGAACACAAATGAGACGACGGAAACAAGTGAATCATTTTCTTGCAGATTTCTGCGGGATGCGTCACGAGGACAGGTATCAAGTTGTCTTTCACCAATCTTTCCTCACCTCGACAGCTGACAAACACCTTAGAGATCAAGACAAAGCTGCAGAGTGGCAGGTTTTATGTCGTGCTAACTGCTTCACTGAAGGGGATGTTCAGGCGTCCTGTCCTTGAGATTATTGTGATGCACCTGATGCCGAATTCCAGTCAGCCCTAAAATTGTCCTCACTTTCATGAGCACCGTTTCATCTGAGTGAGCCATCAAAGTTCACTTAAAAAAACATAATATGTAAATGTTTTAAACGCTTGAGGTCATTCTGATTTGAAGCAACATTCACTCGCCTCCCTTTCCCCCTTAATTAATACGTTTGAAACCTGTTAAACAAAACGAAAAAAGGATGATGCAATCGAGCGTTGCATCCTTTTTTCTACCAGGCTGACAAAGAGACCCAGGTGAGTGGATTGTTGAACCAATAGGGGTGTATTGATCCGAGCCTTCACTTATGAATCCATCAAGGACTTCTGTCATGTCAAGGCTTGTCAAAGAGTGCTTTGATTTCTGGAACGTACATCAAATCTACCTGCAGTCTGGCTGCAATATCAAACTACACCCCATTAATTATTCAAAGGTTTCAGACTGGCCTTTATTCATCTGCCGCAACCAGGATGCAATCAAACTATGTTCTTCTTTTGCGAAATAATACCTCTAAAACAATCGGCAACACAAAGAATCATTCTTTCAGGGGTATTTTTGTGAGGGAGAGGGGGGTCGTGGGGGGCGCATCTCTCGATTTGACAAATTCACTCACTGTCTAAAATACAAGCGGACACATGCATCCAAACTTTCTGTGCCTGTGTTGTTAAATTCCAGCCTCGGGTATGACAGTGAATCATTGATGGGTGAATGGGATAGTTGATTCTTCTTGGAGCTCGGTTTGAGGAATACCAAGAGCCCAGCAATGCATTTTGAAATGTGAAGTCAGAGAAGAGAGAAGCGGGGCTTTGCTCTCACACAGCCAGGGATCAGAGGGCTGGATGAATCAGTAATGCTCCACACACACGCACACACACACACACACACACACACACACACACACACACTACTGCATCATTCTCTCTCATTCTGCCTTTTACACTTAATTGTGTCACTTCCAAATCCAGCATGTGGCAGTGTTGTGATGCAATGTTCTTGAGAAGAAATATCCTCCAATCAGCAACCTAATACATCAACATCTGTCTCTGCTCGATTGACTTGAAAAGCCTAGTCTAGTCTTTTAATGTGCAACAACATACATTTTGTATCATCTGTTAACATAGAAATAAGTGGAGAAAGTAAAACAATGTGTACTTTACGATTCCCTTGATTACTAAATGTGTGTGGCACAGACGGAAAAGAACAACAGATAAAAGCAGACATTTTAAGCAGAGCACAAATGCAGAAAAAAATAAGTGTGAGCAGAAGTGTCATTTCTAAAAAAACAGGTTCCTTTTTTTGTAAATGTGGAAAGAGGAGCAAAATGAAGACAAGAAAACAGCAAACGATAGGAGCAACTTAAGTTGGAGGCTAGAAGTAGGTCAGAGGTTTCACTTAAAGTTGACAAGCCAGCTCATTTAAAGTAAGAACACTAGGCAGCGCTCCTGGGAGTTGGTTGCCTGCTCAAGAAGAATACACAGAAATTGTGTGTTTCAAAAGCAGTGTGCACACATGTACCCAATCTCAAATTCAAAAAGAAAACATTTCTTTTATTATAATCTGCATTTCATTTTGTTGTCACGCTAAATAGCAGAAGGATCTGTCGTTTCCTGCCTAAGCTCCAACTTTAATCTTCCATCATCATTTTGTTTCCTTTAACTGTGCAACATTTGTCATCGTTGAAGCATAACTCGAGGGAGATTTATGTAGTCAACAAATCTCCATAACATACTGCGCTTTGAAATGAAAGAAACAGCTGAATACAGTCAGCTGCACAGAACAGGGCTCAACCTTGAGGCTTGCCAGGTTGCAATTGGCAACTATTGTAATAAATTGGCAACTGATTCTTGGCCTTTTTTATCATACTAAATACATAAACAACAAAACACGTGCACCCTAAAATAAGTAAATTTTAAACTTTTACTTTAAATATTAGAATCAGAAGCAGACAACACTGCACCTGCGTCGTTGCTTTTTTTCACGTGTGCTGTACATAGGTGAAAAAAAATAGCGACCATTATTTCGTAAGCGAGTGTGCGCCCCTGTGTTTGTCGATGGCTAATCTGGCATTCTGCTGTCGCAAATTGCGTCGTCTTTAGGATGGCTAGGTATGACTGGATGCTCAATGATCTGTTGACACTGAGAAGTTTGAAATTCAATTGTATCGAATTGGTACACACACACACACTTTAGTCATGTTGCACCCACTCACATCATTCTACAGTAACGCTCTAATTAGAGCCTAAATACAGCAAAACTGCAAATGTGACCAACTCTACTGTAAGATCTGAAACGATGGTTGGAGAATGTGGAAGTGCAGAAACCAGAAGGAGTGGGGATAAGAAAGCCAAAGATTAAGGATGAGTGGCTGAGTAGATGAGGGATAATGGGTAACAGTCCGCTTTCGAATGGCATGGCATCGCGTGGGAATTCTGAAGGGGACCGATTCAGGCCGGATGAGAGAGGAAGCTGATTATCCACCCTCCTTTTGTGTGTGGGATCAGGATCAGCAAGCAAATCCTCCACACGGAGAGGAAGGGGGGGCCATGGCAGGTGAGTTGAGGCGAGAAAAGACAATGAACGGAAGGGGAAGACGGGAGGAAAGGAAATGACCAGGAAGGGGAAAAAAAGAGAAGGATGTATAGGGAAGGAAATGGGAGCTGAGAAAAGTGTCCCCTCTGTGCCTTGATTTGGCATATACAATGCAATCAAGATATCGCTGGTGGAGTTTCCTGCAATATGCTGTCATTTATGTGGTCTGATTTTTAAGCCTCAGTCCTCATTAGCCACTCAATTTTTTGGAAACTGCTTTGTTCCTGTTCCGCTGTTTTATTTTCACACCTCAGAGTCTCTGATGATTAAATGAACTCAGAAATATCTTGCTCTAACAACCCGCACTGTTCCTGTTCGTCATGGGAGCAGGAGAAGCCAAACTAATTGCGTGTGCATCTGGATTTGCCAGATACTCAGTGAGGCTGAAATGTAAGGTGTCTAATGTATGTGTGCAAGCCTGTGTGTCTTGGTCCTACACTCCGCTTTCAGGTGTCAGATATTCCCACCTCTCTCTCTCTCTGGTACCTGCAGCAATACAGGAGCCATTAGACACTCACTGAGTGATGAGACAAAGCAGTTTTCATTAAAAAGACATTTGGTGAAGACTGGAGGCCTTGAATTGATGTGAAGCCAAAGACAAAGGCTTGTGTTTGTCTTGGTCGGGGGAGGGGAGGGAGTTGAGTGACTCATATGTCATTGTTTCAGACTGCAAAATCTTGAGAAAAAAAATCTGCCACTCAAATGAACAGCGACTGAAAGCGAGCCAAGGTTTGATGGCGATGAGAGGGAGGCAGGTGTGTCAGTGTTTCTGTGCTGGAAGGACGAAGTAAGGGAGAGACAGTGAACGACGGTGTGAAGCCATTTGTTGAACTTGTACGACGCTATAAAGTAACACTGAGACACTGTTGCTAGCGCCTGTCAGTGAGCTGAGGATTAACAAAAACTAACTCCCTGCTTCTACAGCCAATTCTACACCCTTCCACCTGATACGTGACGTCCCCCACACTATAAAACCATGCCACCCACATAGATAGGAATCCCTCCCAAGGTTTGCCTCATTGGGCCACCAGCCGTCCCATCTGGAGTGTATTACTGTCATCTGGAAACAGATTCGAAAAACAATCAGGCGTCAATTTTAGTTGATTTTACACTTGCAGTGTTAACAAGATAGATGTACTGCAAACCACAGGTAAAATTACCTCTGATTCAAAGAACGATGAAAGTGAAGCCTTTATTCACAAATGCATTACATATTCAACCAAAGCCTTGTTATAGGCAATTTGATCAGCTCTCGGACAAAAATAAAGTTTCTGGAACATGTGGAAAAACTTAACATACAGTAATGACGTGCGCGTTTAAATTCACACAAGATCTGTAGCAACGGATGTCCACATGTAACAGGTTACTTCCATAATACTTGCTTTCCTGAGTGACTCCATGACTTTAGCTTTGGTTTTGTCATAGAATAGTTCGTTGTAAGGAACAGAATTGGTACAGGCCATCATACATTTTTGACAATTGAGTTTTCAGTGAGAATCCCGATGCATCTCAGAAGACATTTCTTTCCCTCAACCCTACACAGGACAGGCGTTACCAACTAATAATTTAATCAAGACTTTCTGTACTTAAAACAAAAAACTGAAGCTATAATTAATGGCACTAAGGTTGTTCATTCATTAAAAAAAGAAAACTCTTGACTCTCTTTTCACAGACAACACATTGAAAAGACATAACAATAATATCTTCTGCCTTTTATTTGCTGTATTGAGCTCTTGTCCTACCTTTATTCAAGAGCATTTGAGAGCATGACTCATTGATTTCCCTTCAGATTTTGAAACGCTTTCCCTGTCCTCACTCATACAGCCCTGCTTGCACTAGGATTTGTTCTGTTTTTGCTCAAACTGCTTGCTCCGATATATGTATTATTACTTCCTTGCTCCGATATATGTATTATTACTTCCTGCACTCTGGCTCTAGACCTTCTCACACTACAGCTGCTTCAATGTATTCATGATACAGCTGCTCTTGTTTATCTCTTCTGCTTTAAAACAATGTTTGTGCAAGAGCCCTATCAAAGTTCAACCAATACAGCATGCCAGGTGTTGTATTGATCAATGAAATTATCCCTGTCTTGTTGCGGAAATCTGCAACCTGTGTTTGTAGTTGCAAACAAACCTTGGTGACTAATGACTGTAGCTGTAGAGCAACTGGAAGAGCCACAGTAGCAGCAAGACAACTGAAAGCAATGACACCAGGTTGGGGACTGGCATGCTTTGGTTTTGGCAAACTGAGACAACCTCTTGCTGTGAGAATGCAATAAAGGATGCAATAGAAATGCAAATGAGTCTGATATGGTGCTTCATGACACGGTTTAAGAATGCAATAACATGCCAATTGGATAAGGACTTTCTTCACTTTGCCTGCAGGCATCCCCACTGCTTAGTCTGCTGTGACAAATTAAAATGCTTTTCATGTTTTACAATGTTTTGTGATGATGATGATGATTAGTCAGTATATCAGAGCAGGAAAACGCCTATATCCTCATCAATATTTTGGGCTTCAGAGAGGTTTACTTTTGCAGGACTGCAAAGAGCACTTGGACAGTATGGAGAACTCCATGGGCTGCGTCAGAGTCTGTAACTGAGCAATGGGTGAGAAATGTCGAGATAGGATATAAAGAAAGTCGGTCAACATTGAGATGATGTTTTTTATTATTTGATCAGCACAAATGCACACGCATACACACGCGCAGAGAGCTCTAACTGAGTCGGAGAGATGCCCCAGAGTAGGAAGGTTAGCCAGTCATGAAATTACGAAACAAATAGAGGATTACAGGCTTCCCAGCTCAAACATTTTAAGTGGGTGTTGAGAGCTGCAGATAAGATAGGTAGGTGTGTGTGTGTGTGTGTGTGTGTGTGTGTGTGTTTGTGTGTGTGTGCGCGCGTGCGCCTGATAGATATACAAGGGGAGTCTGGTGGTGCTTGTGATCATGATCATAATGATAATGGTGGTGCACGTGAGGTAATTGCATAATTATTGCCTACAACAAAATGTTACTTCAAACCCCAAGTTGATCCTTAAATATTTCATGTGATTTCAGATTGCAGTGAAATTATTCATTATTTTTGCTCGTGACGTGTTGCAATGGGCAAGAATACAGCATTGCTAGTAGCACATCAGGATTTTATGTTAATTTAGTAGATTGTGGAGGCTGAAAAATGATGTTTTACATGGTCAATAATATACAAAATGGTGGGTGCTTGATACATTGTAGCCAGTCCTCGCTGAGCTTGCCACCATACAACTACAGAGGGCGACTTTCAAGGGACCGCAATTACTAAACGTAAGGTCACTTTGCTAACGGAGGTAGCTGAGCTAGCACTAGCTCTAATGAGCTCTTATGCAAGCGTTTGGACTTCCTGCTGACTTAGCCGGAGAAACCCCACTTGAGACTGGAAGCAATTCAGATGACCAGGTTGTGAAAGAAGGTAACTTTCTAAATGACTTAAGCTTTCACTGGCTCTTCAGTCTATCTGCTGGCATCAAACCAGCTAGATGAGAGATTAGCTCTGCTTGTCCGCTGGAGCTGAGATCTGGGGGAGGGCTCAGCATGGAGTCCTCATTGTTATCAGAGATCAAATATACTAGGGTAAAAATAATGAATTAGCCTGGGGGCTAATGAATTAGGTTAATGTCAGCCATGAAGAAGTCCACACAATCTGTCAACACTGATAACGTATCACATCTAAAAATATCATGAAATCCACAAAAATCTTTTTAAGCTTTAATCTGCTGCATTTTATTTCTTAAACTGCACTGCAACTTGTATTCTTTTTCTATTTTCTTTACTGTTGTAACTGTTTTTAAATCTGCATCCTGTTTTGCTTTTAACGGTTTTATGTGAAGCACTTTGAATCGCCTTGTTGTTAAAATGTGCTGTACAAATAAACTTGCCTTGCCTACGAGGTGGTCATGCAAGTTTCTACCTAGTTTAGATCAGAGAAACTCCCTGAGGAAGGCCATGAAATGTGGGTAGCTTTGAAAACAATAAGTCAGATGGACCTTTAGTTGATATTTTATTGGAAATAACTACAAATATTTTCAACATTAAAAGCCTTCTCTGTGCAAATGCGTTTGAACTACTTTTACTTTTAGGAGTGCTAAACATGACAGAGAGAAGCACACTTTTTCTGCTTCATGAATCAACAACCTCCATTACTCTGTGCGATGCTCAGCTGAGCACCTCATTAGCTCTCATTCTATCTCCCTGTATATTTCAGTCTCTCTCCATCCCCCATGTCCACTACTATTCTGTCGGCTTTCTATACTTCTCCTCCTTCCAGCCATCCCAAACTAATTCCTCCCGCTGTAGAGGAGCTTCCAGCCTTTGTCCTGCTCTGCAGAGAGCGGGACCCTGAGCCCTAATCCCCTTCGTGGCGTGTGAGGGACTGGGAGGGAAGAGGGCGTGTATTTTAGCCTCTGGAGTTTAGGCCCTGGATCTAATGTAATTACTCATCGTGAATGACCCTGGTGACAGGTGGCTGCAGCCTCAAGGAGCAGCACGAGACCTCTGTCCTTACTCTCGTAACTCAAAAGCGGGGGTGAACATTTTTCTACGGAGGTATAAATAATTATCACCTACAGTGACCTCGATAATCGTACTTTGCGCAACTCATTTCATCAACGTGGTCTGTTTATCATGAATGCATTGCAGTATGTACCTTTCCATAATTATAAGTACATACACCAGGCTCTTATGGGCGAGTTCTCACATTAATCTGCTCCCAAGGGAGAGGTGAGGCTAAACAGGCTAACCGGGTCCACAGCTTAATTGAGCAATCTCAGGAAAGTGTGTGAAGGGAAAAATAAAAAATAATCTCAAAGCTCGAGCTTCTCTCCGCTGTGAACAAATAGGTCAAGTAGACGCAATAGCGTAGGCGTTCACATGCTTTAATATGTTTGTATGTTTGTTCCACGTGCTTGGACGAGGATGCATCACTCACGAGGAACTAAGCAGTTTGATCTTTTTCATTACCATGGAGACAAAGAATAAAAGAAATAAGGTTAAAACCTAGTCTCTTTAGAAAATGACAAATGCATCCCCCACCTCTTTTAACAGCAGGCCATCTCTCCCGGATCTAACAACCTGTATTTCACATCACGTCTCAATATGTCCCCCCAGTAGGACGTATTGGACTTGCAGTCAATACATCATCCATCATTGACTTTCATCTTCAGAGCTTGAAACGTTAAAGCTTTCTGATCTCGTCTGCCAGCCCAGCAAGTCTCTGGCAGAGGACAAAAGTTAACACAAAAGAAGCACAAATGAATTATTGAGTGATGTGGGACAAACGAGAGCTTTATGTGTTGCTCAAGCGCCCATTTAACCTTAAGTAATTATTTGGCTTCCGCTTTTAATGGAGGCCTGAGCAACTGAGATAAATCAGCGCTCACTTGAGAGATACAAAAGGATTTGGGAGTGGGAGACAAGTTGACAGAGTGAGTGCTGATGAGCCTCGCACACACAATTAAGCACACAAATGTACATTAGCCAAGGACACATGCACAATCACACTTTTATTTATTCTTCTTCCTCGCATACACACATGTAACAAAGCATAGTGCACTTTATGCACTCAGTGAAACTGACCGTGCAGTACGGCTGTCATATTTTTGTACCTTTTAAAAAAATGTATTTTCTTATACTATCAGAATTTATAGCAATGTTTTTTTGTGCTCTTAATTCTATTTTTTTTCTACCTAAAGTTTATTGTAGTTCTGTGTGTAAGGAGGACGTAGCAAAATAAGCTTTTCATTGTGCGGAGTAACTGACAAATTACTTCCCTGGAGATATGGTCATGGCTGTGTATGATTATGAAATAAGTCAAAAATCAATTGTATTGCTTAAATATCCTGACTACCAATCAATACAGCACATTAATGGATATAAATGCTGAGCAAGGTTGTTGAACCCATTGTTAAAAATGCAGCTACAGAAGAGTTACAATTGTATTGAAAGATACACAATGAAGCTCACACACACCCACAAGCACACAGAGACACACACAGAGTTGTTTGGAGTGAATTTGATTCATGTTTAAGTACCCCGGTAGCTGTCACTCAGCTTTCAGCTCTGTAATTTGTTTTGAAAAGAGATCATTGTAAAGGAGATGCTTTGCAAGTCTTGCAGTTCTGACAGATATTTACCAATGAAAGGAATTGCCTTTGTGTGTTTCAGGGTTGTTTGTCCCGTTCACAATTCAAACAATGGAATTCGTTAAATAGTTTCAAGAGAATTTTTCAATCCCTTCACTTCTCGATTCCCATCATTGCAAGGTCATATTTTTCACTTGAACAACATTTTGGCCTCTACTAAATGAAAAATAACAATAACAAATGGATAGATTTTACATGATATTTAGGTTTTGGTTAGCACTCTGACCTTCATTTTATAAACTTGTGATATTTGGCGACCCCTTGACCTTTCTTCTCTTACCATGATCGAGCCACCATGTCCACACGTGCTAAAGAACAAATAATTGTAAGCAGATGAAAATGACGTTCACACAACAAGGTCTTGTTTCTCAGACTTCCATTGCATTGCGGACACCAACGCTGAGGTCAAAATTTCACCTTCACATTAAAATGATTGCTGTGATGTTCATTCTCTTCATGCCCCAAACCTCCTTGATTTGAACGATTCTGCAGTCTTTCCTTTTATCACGACACTGAAGACAAAACGGATGGGAAGATCTAGCAGCAAATAAGTTTGAATTGACCTTTAGCTAACCTGAATGTTGCTGGAAGAAGACACGTTGAACAAAGTTTAGTGTACAGTGTGTGTCCTCCCACAATGAGGACGACAGAAAGTGACCGTAAAGTACACGTGTTTCTGGAGTTGCCTTTTTAAAACCCTGTTTTCACATGGGGCATCTGACAGATTTTTAGATTAGATTGTTAACCTTGTTGAAGAAAACATGCTTGCTGATAAATTATACACATCCTCTGTGAATCTGAACATGCTTGTGTGTTTGTACATGGGCCTTTGTGTGTGCGCTCATGTGCTCTTTTGGTATTCTCCCATTAAATCGGATGCGCTGGCATTAAAGTGAGAACAGAGTAGGAGGGGAACATGGAGGGGAAGGGAAATGAGATGGCATTTCAACTGAAAGAACAGATGCGGCAATATTGTCTGTTGAATGAAAATGTTAGTGGTGTACTGAGTTAGCGCCCATGATTACTGTTCAAAACCCTGACTTGAAATATGTTAGAAATAAATGACAAATGAGGATGTACCACTCTTTTTTTCTGTATCTTGCACTCTCTGTGTCACAGTATTGGTTGCATAGATACATTTATATGTCCACGTAAAAGTGTCCATTAATGTGTCGATGTGCAGGGACTGTATGCCCACACTGCGGTTGTGAAATCAGACACATTTGGGCACTTTATACTGGCGTTTTCACACCACACTATGGACCTTTTATTGCATCATCCTTGAATGCAGAAGTACAAAGTACAGTGCCTGCAGGCACATTATATGAACAAAATATAATTACAAATATAAAACATAAAATACATGCTAGCATCATTTTTATCCACTTATAAAGTAACACTTTTGACTATTTAAATTTAAATTTGACATATGTGGTACATATGATTGTACATTTTACTCTGCATGTATGTGACTGTACAGTACTTAACCAACAGGTGCACGGTACTGTAAGCACCTTTTACTAATTCATCCCTTCTTTTGGAATGAGCATACGCATGACACGTGTTCACGTGAGGATGGTGACAGCTCCTCAGCTTATTGATTGCAGCGGTGGAGGAGGAGGAGGAGGAGGAGGATGATGATGATGGCAGGATATGGCTGATGGAAGATGAGGTGGCTTGCCTCAGGCCGTAGTAATCAAAGATGTCCTCCAAGCACCCTGATTCACTCTCCTTTGATCAGGGGACCCAGATGGATCTTAACAGTAGTGATGTGTGTGTCTGTGTGTGTGTGTGTGTGTGTGTATGTCGGGGGAGGTGGTGATAGAAAGCCCAAATCACAGAGTGGTACACACCAGTAGCCAAGGGCAAGAAGCAGACTTTGAAGGAGGTAGCTCACACAGACTTGCTGCTCAATCGGCTGACTGACAGAAGACAGAGAGAAACACAGCAGTCGCGTTACAGCATGAGACGAGACTGGGACTCCTCTGCTCGCCCCTTTTTTCTTTTTTATCCTCCTCAACACATCTTCTCGCCCTCTCTGGCTCGCTTTATCTTCTCTTTGACAGAAGCACTAATTCTGTCTAGACTGGTCTCATTTTACATCGCCCGTGACATTTGAGATCATTTACACATGGATTTCTTCAGTATATTGCTGTGAAGTTAGTAGATGGAAAGAAAAGGGGAGATTTCATTCCAGTGATCTTTTTGAGCTTGCGTTTCGTATTTCAAAGTTTTAATGCTATATACTTGTTTCCATAAAATCCCTTTGTGTTGACAGAAGGCTTTAAACGAAAATGTAGGCACTTGCATACGGGATACCAGGAGATGGGATGTCCTTAAATCTATTGAAACTGGTAGTTCTTTCCATTTTAAGATAAAAACATGTTCATGATTTCTCAGCAGCGTTTCATCTATCTTCAATCACATTTGATTTGCACTCATTACATCAGAGCCACTGGCCTGAGTTGGTGTTACATCATTACGCCCTTTAGACCAATCGTACGTGTGCAAGGACAGCAGTACGACGGACGCATATTATTTTTGCTTACGCTGTCGGCTTAGAGGAAGCGTTCCAAACATGCTCAGTGTATCATGCTGCAAGAGGTAGGATGCTGGCGGACTTGCTGTGGTCACAACCTATTGGAGAATTGCACAGAGCTGTAAGGTGTACAACCTGATGATGAGCTGTACGCGGTGGTGGGTTTGTCAGGGCCTGCTAAGCCTTCAGTGCAGGCCTAAACAGAATCACTAAGTTATGCGGCGCTCAGTGGGAGCTGGAATAATTCCAGCTGAAGCAGAGAAGACACGTTCGGCTTGTTGTATGTTTTGGCGCTCGGTGGCTTAAGGAGGAAGAGAAGTGGAAGTGGTGACGGATTTGGGTTGTCGACTGCTGCTGTCGAGCGGTCATTTTCAAATCCACAACCCGCCACTGGATTGACATCACTTGGACCCTCGCGGACCTCTTGTACACACAGATGCAGAAAGTATAACTTTGCAGTGTAAATTCTGAGGAGTGTCAAGGTTAGAATCAAGTTTTTTATGGCAGAAAAGGCCTCAAGCTGTCAGCAACTAATCCTAAAACATGCTCATGTCATTGCAAAAGGGCTTTAATGGTGATAATCAATAATGCATCAGGATCAGTTTCGAACTGGTTGTAAACAGGCATAAGAGGAATAAATGAAGAGGCGTGTTGCGGTCAACGCTGGCCGTGATTTTGAATTTGTGTGACGGGTTCCTTCGCCCTTTTTTCTGCCAGAATCCCCCCCAGAAAACATTTATGTAGGCAGATTTTTAACTTACAAAGCGGTGCCTTTGACTGAGTTTGTGTGCCTTTGACTGAGTTTGTGTGCCTTTGACTGAGTTTGTGCCTTTTAGCGCCGCTAAAATTCTCTCCACATTTGTTCTGAACCCACCTTTGAAATGGAACGTTTTAACATTGAGATGGAGTTTCACCTTCAACATCATTCTCAACAAGGAGCGACATAACACCTCGAACTACTAATATCACCGTATGAGCGATAGTCTGTCACATATTTTTAGAGGCTTGGTCTGAGTTTGCTTGGGGCGACTTTAAACGACTGACTTTGTTGGGTACTGCTTTTCCCTCTAGATAATTAACCATGTTGACAAGGCTGAAGCTTAAGGCTCAATTACAAGGTTTAATATATATTCTGGTCATTATTCTCAGCTACCTCATTATTCCCATTAAATGTTGCAAAGCACTGTATTTCAAGCTCAGAGGAATGATACCAGGCTTATTTTACAGCGTGCATCGAGAGCTGAGGTAAATTGTAGGACGTCGAAATCCAGGGAGATTGAAATAAGCCCCTGCCATTTGCCACCAAGCTCTCTGCCCTCACCATCTTCCCTTTGACCTACTCCATCCCCCGTATAGTCACCTCTTTCACACTTTCTTTAACTCGCTCCTCCATCTCATCAAATGAAGGAGAGAGGCCGCCGCCTCCTCCAGAGAAATGCCATTTCCCTTGTGAATGTTGTCACTGCTCTAAGCCTTTCTTTCTCACACCATTTCACTTACAAGTGTTTTTCTTCTTTTTCCCTTTCCTCCTGGGAGGAAGATGATGGGAGGAGACCGCCAAACAGGCAGCCGGCGGGTGAAAAAGCTGGGACATGTGCTTCGCTGCTCGCCATTGTTTCATCCTTAAACCCTTTGGCTGCCTGACCTTACGGGCTCCTTACCGAGACTCTCTTCTGCCCCTTTTCTCCTTCTCTCCCCCTCGCTTTCTATTTTCCATCTCAATGTAGTGTCTCTTGAGACGGAGGGATATGAGCACGATCATCAGGCAGGTTCTACACCCGGAGATTTGTGTGCGTGCCGCAGTTTGTTCGTTCACTCAAACAGCCAATAACTGAAAAGCAACAATTACATTTTGTTCTTCTTCTTTACAGTAAATCCCAGCCTGAGCCTCCCTCCTCATCGATGACAGACAGAATAACCATTACCCTCTACTCTCCCTCTTTCTCTCCCGCCTCCACATCAAAACATTGTGTATTGTCATCGTGGAAATTGCAGTGGAGCCATCTCTTTTATGGTAATTAGTCATATAATGTGTCACATGGCCCACACGCTCCGCCACGAGTCGCCTGCATTCTTGTAGCATCATCACTCCAGTGAAATTGAGCAAGAAGAAAGGGAGTATATTAGCTGCATGATTGAGATCGGAAAGGTAAATGCCCCCGTGGGAAGTTGATCGATCAAGCAGGATAGTGTAATATCCTTTGTGATCGCTTATGAGAGAGAGAGAGAGAGAGAGAGAGAGACAGAGAGAGAGAGAGAGAGAGAGAGAGAGAGAGAGAGAGATGTTTCCAGTACAACAAGTTTGAAGGATATTGGGGTCGCAGAGTTTTTTACGTGAAAGCAGACACCTTTTTATTATAAGGCAAGTTGGAGATCAGGCCAGGTCATCACACACACACACACACACACACGCACAAACACCCACACACACACCATGCATCTCAATTCACTGTGACCAGACAAAATGCCAATTAGTTTGGACAGAACATTGTATTCTTTAACTAACAACTACGCTTCCATCATCAAACACATGTATACTCGCAGTGAAGTTACAGAAGTTTGTCTTAATCAGTAGTTGTGGATTTTACCAAAGTCTCAGTTTGGTACAGATACAGAAGGATGAAACAGCATCTACGTGTCAGTGTTATTGCAGAGTTCATAGTGAAATACTTCTTTACTTCCGGGTTCAACCCAGATCCGTCTGTATGTTCCTGCTGGCACTGGCAGGGCCCGACAGATGGGGAGGGAAATACTGGTATGAAATATGACACTATTCCCAGCCAAACATACTGACCGAAAAATAAAAAGGTTGGTTGTTGAATGAAAAAGTAAAGTCACATGTAAATCAAATGAGGGGAACTTGATGATTTCTCTCTAAACAAAGATATGAAACACTTACCCAGAAGTCAAACTGGGACAATTGTATTTGTTGTGCAACTGGAGTGATCACTAATTCATTATCATTAGCTGGAGTTAATTGCCTGTGCAAACGCGTTATTTTCCAAATTGATATTTTCAAACAGCCAAGAAAAAAGAGGGGTATCAAGGTCGGGGTTACTTGTCGAGCTTTTAAGTGGGTTTACTGTGTTGTTACCTTAACAGTCATGTGCAACTTATCAGGCTAGCTTAAGGTAAACTGTACTTACATTTACTTTGATTGATATCTTTTCTAAAGCTCTCTGTCTTTACTCTGCACCCACCTAAAGGTTCTGACAATCATTCTTAACCTTTGCACTTCAGCAACACTTAAAAAAGCATTAAGCTTACGTGGCATTTTCCTTATAATATGAAGGAATATGTAGAAGATTTTTTATATTAGAGATGCAAGATGAGAGCCACAATTATGAGTGAGCTTTTCCTGATAAATCAATCAATGTTAAGCTCCCAATTATGTATCATGATTTTTCTATACATTTTAAGGACACCATATTTGTGTGGCTCTTTCACATTTAAATGAACAACAGCACACTGCTTTCACTTCCATGTGCTACATTCCTGCTAATGTACAATTATGTGTAATCAATATAATACTCGTCCATATTTACGGTGCATCTCCTGGAAGTCAAATAAATAGGTACTACCATTTTACCCAACGTGTCCACCTTGTGCTACATTTCTGCGAGTGTGTACATCTTTGGCTTCATAACTAAATATAAATATATTTATTTTCTTTTTGCCCCATAAAATCTACAGCAAATTACCCTATAACTCTGGACTGCATGGCAGTGTTTCACAGGTTTGCCCCTGTAGGATGCGTGCACAGCTGTTTAAAAGCTCCCCGAAAGTGAATCCTAAACGTCTCAATCGGCCCGTGGACGCTGGCTCTTACTTTAGGAAAGCAATTGATTTGATTTGCAATGTTTTTTTATGAGCAAAGAAAGCATTTACAGTGTCAATATCGCAGTCAATTGTAAAATTGTGGGAAGCCAACATTTTGATTAATTGTGCAGCTGTACTTCACATCTTGTTTATTGTGCCTTATCCGCATCCGCTCACATATAATTGGTGGCTGTTACCCTGACAGCAGATGCATGGACACAAGTACATAGCAAGGACATGTAGAATTCACATCTGTCCACATATTTTTTTCCGTGTGCATAACATTCCCTGAGTGCGTTTGTGTTCTCACCTCATGCATTATATATAGGCTACATTGTGGATTTCCAATACAAAACAACTTTACAAATGTTACATTTTGTAGCAACCGTGAAGTTTAAAGTTATTCATGTGAGGTGTTTTCTTTGCCTGGATCAAACTAAACGCACTCTGCATATGTTTGTCATATGTGCAGTACACGCTCGGCTGTCCGCGCGTGTGTGTGTGTGTGTGTGTGTGTGTGTGTGTGTGTGTGTGCCTCCGTCTGTCTGTGTGTGTGTGCAGTTGAGGAGCTAAATCAGGCGCTGTGATTGTGATCCACCATGTTGTTGTTGAGCAGAAGAGACAGGTCTGAGCCTGCGGTGTCAAGGGCTAGATGGATGTTAGCAGCGTGGGTTAAAATGTGTTTCTGCCGGTGATTTCCACAGCGCGCTGAGCAGAGCACACAGTCCTGGCCAGGGGGCACCATTACTGCCGCCTCGTGCAGGAGAGTCGTGGCAAATGTACCTGGATATGATCCACACAGGGGCTGCAGAAACAAGACACGGCTCCCATCTCTCTTAGATTTTGATGTGAGAATGTGTTTTATAGTTGGTACCCAGGTTTCTTGCAACATACCGCACATTTAGAGAAGAAATCTGTGTTTGTGATGATGTGGGTACACTTCTCCCTGTTGAGATTGTTGTAAAAGGAGCGTTTTAAGCTCAGCGAACAAAGCAGCACACACGATGGACTGCTGTGTATCCTCCTTCTACATTCAGCAGACAAAAAGCCCCGGAGGCACTGGATGCAGTAATTGATGCATATCACTGAACGCTTTTAAATTTGATGTTCTTTTTTTGCTCGAGTGCAGATGGAAGATTTGAGACCTGAGTTGGATAAACAGCATACCACGTCTCCTGCAAACTGGCATATTTGGACGATGATTATTTAGATTTATTTGTATTTAGAGACCCATTAGTGGTTCTTCTAATGATAACCATTGTAATTTAATATTAAACATTTAGCACTTGAGTAGCAGACTAATCTGGTGATTTAGTGATTCCTCAAAATGATTATTTCACGTAACAATGTGTTGCCCTCTCGGCATGGTACCGATATCATAGTGGAGTTGTGTGTATTGTGTGCACACATGCAACCTTTCCCCCTATTTACCCACATACCCTTACCGAAATGCCAATAATTAACCCGTTAATAGCGGCGCAATTTCCCTGTCATCATTTAGGGTGAATGTCACAGGTAATGGCTGATGAAAGAAAAGACCCGACAGAGTTTCACTCACTGTGAAATTGAAACTGCAGAATAAGAAAGTAGAGGGAAGTACAGGAGTGGAAAGATACGGTTTGAGGGTTCGAAACAAAGGTCAAGAGTGGCAGAGGGCCATTGATGCAGCGAATCATGTAAGTTGTGAGGCTCTTATCCAGCGCCTTTACCACCAGCCTGTATCGTCTGCTGCAGGGAGAGATTGATAAACATGTAGGTGGAAAAGGCTAACAGTATTTACAAAAGAGAGCGCGCTCAAACACGTTATTAATCGAGTATCACATTATGAAAACAAATCTCTGGTCTCCAGCTTGGTCGGAAACATCTGCAGGTTACTAATTTGCAAAAGGAAGACAACGCTGCCCGCATTGAACATCACAAAATGGTCATACAGAAATGTTCAGTAACAACTTGCTCTAACATTAATTCCTCCACACGGCAAACAACACTGATTTACAAAGTAATGCCTTAATCTGAAAGAATGTCTGAATGAATCACAGGGAATATGACAACACATGACAAAATGAACATGAATAAAACTCACTGCAAAATGTACAATGACCAACTTGCTTGGTTGAGTTGTAAACACTTTTATTACATATTTTATATTCAACATTTTATTGTCCAGTTGATTTAAATCATTTTCTCTTGATTTGCTGCTCTGACGATTCGTCAGTGGAAGCAGATTCATGTTTTCTAATTATTTCTGATTTGGAACTTGCTGTCTTGTGTGAATCTTCATGAAAGAAACATATCCACAAACAGATCGGAACAAGTATCCGTGTATCACTTCATATATATATATATATATATATATATATATAATTATTGCGTTTCTTGAGAGTTGATGTGCGTCATTGCTGAGAAAAGTTGTTCATTGGTGAGATGTGCGTCATCCTGTCCTGTGGTAGGCAGCTGGTGATTTGTCATGACGAAAACACACACGAACGCACACACACACTCTGTCTTTGTCAAAAGAAACAAAGTCACTATCATCTATCTCGCTGCACCAAAGCACCCATTTCACACTTTTTGTGACAACCATTATGACCATGTTAATACAAAGACAGCTTAAGTTATGGCTCACATATATAAAAAAATAAAATAAAATAACTGCGATATCGGTCTCTCTGTCTTTATTTGGTTGCAGTCGACCTGCAGGAAAAGCCATAATTGCCTCTTGCAGTGAGAACAATTTAACTGACACATACATGTGTCACTGTACTTAGTCTGACTCAAGCACAAGTCAAACCCGCAGTGTAAGTGTCCCCATCCTACTTAACATTTTTGTATGATAATGACACAATATCACAACGGAAAACTAACCTGACAACATTGCACCTGACAGAGAGGAGTTAACTCGAGACGTGTCAGCCGTCTGTGGAATAGTCTGCTCAACATGATCCACCAATCGGTGGGCAGCACACCGCTCCCTGCAGCCGTGAGCTGAGGAGTAAACATCAATGCGGGGTCTGCAGGAAAGATTAATAATCCTGGTGAAAAAAAGCTGTGGAGGCTGGACGCCCCGGAGGCGGGAACATATGGGGTGGATCAGGACTAAAGTGAGCGCCATCTTAGACAACACCTCCCAACTGTGAGGAACTTGGAGGCTGAAGACCCCCCTGAGGTGTCTTCGCTGAGTGCTTTAGGCTCCTCTTTGTGTCACAGCCATTACGCTGCTCAATGCTTCATGTTTAAATGGCCCCAGTTTGAGCCGCCTGGGAGGATATTGACAGCATTGGACTGCACTAAGGTGCTGCTACTAGCCTTTTCTCTATTAAGACTTTCTGGAGAATGTATACACATCATCTGCACGAGTCGTCACATGTGACACGTCACATGTTCCTTGTTTCATGGCATGTGACAGCTGCAGGCGCATTTCATACACACTGTGCCTTTTCCGTTGGTTAATTATTCAACACGTAGATGTGCAGCGTTTAGGGGTTTTAATATGTAAGGCACAATTGCATTCGGCATGCCGGGATTAACCAATTTTACATAACATAACGTCACGAGGCAACAATGCAGAAATCTGGACATCGTTGATATCTTAAATTCTGACAGTAATTAAACTGTAAGAATGGATCTCATATCATGACATCCCTAATTTGCGCACATTGAACACTCCCGAACATGCGTAACCCACATATTTATTTTATTCTTGTTATTTGTATGCATTATGGCGTCCATACTGATATTATGTATGCCCCTTAGTAATGTGCATAATTGATGCAGGCACGTTATAGTGTTTGATTGTATTACTCTGTTGTTGTTCATGCTGAATTTAAATACTTTCACAAGCACATCCATCAGCTGTCAGAGTGGGGAACAAGTGATGTAGGCTGAGTGAGAGCATTGATTGTGTCAAAGGCTGTTTGCTTGGGATCTGATCTTCTCCGGGCGAAGATACCCTGCAGCGCTTACACTTAAAAATGCATGATCTGCAGATTGTAATGTTTCCGTTCAGTCTAAGATGGTTTGAATCAAGTTCAGAATTTTAATTTGTTTGCCTCTGTTGTTCAAAGGAAGTCATTAGGCCACATTACGTGCATCTCCACTGATGAGCCTTTTAGTCGCTTGCTTCAATGTCGTACGATTATCACATTAAAGTGTTGGGCTTAAAGGAAAACTATCCCCTAAAATACATTGACTCTAATTAACTGTGCATAACCTTTGCATCATATTAAATTTTCGATACAAGTCTGCTCATGTTTGTCTTCTGGCTTTTCTACTTTGTCTTCAAAGCTTGTAAATGCCATTCAGCACTCTGCGATAACGAACAATCACAAAGTGTTTTATTTTGTTGAATTAAAATACTTAAATTATTACATGGTTATCACCTATATGAATAGACCAGCAGCTATATTGCTGCTCCAGCTGTTGTGGTCAATGAAGACAGTTGCAGCCCAAAATCATTTTCTTGCAGGAAATGTTACCATCATCAGCTCACCTTCAGGGTTGTAGAAATAGCAAACGTGGTATACGTTGCACTGCAGCTAACAAGATAAGCTACTTTTAATACTGTTTAGCTTGTGACCTCATTACTTAACAGAAAAGCTGGATGTACAATCTGAATGTTGAATTAAATGCTGGAGTGTAAGCTAAAATATTTTATTAATCATTTCAAATCTTCTCATAGGTTACACTTGAATTACTAAACTTTTCAAATGTCATACGTTGATGAGCTTTAGCCACTTAACGTGACGCAAATCTTTCTGCCGCTGCAGCATTAAGTAGGCCTGTGTCCCCACAGTAGCACTGTAAATGCACCTTAAGTACAACATATAGAGTTTCTTTGAATGACTTTCAAAGTCTCAAGTTGGAGGTTTTTGAATTTAATTATATCGCTTGTCCCTTTTTCTTATCAAGTGGATTAGCTGGTGAGAGGCTGCAAGTTCAGATGTCAGTCAGTGAGAGGCTTCAGCAACACACTGATAAAATGTAACATTTTATACACGGGCAACATGGAGGAGAGTGATGATGAACTGGATTTAACATAAGTATCCAATAAATGATAGATTCCTCTTTGAAGGCTGAGTTTATATTATTTAGTCATTGTAATCCTGCTTCTTTAAATGCATTTTGAAGGTCAGCCAAGTCTTCAGCAGTCAGAGTTAGAGCATTTATGTTGGTATTTTACAAATACGCACTAATATTGGTATTAAATGCCCTCATTGTTTTTCACCAGACATTGCTTCCTGACTGAGATGTATTAAATAGACTATTGAGTTTGGAGTTGCGTTAGGAATTGATTGCTCTCAAAAATGGAGAGGCAGAATGATTACAGCAACCTGAACCTCCATGTGAGGATGAAGACAAACTTTCTTTAGCGGCTGGAGAGCCACAGTCTTTACAAAAGCCACTCAACAGTGTACTTAAAACTTATAATGTAGGTACAGCTGATGAAAGCGTTCACTTCAGCATGTTGCATTGCATTTCGAAAAAAGTGCGTCTGTGAACTTTCCTGAGTACACAGACCATTCTGAGTACAAAAGTTCCAATGTGCACATGCTTGTGCAGATGTACAAATTGCCTATTAATCCTCTTGTTGTCTCCGAAAAGTGTAGTTCACAACAGCGACGCATGCACTATGTACAGTGTGTGTTTGTGTGTTTGTTTGTGCATGAGTGAGTCATGGTGACGGGGTTGGTCGTGAGGCAGATGCTCTGGCACTATGACAGAATGAGGTCGCACCGCTGTAGAATGACAGGCTCACCATGTCAGCTTCTCGTTGGTGCACACACGCACACGCGCACACGCACACGCACACACACACACACACACACACACACACTGTCCCTGAATAAGTCAGCTTGTATAATGGTGATTCCCTTGGCTGTGAAACACTGACCCACTGTCAAACACACACGTAAACACAGAAGAGAGAGTATGTGTCGCCATAAAAAACACAAAGATATGGTTATGCATGAGTCCTAGATGAGTCACAGGAAAGCAAGTCCTTTTGGGTATTTTGTACAAATGTTACTAAATGATGTGCAAAGCCTGACGAGTTAATTTATACTAAAATACATACTGTTGGAATAAATAACAGGACAGGAAGGTCCCATTACCCACAGCATTTGTGGTGCTGGGACTCATTTGTGGTGTTGCATCATGGGACTGATCAGAACAGGCGGAATGAGGCCTTGATTATTCAGACTGCTTGGCGAAAACTACACTTGTTGTGTAACTGTTATTTAACACAGTGGCGCTCTACAGGTGGCGGCGTGAAGCGGCTACAACACTGGTACTGGTCACAGTGAATTGAGATGCACAAATCCTCATATGTGCGTGCGTGTGTGTGTGTGTGTGTGTGTGTGTGTGTGTGTGTGTAAAACAGCCAATGAAAAATAACGGTTTTATTTACTGAGCGTCACGCTTGCAGGACAAACGGAGCAGAGCGTAACGCAAGAGCTCAACATTTCACAGGATACCCTCGAGGTGTTAGCGCGCTGTCAGTCATTAGGCATTACTTGTTTTTTTTCGCTGAAGCCAACTCATTTCCATTTGAAGACTTTTTGTGGATGGTATAAAAACATCAAAACATGTGTTGCTTAAAGACAAGTGTGTGTATTGCAATGCTTTAAGGGTGACCTACAGGTGGATTGGTAAAAATAACAAAAACATATTTTTAGTGTTCCAGGGTTTGTAAAATCGACTCTTGACATGATTTGAAGTGTTTACCGATACACTCACTGCTATGAAGCAGCTGATAGCGATATGACTAGCTGTATAATGTAGAATGCTTATTTTTTTAAATCTACTTTCAATATTGGAAGGTTGCTCCTGGTTAAACACAAACACAGAGTTGGTTTGGACTGCCGAGCCCTTACGAACCTTACAGTTACACTCGCTTTGTGCCGAACTGCTCTGTGGGCCTGTGTGGTGCTGTTATCAAAGGGCCTCTGAGATAGAGACAGGTTCTGCTGAATAAAACATTTAGCAGCTAATCTTCATCAAATTCTGAAGGGAAGTGTACTTGTTTGTATTTTTGATTTTCATTATTGTGTGTGGCAAAGTTTGAAGTTCCCTTCAGGTCTGCCGCTATCGTTTCCTCTTGGCCTGTGTAGGCCTGCAGCTCTGCAGAATACAGTTGTGTCCTGATTATTTTTACTTGTAGCATCTCTGCACTTCTGCACACTGTCAGAGTAATGCATGGACCTTATCTTTGACAGATACCTCTCTGCATATGAACTTGGCCTCGGGGGTACTTCAGAAGGATATTGCACAGATTGTGGCGGAGAGAAGAGGGCAGGGGGCGGTGAGAGGAAGAGCAGGGGAGGAAGGAGGAGAGAGAAGAAAGAGGAAGGGATCTGGTCACCTGAATGGTTGATAAGGCAAAACAAAAAAAGGCTGGAGAATTTTCCTTATAGTTTGATAACATTATTTGCTCCTGTCTCTTGGGTTTTGCATTTCATTACAAAGATAGGATACCGTATTGAATAGTAACACGTTGAACAGTTCTAAGATGAATTTTAATAAAATTAAGAAAAATGTATTTTTTATTCAACTTTTAGATGCTGATAGGCTCATTGTGTCCTGACTCGGCTGCAGAAATTAACATTGTTACTTGGCTATTTTCGAAAATATATTTCTTTCCGGAATCCTCACTTTGTCAAAGGCTGTGCTACACATTTAGTATAATTTGGCCAAATAAAGATACTTTTCAAGCCATCATATGGAGAGTTAATTATTAAGGCTCCTATCCTCCCTCCACAGGGTGTGTCTTCCATGTATTTTTGTATTCTTCAGATGCGTCACATATACTGGCTTGAAGCATTTTTTCAGGGTTTAAGTCTATCTTCTGCCTCCTGTTTTTTCCCGCAAACCATACGATTATTTATTTGGATCTGAGGGATACAGCAATACAGGTTATCGACAATAGGCTTAGGTCAGTGATGGTAAACATATTAGTATATCAATATTGTGGTATGACACTAGAAATTGTTGATTTTGGAGATCATTACATTTTAATAGTAAAGTTGTCGTTTCCTGGTTTTGAATGCTGGAGCAGAGACCATTGGCATTTTGAGCACAAGAACATGGTTAAATGCTGTTAAATGTTGCCAACACTAGGTTCATAGTAAACCAAAAATATGTTTCCGCCTCTCAATCAGCGGGGTCCCAGTATGTCAGGGAGATTTACCGGCTGCTCGGTGTGGCAGGATCCCCGCGTGGGACCGCTCACCAGCACTAGTTGACCATCAGTGAGCGTCTGTCCTCTGCGGGAGCATCGACGGTGGCTTGCGGCTCTGTCTTGTTAATTGTGTTTTGTCGGTGTGACTTTGGACGTGTCATCACCATTCTCTACAATCATGTGTATGATGAAGTTGTTTACCAAGTACAACGTTGTTTAAAAGAGCACAAAGTTCATCCAAGCTATGATATTTAAACCGACAGCTCGAATCAAAGAATTTCAAGTTGGCAAACGGATGATTCGGCTCATCGACTTTTAGAGTGCAGCCCCAGTTATATACGTACAACTCAATTATGTTTTTTCACATGGGGAAAATGTTATCTGTAATATGCAATGTTCTTATTTAATCATGGATCTTGAGTATTAAGTAGTACCAGACACTCAGCGATTAAAATGCAGATACGGTAGTGGCCAGATTTTTCTTGTCTCCAAGACAGTGCCATCCAATGACAAATCCCAACAGCACACCAGGATAATTGAACCAAGTGAAGACCATAGTGACTGGTTGAACTGGAACCCTTTAACTATATAAAAAAAACTGCATAGAATGCTACGTTGATGCTCAAAGCAACATTCCTATCCGGTGTCCTGCCATTAATGCAATAGATACACACATTCATCCACATGTACACCTCTCTCGCTCTCACTCCCACTCCAACACTCACACCCACACCTCATACTGCCAGGCCTAATCACGGTCCTCTGTGCTGCCCGAGGAAAAGGCTGCGACACTCCTCAGATATTTTAGATAATTGAACAAATTAGGTATGGCATGTTCTGGGGTAAGTGTGGCTCCTAGCAGTGACTACTTGCCCTTTTGTCTATTATCAACTGTGAAAGTTGTTGTATTTCAATTATTTTCTGCTGTGCAGACATCATTAGTCACCAGGCAAACCTGCCGCAGGCTACATTTGGTACCAGTTGGCCAAACAACCACAGGGAAAAAACACCACCAGTAAGAGTGCATACGTGTGTGGTATTCAAACCTGACAAGGATGTTCTTGATGATTTTCTTTCCTATTTTCTTTTATTCTATCAAACATAAAAAATGAAAATGTCGGAGGATAAAGTGCAATGTCTGCCATTTTGCACAGAAACTAACTAAGGCTCTACACATTTACTACAAACGCTGGTTGAGGTTTCTTTTACAACCACTTCACACCTGTGGTGCGTAGCCCCAATAACAGGCACTCTGATAGGCAGAAACATTTAATTTTCAACAGGATACAGCTGAGGGCCCAGCGGTCGCTACTTACGTGACAGGGTAACAATTTCAGTCATGGTTTCACGTTCATAAAATTACACCACCGAACTGCAGGACGACTCAGAATGCAGCTTGGCGGTGCAATGAAGTTTTTAAGCCTGACAGTTAAGTAGCTCAGCCCACTGCACTTCGACTTAAACGAGCTTGGAACTTGAATAAGAAAAACAATTGATGGAAACACATCACTTGAACGACTCTGCCTGTGCCAGAATAGTCGGAATAAAGCAAGGGAATAAAAATCCCATGCTCAATGCTCAACATACCCTCGAGTTCAAGGCTGGTAAGATGCTAGAGAGAGCTTGCCACACATAATCCAAAGTGTGAACAGGGGTCGCAAATGCTATAGGCTACTTGTGACATTGGGGTTTACTAATATGCTGAAGTCTACATATATTTCATACATCAACGTTCAATAAAAGTCTTTGGGCTCCCAGTAACTTGGTCTTTAAAGGTTAAACACAGCGCTTTGTAAAGATATAAAAGTTGTGAGGCTGCTGTAATGCTGTACAATGCATTAGATTTAATGCTGTACAAAATACTTGAGCATAAAATAGTAATGGCACCCATTAGGTATGGCCAGTGGATAAGAAACGTTTATTGAACTTTAAAAATTCATACAGAATCACAGGGGCACCTCATAGGGACTGCATTATTTAATATGTCTCAGTAGCTCAGCTGAGGTCCACTAAGTACAGAGCAAATGTGATGGGTGTCCTCTCACCACTAAGTAGAGAGCAAATGTGATGGGTGTCCTCTCACCACTAAGTCTGTCTTTAAATTCAAAAACATTTAACATAGTTACTTTGAGTGCTGTGAAAGGGTATCAGGGCTCTAAAGTTTTGAAGACAGGCAAGCGTGACATATATCCACCTGGAGCCGTTGACCGGGTGGGGGGGGATTCCTCCGTGTTGAGGGCAGCGCGCGACCAGGTCATGTCTGCGCGCTGCGGCACATTAAATAGCCTGGAGTTTTTTTTCAGCGTGAGAAATACGATGTGTGGCGGGAGGTCGTGATTTAAGACCGAAATGCGTGACAGTCACGCTCAATGCGTGACACTTGAGAGCCCTGGGGTATGGAAGACTGAGGGCTGTAAATAAGGCATACCGTAGTATGGTATTGGATTAGGATTTCTTTTTACCGATCTGTTGCCTAGATTCTGTCCGTTTCCTGCCCCACGACTGCAAAAGTTAAATACCATGAAGCTTTCTAAAGATATAAACTATCTGGAAATAGAGATGAACAAAATAGAGCACATTGAGTACATTGCTTTATTATTGGGACCAGCAATGGTACTTGTTAGAGTGGATGTTTTGGAGCTTTCGGTTCGGGTTTACCAATTGCTTCTAACTTTTCTCTTACTTTGTCTTTTCTGCTTTGGAGCTAGAAAGTTGAGCAGTTTTGATTGAGGTAGGGGTGAGAAAGTGACCACCACATCAGCTGACAGACTGTTAAGGAGAACAAGTCCCCAAATGTCCGACGACTTACTTTTCAAACTTTTAAAATTTGACAAGATAGCTAACAAATAAAATAAAACTATTTCAGACCCTTCTCACCTTATATACAAAGGGAAAAACAAGATTTGAGCTAGATGAATTTTTAAAGTTCGACAAAGCTGATTATATTGTACATGCAATCACCATGACATGTAATATATTTTTTATAAGGTATACACTATTATTTGTATAATTACAAAACATTTGGACTTCAGACAGGTGAGAAAAAAAGAGCCATCCTCAATCCACTTCTGAAAATCATCTCTGATAGTTCAGCTTTAGATGTACATAGCTTCAGGGATGTGAGGTAGATTTAGTAAAGAGCCTTGTTAAGTATCAGCATTTCCCCAAACATACATCATACACTATATTTCACGGGCTGAAAAGTAAAACATCCTTTAAAAAAAAGGCCATTTGTAAAGTCATATGGCAGTTAATATGTGTGATTTTCCTACGTTGGTACTGTATACCCTTTGCTCATTGCACACAATAAGCAAATCCTCAAATCTATTCACACGTAGCATGGCAGCATGTCAAGTGAAGTAGTTCTACCAGATTTACTTTTTACCTTAAAAAGTTCAAATAAATTGCCCTCGCTATCTCTCTGGCATGGATGTTCTTTTTAATTTGCAATTTATTACATAAATAGTAACATTTTCACAGTTTATAGTCTAATTCGCCACAGAATCATATGGCAGAAACCCACTGCTACATTCTCAAAGGGCTGAAACTTTCAAGCAGTTCTGGCGAGACCCCAAAAAGTTGTCACAGCAGGTGTTTTCAACTGGTGTCGGTTGCAAAAATACCCGCTCTTACATCCTTGATTGGGGTTTGTTTAGACGTGCACCTGCTTAAACCGTGGAGAGGCGTGCCAAAGACGTTTAAGGTTCAGTTTTGATTTACCCTTTAAAAGAAAATCTGGCTACATGGGGTATAGAAGCAAACAACAGAGGTTTTCTCAAGGAAAAAGAACAACACAGACTACATCATTTTTCAATTTGCTTGTTCACTACTTCAGCGGTTACAATCACCACAGGTGCAGATAACACGAGCAACAAGAAAGCTTTCAAACCGCAAATACTTTCTCCCCTTGCGTGGCGTTAAATGCTGCAGGCGTTAACGTCTTAAACGGCTTCATGTAAGAATGTTTGGCACGGCGCCAGCGCTTTCAATCGTCACTTAAGATCCATTCTGTGGTGGCCATTAAATGATGGATTCCAATTTTCAATTTCAAGCATTACTCTTTTGGTGGCTCGTCTCCAGAGGGGAGTGTTTTTCATGCAAACAAACTGCAGTCACTCCTGTTAGTCATTGTTACTGGAAATAGCAGGTTTTTTATCATCGTCCACATCCCGATTCACAAGGCGAGGGTGTGGGCTGGTTCTCCGCTGACATTTTTTTATCACAAAGCTATAAAACAAGTATAAAAATATCAGCAGTCTGCACAAGGATTGTGATTTGTCCTTTTGTACTGCAGCCATCAATCTGCCATACCATAAGCAGTGACGGAGATTCAAATCAGTGTGACCGACTTTGACCTGACCTTCACCTTCCACAACTGTGTTCTCTTTCATGCCGTTGATAATGCGTAAACAGTTACTTCATAAGAGTATTAACCCAAATTCAATGAGAGATAATTATTTCCTCTCTGCGCATGCTCACTTGATATGAATCTTTCGCTTTCTCTTCTTTTCTATTTTCTGAAGACAGAGCGAGCGAGCGATCCCTAAGGAAAATCATACGAGGCCGGAGGGCTGATTGTGCTATTCAATAGAAGCGTTATTACAATCAGTCCGTGGCTGGCAATGCAGACCAATTACTGATAGAGAGGCTCAAAGAGAAGGACGTAACCAGAGAAAGGGAACCCAAGGAGATGCTGTCAAAGCCTTTCACAAATCCTGCCACCACCATTGAGAACTTTTAATTTGTTCCAGCCGTCACGGCTGACTTCGAAACCTTTGTTTGTCATCAGAAGAAGTGAAATGCATTTTCGATTCCCTGTGATGCCCAATATGTGGGGAAGGGATTTACTTTTTTTCCAGTACTTTTTTCCATTATTGAGTCAATCATCAGACAATCCAGTCCTGCAACATATGTAGTGGTGTCATTCCCTCCTTCACCTTTTAAAACAAATAATTTGTAGATGAATTTTGTCTTGAAGAAAATGGACATGTTGACACATGAGTCTGTTGGGATTGGACAGTAGCATTTTTGGTTGCCAGCAAGTAGGACAAATAAATGATTGACATTAATACAATTAATATAGAATATGAATGAGCTAAAGAAAAATGGTGACGCGCGAGACGTCAAACACAATGACGGAAGTGACAGAAAACTACCAAAATGTCGTGTTTGACCTCGTAAGTGATCGCGACACGTGAGACTACCAAATGACGAAGGATAGAGGAAACTACAAACACGGCGGATGTCGTCTTGTATGGGATTTTGGTACACAAAACTAAACAACATTTTATTTAGAAATTAAGAAGTGAGGCACACACCACTTGTGTGACATCTGAGATGAGTATTGCAGCACATCAGCACCTGTAAATGTGTGTATAGGTATGTGCATGTGTGTGAGTTAGTTTAAACAATAAGGAAAAAGAAATATAAGAATCCAATGAGAATAGTGTGGGTGCATACTAACTCCAAGCAAAGTGCTCAAGCTATGAAGACTCATGTTGACATCTTGAAGTGGACGACTAGGCCACGCCTCCACTTAAAGAGTTTACTAACTGCTCACAGCTCTTTGTCAATCAGTTTTATTTGTCTTTTTAAGATCAAAGCAGTTACTTCAGGTAATGTGCATAGAGCGTGTGTGTGTGTGAGAGAGAGAGAGAGAGAGAGAGAGAGAGAGAGAGAGAGAGAGAGAGAGAGAGAGAGAGAGAGAGAGAGAGAGATTAGCATGGGGAGGAAGTGAGGGGGGAAATTGAACTGTCTGGCAGTATTATAGTAGCTATCAAACCCCGCTGCTGCAGCAGTGTTCATAATCAGAGCTGGGGAGGCAAATTGACTGCTGAATAGATTTTGAGTTTTGCCTCTAGTCAAAAGGCTCTGTCAACTGAATAGAATATGAGCTGGAGGCTTGAGACATTGCATTTTATTTCTTCTTTTTTTTTTGTGGAAATTATTCACTTATAATGGGGTGGCTGACCTTTGACATTGTAGGGATGTGTCATTCATCCACAGTAATGGCCTCATTGTGAGTCAGAATCTGTGCTCATAAACAGAGAGAGTGCGCCACAGAGAGAAAGGATCCCCCGTGTGACATTAATCACTGTAAGGGGATATTAGTTGTCATTCAAAATAGTTTTTACAATTCCAAACAGGGATCTGCGTTACAGTGATATTGAAGAATAAATCTTCCTCAAGAAATCACACACACACGCACACACACACACACACACACACTGAGGGTCCCCGCTAAAGCTAAATCAACCACCTGCATGCCAGAAAAGTAGCCATGTGTGTCCACACCAATGTACACAACATATAGCAAAGAGAGGACTGTTTTGTTAATACACCCCGACACAAGCTTAAATGGACAAGATGAGTTCAGTGCTTGGAACATTGCTTCCCATACTAAGTTGAGTAAATCTAAATAAAAAAAACAACACATTACTTACCTATGGGCTTCATCCGTCAGGGCTTTTTACTCTCAAACATGTTAAGAGGGTGAACCCAATTTGCTCCAACTAAGACCGTCACTCGTCTTCAAACACCTGACTAGTCCAGTTAAAAGACCTGTCTTTGGATATTGAATCTGGCAGGTTTAAAAAATTAAAAAAATTCCAAATTTGAATGTTTCGGAGTGGCACTAATTTCCCTGGATGACAGTGTTGGTTTTCTACCTTGGTGGGCAGTGCTATTTAGACAAGGCAGGCTACCTGCCGAGGGACATTGCGGGTAATAACGCATTGGCATTGCACCAATTCAAAGTAGCTTTGACAGCAAGGGCACAGACAGCCATTACTGCTTGTCCAAAGGATTTATGGGATATTTAGGAAAATCTGATGGGTGCTTATCGCTGCAAAAATGATGTCTGTCAGAAAAATAAGACAGAAAAAAAGACTGTGGCATACCGATGAAAAATGGAATATGAAATTAAAAAATCGTCACAGCGATACAAAAAGCGATGGAGACAATTCTCCATGCTCTACTACTACTATTTCTCATACTTTTCCCTAAAATCATCCAGAAAGTTATATTTTTGATTTTGCAAAGTCTTTATCATCAACTTGTTTGGATGATGCAAAGCTACACATGCTGTTTTAGAAATAAACCACTCTGTATTTTGTGTTCTGCTGAGTAGTTATGGCACCATGACTGTGAATGTTCCACGTGCTCAAAACAAACTACAGCGCGTGTGTTCGTGTGAGTAAGGAACACAGTACCAAATGCCACCACAGTTTGGCTCGCTGATGTGCTTTTAATAGTTTCTGGACAAAAACAGATTTATTGGGAATTTTGGTCTGTAAAACAAAAACAAAAAAAGTATGCCTCATCAATTTTAAATGTTGGAAGATACAAATCCCGAACCTGTGATTTATACACTGGCGTAAGTCCGTGATGTCTTCTATAATATCTTAGATAGACGTACTTTGTTATTATTTATTTTCTTGATGATTTTGATCAGCAATATCAAGATGCATACCACATTTAGTCTCGTGTTATTTTTTGTGCTGATTTTGTGTGTGCGTTGGACACATTTTTCCACCTTGGGGCAGCGATAAAATCATTTTCTTTCAACAAGCCAGTGAATTTCCCACTCTGAATGCATCCTTTATGTGTTTCCCATTCCATCACTATATTTCCTCCTCACTACATTTCTGTCCATATTTCAGGCTCATCATATGATTTCCTGAGTCATTCTAGTAAATATGAAGACATTATGATCCAGGATGAGGCAGTAGCGACTACGGTGTCCCCGGACATTGTTCAATCATGATACAGTTTTATGCACTGAAGGTTTACATTAATGCTCCAGTGCTTCTTCAATCCCTTAATCGCGGAACGCTGAATGTCATTATCGGCTCCTCTGAGCCACTGACGGACACATGCTGGGGAGCGGGAATGACACCACCCCCCCGCCCAAAAAATCTCATTACCATCACATATCTGAGAGGGAAACTGGATGTCCAGCCTCACACCCTCTTCATTACAAAGCCTGCTGTGTCACTGCATCAGCAAGAGGGCAGAAAGTTTAAAGACAAATGGTCATCCATTCTTCTTCTGCTTGTCAGCCCCATTATTAAAGTTCAGGGGAGCTCTACCTCCTGTGAAGAGCTAAGTCGTGCTCAATTCGAAGAGAGTTTAAGGGTGTTTAGGGTCTTTAAATGAAGTGCAAAACCCATTTTATCATTTTATAGTATTATATTTGTACTTTCTTATTGTTGATAAGTAATGTTTCTGTTTGCATGCAGTGCAATCTATAAGTAAAATGAATTGCGAGCTGAAAGCTGGCTTACATAACGTTAAAATACAAAATCCCATAATTGTAGAGATGCAGTCCAGTGTTGTTGGTAATTGGGACTGGTCCAGAGGTCGCATTCATCACCGACTGCTATTTAAATTCAAGAGGTTCACAATCAGAGCTCTCAGCAGTGGGTTGACCCGTCTTTGTGCCTCACACAATGGCAAAAAAAAAGTTTTGCTTCATTTCAAGTAAAGCTTTTGCTTGAATCAATGAATATAAAGCAGGCAAATATATAATAAAAACAGCTCAGTTGTATGTAATTATATATGATTTTCATGTATCTTGTGTGGGAAGCAAGAACACATGAAAACATTAAAAAGGTGCACTCAATACAGTGCAGATATGTGCCAGGTATGACTGCAACTAAATGCAAAATACTTGCAGGGGTTGTATAATAATATTTGACTTACAACTCCTGTAAAAAGAATACTTAAAAAAAGGGATATTTGATAATTCAGTTTTTGGGATTTGGGTTTGTTTTGTTCTTACAAAAGAAAAAAAAAATATTTAGTGAGATGAAGCATGGAGAAAGCAAATACAAGGATTTGGAAAGAACAACCACCGTGAAGGGCGTTAAGCAAAATAGTTGAGGTTAAGAACAAATAGATGGACTGCTGAAATGGGAAATTCTTATTGAATCAGTAGCAATGTGAGTTGCTGTTATTTGTATGAGCAATGCTTTGTTTGGTCGCAAACTGTTTGCCGTGAGATGACATGCATGTCATATTATAGTGTGCCTGGATCACAATCGAGATCCAGTAAATCATCAAGCGAATGCAAAGGTGTCAACCGATTCTTCTGTCGTGCATGTGGTCTCACACACAAAGTGACCCAGCTGTGGATTTGACAACTAAATAGAGAAAAAAAAATCCTAATCAGCATGCTAATCGGAGCTATTTCAAGTATATCATTGCTTAATTAATCTTGAGTGGCTCTGATCAAAAAGGTAATGTGGGGGAAGGTTGCTAGTTTGAAGGATGCTTTGGTTCATAATGAAACCGGTGCAAACAAAAGACAGCAGATGATTAAAGTATTTGAGAAGATGACGGCTGAAAACTGAGAAGTGCTGATGAAATATGATCGTCAGTCATCACAGTGATTCCCTGCAGATCATTGTGTGTTTGTTATATTTGCCAATTGTAAAGACAAACTGACATGCTGCTGGAACTGAGCACACAGAGCCTGTATCCTGCTCGGGAGAAGGCAATCATGATGTTGCTCCCGAATGCAAAACAAATTATTGAATAAATAATTAAGTACTCGACAAAGCTAAACATATTCCATAATCACAGCAATTTAAAAATGTCTTAATTTTATGCAGACGTTGCGGACACTTAAAAGTCAAGATCCGTCCATGTATTATTCACATGTTTGTCCCGAAATAGAATCCGACATCTGTGCGTTATGTTCTTTCACATGCGACTCGAGTCAGTTTGATTTCTGTATCGTGTTTTGCACAGATGTAAGAATGGTTGTGGGACGGTCAACTTGCTGTCAGCACAGGGCTCCACAGAAATGTACAACATGTGTGGTTATTGCTGTGTTATTCACTTCAACCACACTGAAGAGTAAAACATGTTGACAGTTATTGGGATTGTGAATTGTGTAATGCAGCGCTGCACAAATCAGCCGTATCGATTGCAGTCCACTCACCTGTGACTACCTTTTTATAATACATTTATACGGTCACTCGAAAAAATTAAACAGAACGTAGGTTGCCTTCTTTACTCACCAGATTAATATACATTTTTGACATTACTTAAGTTGTGTCTGATGTCTGATGCATTGTTTATTCCTAACACATATAACTTAAGATTCATACTAAATTAAAGAAGGAAAAAAAGGCCAACAGTCATCAATGAGTAATGTATTGTCCTGACAAGAAGTCTTTTATAATCCCTACTTTCAAACTGGCCAGCCCAGATTGTAACTCCACTGCTGGAATGAAACTCCCTTTTAAGTGAATCTTTCTGTTGAACATGATTGTTTATGCATTTAAATAAAAAAACAATAAAATGCATGTAGAAGCTGTTGAATTAACTAGCAAAACCCATTTTTTACCTAAATGATCTCATATGCTCATACGTCCATCACCATTTGTGGTACATGCTTCAGAGCAGTGGACATTTGAACTGCATCTTTATTCATTTGGGGCGCAGAGCGTGAAACATAAGAAGAACAAGTTGACCCCTCTTTGAATTGCGCTGCATTTGCATCTGAAGGGAGGTTGTAGAGTTCAAGTGAAGATAAGGATGGAATAAGAAATGCTCTATTTCCTCTGTCTCCTCCCACCATTGTGCCAAGAGGCATCTGATCTCATTTCTCTTTTTTATTTTGGCTCATAGGCGTTTTTTTCTTACACACACACACACACACACACACACACACACACACACACACACACACACGCTGCTCTCATTACCTTTGTTTTACCTCCTGTGAACACACACACACACACACACACACACACACACACGCTCAATCCTATCCCGCTTCATCCCTTGAACTCTGTAATAAGTGCTTAAGAATTCGACAGAGATTTTAAACTGTGCTGTGTGGCGGCTTTACAGCAGCGAGGGAATTGTACTGGAAGGGCTTGAGAGGAGGAGGAAGGGGAAAGAAAAAAATAACTAAAATCTCAGCGTAAAAGCCAGAGTGCCCTGCTGGGGGATCGGGGCTGAATTCACCGCTCTCTTCATCCATCCATCCTCGGTTGGTGCTTGTCATCACTGCTCTCCATCACGCTGGAGGGAGCAGTCGGCGTATGAACACTAGATGTGTGTGTGTTTGTTCTTTAATGGCCATGTGCCTCCTGGATTGTTGTAACTAAATACATGGAGCTGCAACGTCCGAAGGTATTGATTTCTGATTTTATTTTAAATATGTAATATATTACTGATATAAAAAGGAGATACGCAGTCAATCTTCACGCTTACAATTAATTGAGGGGATCACTAAATCCTGCTTGTCTGTTTCAGCGGGAAGCTCTCAGAAATGACCTCCAACCTCCTCGCACAGCACAAATCAACTGGCACTCAGTATATTATCTGTGCGCATCAATTACCTTTTATGTTTTTTTTAGAGGCGCGCACTCTCAACCCAATTGCATCGTTCTACTCGCGAGGAGCTTATTGCATCATGATTGTGCCATGATCCGAAATGTAAAACGCCACAAGCTGAGGAATTTGCTGTGCTTAAAATTTATGACGCTGCAGCAACAGATTCCTCTCACGGTGTCATTACTCAGGAGCCATCAAATCTTCCGAAATGCTCCTGCAGCAATCCTTCATTGCTATTCGGAAAAATGTTACGAGGAATCGCAGGGTTTTAAGTGAGTGACAGTTTGATTTTCACCATCTGCATTATGCCCCCTCCCCTCCCAAAAAAAGAGGAAGCCAGTCCACAGTCACCTGTGAGGGCGTTGGTATTAGTGACATTTTAATTCACGACAATATATCAGCCTTCTGGCTTAAGGTTAGGCTTCTTAAAATGGATGTTTTCAAGTGGCTTGTTAATCATTCCATCCTTTTTCACTTTCTATCCAGTCATTTTGAAAAACTACCGTCTCTTGCAATGGCATAGTCTCCCAGCCTTAAACAGTCAAGCTTCTTTTTTGTCAGTTTAATAATCCACGCTCTCCGGTTACTTCCGTTTCTCCAGTTTTCCTCCCAACACATCTGCCAAAATCCTGCGTAGCAATGCCAGAGAGGTCAAATGACAGTTGATTTTATGCTGATATGATGGAATACAGCTTGACGTGATGTCAGCTTCCTGATTTTTATTTGAGTTGAATATTTTAACCTTGCCTGTGATTGCAGAGTGGATGCTGAGAGGGACTGGCGATGGAGAATGCAGAAGAAACAAACAGGTGGCTGGATCTCTCCGCTGTTTCCACATCAACGTCCTCATGTCCTGCCCTAATTAGCTGGTTTATTCCCCACACCTGCTAAAATACCGCTGTTGTTATTCTCAAATCATCTTGTTTTGCAAGCAATTTTCTCATTTGCTGTAAAAACACAAAAGGGTTCGCTTGCCGTTATGCAATATTTAAGAACATGTTACTTTGCTGTTGTTCTAAAAGAGTTCTGCAGGTGAAGATACATTAGAGAGATTGTTTGTGAAGCAAATAATATTTTAACAAGATGTGTTGCCATAAAGACAATTTTCCATTAGTGTTTTCCAATCAGGTGTGTTTGATGGTCAGATGAACTGAAGTATGAAGAAAAAAAATAAACACTAGCCTTAATTAAAAGTGGATATTAGTAAAAAAAAAAAATTTAAAAAAAAGAAAAGATAATATACAATTGAGCTGTACTGAAATAATTTCAAACCGATATTCATTACTTTTAGCTAACTATTTCAACCACATATTCACGTAGTATGCTAGGCAGACAGACAGACAGACACACACTGCAGTGGTAAATCATGGATTTATCCTGCTTGTGCAGGTTGTAGTTGCAGCTGGACAACACTGGTCTCTGCTTCAGTGTCAGCAGCACATTCTGTTAGTTTTTTAGCTTCTCAGAAATCTTCTTTCTATCAAAGCTACTTGAGGATCAAGGACAAACAGTGGACAGAGTTAAACTATTGGCCTATTTATCCAGCACAAAGTGATAGGTACTCGTGTATTCTGCATACACATCTTTGAACCAGCCTTGCCTTGCCGTCTCAAGGTGAATTGAGCTAGGAAAGTCAGACACTGGGTCTGTGCTGTGATTCTGGGAAACAACGCTCATTTGTCATGTAATTATAACCTTTGAGAAGTAGTTTTTGTGTGTCTGTTTCAGTGTTTTTTGTTGATTGCAAGAGTCTACAGCAAACAAAGACCATCTGCTCTCCGATTTACTTTACCCATAGACACACACACACTTGCCCAGTGACACACAGTTATATACACACAAAAATAATGAACATAGCCAGCGGCATAATGCCTGCAGAATATCTTTATATCTCAAAGAAAATGCATTATACATAATGCTGCAACTGTCCAAAAAATGCAAAGCTGTACACAAGAAATTGCCGGCTGAAAGATGTGTGCTGAATATCCACTTCCCTCTGAATGACGTGTTGTTGATTCATCTTTTTTTTAATGCTCAAATGACATTGTGGTCTTGGTTATGACCACCTCTCCCAGTCAGTGGACGAGGTGAATCTAGAGACAAGATTGTAATTCTAAAAGGGTCTCAAAAATTAAATGACTCTTTAATTTCAGAGGCATTTGCTGAAATAAAGCACAGATGTGTGTATTTGTTTATATACATATATTATCATTGTTCTTATGTTCATATGTATTATTTGATATGTATATGTTTATATATATTTATATTGTACATACTAGTTAAATGTTAATGTTGATGCTTAGTTTGTGTTCTACTTTGTTGTTTTTAAGTTTTTTTTGTATATTTATCTGTATATAATATGTACATTTGTATGACAAGAGCAATGTGTAACCAGAGTCAAAATGGCAAATAATGCTGTATCTGAGATATATATATATCCCCCATGGCAAATAACTTCCTATTGGTCCCCTTCCCTTACCGCCTTCCTTTGATACAGGAAAGATAAAGAGAGGACGTGGAGGAAGAGAAGCAGCATTGTAAAGCCTTTGAGTTGTTTGAGATGAACCACAGACAGAAAACAGCAGGGAGATAACGGCCTTCAGCTGCCGCTTGTCAGCCGTCACACCTGATGTCAATCAGCTCGTCAGCAGTCCTCTACATGGAGGCAGGTCAATGGGACTCCAGCTTGTTTCCAAACCCTCTTGCTGTACCTGCTGGAGGAGTTAATGGAGAGGCGTCCTCCCAGCCACCTTTTCTTCCTCGCACCTTCAAGCGTCTGTGAGAATGAGTTTGTCCATATGTTTTGCCCTTGACTTTTCATCTCGCGCAGTTTAATATTACAACTTTTCAATGGATTGCTGTGCAATTTAGAGATATGGTCCAAGTCACCCAGAGGACCAACCCTCATGACTATCTTTACAAATAAACACATTATTGATAAGTGACTAATCACAACACACTAATTTGAATGACATTTTATTATTTATGTTTTAAACTGCTGACTAAATGAATAAATCATAAATAAATAAATAATAATAATCTTTTGGCAGAAAGCAATGTCTTATCGCAGTTTTTCAAATGCAATGAAAAATGAACTCTGTAAGATAGATTGGAGGACTTTTACATCGCCGTAGTGACTGTATCATTGTTGCGCGACCAGAAGAGAATCCCAAACCCTTTGAGTCCGTTGATGCTAAAATTAAATGCAAACCTGAAGCATAGCTTTTTTGATAATTTCGCTCACTCATACTGAATAAACATTTTCTACTGCGAATACATTAATAACAAAATAATTTGGAATCACCATGTTTTCTTTAACTGACAGCAACACCCAGTCTGAAAATATAATCATAAATTCAGATTCTCACGGCAAAAGTGATCACTGTAATTATTTATGACTTTCAAAGATTCAAGCAGCAAAAATTACAACAATAAATGCAAGAAAAGATGTAGAAATTGGTCTGGCAGGTATTGTCCACCCCCCTCTCATTGTAAACCAGCCAATGAAACCCATACAAGCCTGCTGCTACAACTGTTTTTAAATATGGTCACAGAACTAAAGTCAGTGATTTAGTAAATTAGATAAATACTCAGCATTACATTTGACAGATACAAAAACAAAAGGCCAAAAATCTCTATCATCTGATACATTGCGAATACATGTATGTAAAAAAATTGCATCCTGAAGAGTTCATGGGCAAAAAATGTCAAAGAAATAGTTAGAAATTGTGTTGGCTTCAAACACAGCCATGCTAGCAGTTTTGACTCATTTCCAGTCTCTATGCTAAGCTAAGCTTACCGGCCGCTTGCTCCACTTCATACAGAACAACTATATTGTATGAGAGATTCTGCCAAAAGAAAATGGTAAATCAATTAAAACAGCCTTAATTATTGGGGGTAACTATTTATATTTGACTTTTTAGCCATATTTTATAATATTGTAAAGCATTCCCTGCTAAATAAAAATATATATATATATATATATATATATATATATATATATATATATATATATATATATATATATAAAGATCCCAGTCCAACGTCCTGTTTATGCTTAAAACCCATCTCCTCCAAAAGCACCTGAACCAACTCCCCTCTGAATCTTTCCTTCTAATCTTTTTAATTGCTCTAAAAAATATATACCTCTACTTTGCTGTTATTTTATTTCTCCTGGCAACTCTGCCTAATAAGATTAATGTAATGTGATGTGCCTGTAAAAGCAGGAAAAGATCAACGTTACGCAATATAACGATGTTGCGATATTCAAAATCTAAGATGTTAGATTGTCTAAGATGATGTCAAGTCTGATATCACAATATCAATATCTACCAACTCCTTTGTTGGCAAACACTTTCTGCAGCAACTTTACAGTGAACACCTTTCCACTATTAAAAGGGACCGATCAATTACCTGGCCAAAATTGCTTTTTTGTGGCTTTGTTATAAATCAAGAGAAAAATATTGATCCACAATTGGATGATGTGTCAAACAACTAGTTCATTTGAAGTCTTCAAACACCTGGGGGATAACACCTTTTACAAAGATAGTATACACTGTGTTTCCTCTCCTGTGCCTCATTATTTTTGCACGTTACTGTGCAAAGTTTGCTACATGCTAAACCACTTGCTAACAATATGTTGTGAAAATATGGTTACAATGGCATTGACAGGGGTTTTTACATAATCTTACTCAATATGTGTGTTATTATTCATATTCATATTTCCAATTAATTCACTTACATTGCGAGCAACCGATATGCCCTTAAGTATGTCTTTGTAGGATTACCAAAAAGACTCCAGAAATCATGGTTATATCACTGTGTTGCCATGTAAGTATAAAAAGAGCAATTACCCCGCTACTTGTGAGGCATTGAGACATTACAGACCAAAGGTTATGGCTGAGTGGTTGTGGTCTTCTGAAAAATAGTATAAAGCCAGAAATCGATGTGAGGAAGATGAATTGGAAGGGGAAATGGAAGAAGTAAAGTGAAGCAATACAGTACTTTCACCCGACAAGAGGGATTACCTTTTTTGTTCATTTTTGGTGCTGGGAATGATTTTAGTGGACATTAAACATGCTTTACAGATGTAAAAGCCTGCATGAAGCATTTTGTGATTTTACAGTTTTTAAATTTGCTTACTGAAAGGTAATAGTTTGTTTTTTTGCACCAACTGTATGTACTACTTTAATGTTAACATTTAATCTAATACTGGAAAAAAGGTTAAGTATGTCCCAGTACGTTTATCAAATCCAGAATGCCAAAAGAATGTTCTATTACATTCCAGCACATTTTGCATTCTCAAGTGGCATTCTTTTTTGTCTATTGAGACCCACAATCCTTTGCACAGCAGATAAGAGTAAGAGTGTCAAAGTTCAAGCTCAAACTTCAAGCACAAAACACAAAGTCCAGCTGAGGCGGATGGATATGTGATTAGTCATCAACCAAGTATTCGACAAACCAAAATTATAACCTGATGACACTAGATGAAAAAAAAAAAAAAAGTTATTATAATTCATCCTGAAGGTAACATGAACGTCTGAACCTAATTTTGTGGCAACTCAGTGAAATAGCTATCATTTGACTTACATTATCCTGAAATATTCTCTATGTAGGATCAGTCTTAAACGATTCAACAAAAGAGAGGAAATTGCCATCACAAGAGGTGACCCGCCCCTCCCTCCCCCGCCAAAAAAAAGTCATTTTCATAACGTATATTTTACCCTATATTTACATTCAACTCCCTTAACAACTTGTCAATCATGGGTCAGAAGTCAAACGTTTGCTCCCTCCATAAAAATAAGAGTGAGTAATGGCTCTAAAGTGGAGACAGTTGTAGTTATTATGCCGAGTGTCCTGTTTTTAGCGCTCATGCTCGTGGCATCAGCGCTAATACCTTTTAGCCACAGATATACACATACACCACAGCATTTCAGTGTTCTTTTACTACGGACTTGAAGCTCGCTGCATACACAGTCCCTTAAACTGGGATGAGGCGTGAAGTGATGTAATCAACTATTTCAATTACGTTGATTAATACGCTGTGGAGAGTCCCCAGAGAGCAACGAGCGATCTATGAGGAGGGATTTGTGAAGAAAGTGGTGATTAGTTTTTGGTGTGTGTGTGTGTGTGTGTGTGTGTGTGTGCTTGTGTGTTCGAGAGAGAGAGAGAGAAAAAGAGAGAGAACGTGGGAGGGAGACAGCGCTGAGGGTTGTGCGGCCGGATGGAATGGGTTAATGCTTCAAACTTATCGTTTCCATGACAACATGAGTCTTCGTAAAATGTAGGCTTGATGAAGGAGCTGAACTCGAGTTCTGATCATGTACTACTGATTGAGTGAAACCTCACAATACTCGACGTGGGTTTCATTCATCGATTCTCTTCATATATGCATAGACTGTGCGATTCTTCGACAACCGGTTTCAGCACGTCTTGAGACTGCTTTGAAGGATTTGAGTATATCTATACATTTGCATGACATGGAAATTACTTAAGTGATGGAGGCTATAAATACCTCAACCTTTTACAGTACAGTCCTTGAGTAGCATGAATGTACTTCGTAACATTCCACCACTGCTCAACACAACCCTGTCGCAAGATCTTCATAGATCGAGCCTCTTATTTGTCCACAAAGTGCAACAGATGGATGCATTTAACGATGTAATGTTCTGTAATATCGCCCTATAAGGCTGTATGGATTCAGCTGGCAAAAGCATGGCTTTTTTTTTTTTTTTTTTTTGAGGAATGGCTGAAATGAAGCTGGACATGCCTTGTTATTCAGAGATGGGTGTTACAGCCAACACCATGCCACAGAGTGATAAGGGACACTCATTCTCTCAATAGACACACACACTTCTTTCTCTGTCGTTCCATCTGACTTTCTCCTTTTTTCCTCAAATGTTCTAAGGCTAGCTCAGTGTTCTCTTCTACATTTGCCTTAATTAATTTGTTCACTTCCACACTTCCTTTGTCTCTTCCTCGTCTTTACTCAACAATCATTTCCGGCCAATTTTCGACATTAGATCATTTTTATTAAGTGATAAATCTAAGTGATTGGGCACACATTGTCTTCTCTGTCTAGACTGAGTTTTGAATCATGAATGCAAATGTTCAGTTGTCTCGTCAACTAAACGTTAAACTTCAAATGAAAAACTTTCAATTGACTGCCTTTAAGACTCATTATGCCGCTTCGGGCAACACAGGAACGCCCGATTCTCTGCCCTTAACAGTGCGATGAGCCAAAAAACACAAAAGTTAGCTGTAGAAGTCTTCTGGGTAAAAAATGCCATTTGGATGGAAGAGGTCATGGGAGAGTGCAGAAAAATGTTTGCTAACATGCCCAAAAACTGCAAATAATATCAAAGGTGATGCACAAAAAGGGCATTTTGGGGCACACAACTCAAATATCAGCTCTTGAATCAGATAGACTACAGATGTGTGTAATATCCAATAGATGGAAACGGAAGACTGAATAGTGTAGTTTTACCAAAACAATTTTGCTTGCCTTAAAGATTGAAACGCAACAAATATTCGTTATTAATTCATCTGATTCTGATTTGTATTTATCTTTTAATCTATAATATGTCAAAAACGCTGAAATATTCTTCATGGTTCATGGAAGTTGGAACCAGAAAATGTGTGGTAATTTTGCTTGAAAAAAGTGAAATGATGAGTTTCAGTGTCAAATCATCCTGTAATTTAGTATTGCATTAGTAAGGGGGATGAAATAGGGTGCCTTACTCAATGAAATCAATGCCAATTAAAGGCTTTGTATTACATTGATGCACATGTATATTGTTGATCCAATATAGGCATAAAGTAGATTTGCCTAAATGTTTATGACATTGTTTTCAATAGTCTGATATTTAACTGCAGCACTGCATCAAAGGTAAGTCTGTAGAAACAGTATAAAGTTTTGACAGATTTCTCTTGTTTCATGGAATATATCACAATATTGCCCAACCCTGACACTTCATGTAGAGCTCCTTATGTCTACGCTGTTGGTGGTAAGATTGTGTGTCCAGAACTGGATAAATACACCTCTCACAGCCGCCTTATCATGGTAGTTATATAACCCTACTTATTCGGCTCACTGACAGCTACCTTTAGCGCTAACTAATAGCTCTGCCAGCCACCTTTTAATTGGAAATCTATGGCTGCATTTATTTTAGAGCATGGCTGACAAGCGCAAGTCTCTCCGTTTATGTATTATCAAACTGAAAACCATCAATAACTGGAAGACAGGACATGATATTTCATGGGCACTGCCTTTATCAATACATAAGCAGGCGGAAACAGGGCTGAAGAAGAGAGAGCAGGGCATATATGGAAAGAGTGCTTCTAAGATGTGAGAGGGCCAGAGACAAGGACTGTTAGGAGCCTGTGTTGTCTTAGAATAGATCCAAGCAAGTGATGTCAACACAATGGCTGCTGAGATGTACTGTATACCTTAAACGTGTTCAATAAGCCAGACAATTCAGATGTGTGTTTGTGTGTTTGTGTATGTCACTAATGGGGGAAGAAGTAAAGGAATTTGATGTCAGATGCCCTTGGATTCAAGAACTTTCCATAGTTTATGTTCTTTATGTTCATAGAGTTGTCTTGGTGTAGGTCTGTGGTTGCTATGCTTGCTCTGAAGAATAGCAAGTGTAATGTAGCTTGTAGTTGTAAGACAACCAAATATATTACCTTAGATTATGGAAAAAGAAGTAGATGCAAGATGACAACAAAAGGTAAAATAAAATGGAGACTAGTGTTTTAGACTAGTGATTCTTAAATAGGGTGGCCCCAGGGGTTTCTTGGAAAGAATGTACAGTATATAAGATAAAAACCAATTTAAAACAAAGTTCAAAGGAATACATCTTCAACAAGACCAGCAGTGTCGATGAAGGGCTACTTGAGTTCATCTGACAGAAAAATAGGTTGGGTAACGCTGTGAGGAACCAATAAAAGGTTTTCCAGAAGGAATAGCTGTACCATTTTTACTTTAAAAAGCCAGAAAGGAGAGTGCATGTTGCAGTTCTAAATTAATCGTCAGCTGCTCATGACGATGCACAAGGTTACCAGTGTTAGAATGGGGAAAGATTGGTAGGTGTTTTGGCCTTACTTTGAGGTTTAATGCATTTCAAACAGGACTTTGACCAAGTACAAGTCATAGATGCCTGCATACGCATGTCAATGGGTGTGTGTCTCTGACTTTAGTGATTTAAAGCCAATTAATTAGAAGGTAGTGTCACCGTGAGAAGGGGTTTTGAACCTGTTGCCCTCACCCTGGGAAACTGGATGCAGAACAAAGACTTCGCCTTAATTATGAACAAGTTAAAGGACTCATTCCAGTTCTTCCTCCTGCTTCTTCTCTTTCCCTTCGTTCATCTTGTGTTGCCATGCAGCAAGCAAATCAAGCATGCATGCACGCACGCACGCACACACACACACACACATACACACACACACACACACACACACACACACACACACACACACACACACACACACACACACACACACACAAATCCGGTTTGCAGAGAGTCCACCTGGCATTGTTTGTTCCACTGAGGTTTTCTGCAAAATAAAACTTAAATAACACATTGCACTTTAGCTGCCCCTGAAAACTACAAAATACATCTTGCACTTAAATTACCTTTTTTATCCTTTATTTTTGATTTAACTGCAAAGCACAGGCCACAGCTTTAGCCGGCGAAGCTTTCCAATATCCCACACATTGAAGGAGCAAAGTCCTCCACATTAGGTTTTCCCCTTTTAATGCCGGTTACTTTTCTGTTTTTACTTACTTTGACATGAAATTCAGCAGTGAGTTCATATATGTTGTCAGGCTGCAGGAGGTTTTTGTGAGAAGGATTGACAGTGAGTGATGAATTACCATAGTAATTGATAATTACTCAAAGATCAGTTGGGCCATTGTTTCTTAGACGGCTCAACATGTTTTCCCTCAGGTTTAGGTCAGCTCTAAAAGGAGAAATATAATTGAGTGCCTTGTGGCTTAATTAGGGAGCTTGCACTAATTACAGGAAAATGAATGAATAAAGGGCCACACACGTACACTCATATACTCTCTAACTCACTCTCTCATTCTCACACACACACCAATATCACCATTTTCGTGTATATACCTAATAATTTCCCTATAGTCACCAAAGCAACTTGTGATTGAACAATGTATTGATTGGTTCATTGATGTAAACATTGATTGTGTAGCTGTTTCTAGGCAGAACAAACATGTCATTAGAAGAGAGGGTCTGCAGATCTAAAGAATGTGGAAGAAAGTATTGGAAGTAATGGACTTTTTTTTGCATGCTAAAACATATGTTTCATCTTGTAAAATCAGGTTGGTAACAGATGATCATTCTTGTTTTTCAAAAAGACTGAAAGAAATACTTATCGATTAAAAAGATCTTTTGTGATTGCAGAAGCTAAAAAAAAATAAAAAAAAGTTGAGTCTGGAGTTGGCTTCCGGCTGTCTACTTGAGGATGTCCCTTTAAGCTCTTGGACATTGTGATGTTTCACCATTTTGTGACAGATGACAGTACACATGAGTTTCCTTTAGCATGGCCCCTAGTTTTCCTCAACTGGAACCAAGTAGATATTTTAACAATGACATCTAATGAAAAATGTAATATTGGCTTACAAAGCCCCAACCTCCTCAAAAGAAGAAAGTTGGAAAGACAGGTCAATAAAAAGGTAAAACTTTAAGACCAGAGTTATTTTTAACTTGTGATCATTCCAAAGACGGAACTTCATTTTTGATCAATTTCAACCTCTGTATTTCTCTTGTGTTTTTCACCCTCTTCTCTCTCCCTCTCCATCTCTTCAGTCCTCATCTATTTCTCCATTCTTAAAACGAATACTCATCTCCTGATTCTGATTCCCCCTGGGTTGTGTCCTCTTCCAATGAGGGCCCTAGCGCTTCTTGTCTGTCATGTAATCTGGCAGAGGGGTTATCAAGCTAATGACAGATACAATTTCTTCTGCCTCTAATGACGAGTAAATAATACCTTCACATCAAACCGTGTGCCAGATGAAAGTGAAGCCTCGGTGCAGATAAAAGAGGAGAGGGAGCCAATGCAGCTGTTTGTCAACTAAGGACAAGAGTGTCTGTCTATCTTTCTTATCTCTGCCTCTCTCTACAACATGTTTGTTCTTCATGTGCCCGCCTCTGCCTCTGATGTCAGATGGAATGAAACCCGGGTGTTTGTCATTGAGATCCAGGAGACCGCCAAGAGTGCTCACCAGAGTCTCCCATGAGCGCAATTTCCATTTCAAAGCCATCTCCTTTACCGTTATAATTCCATCTAAGGCAATTGTTAAATGAACATTCCTAACTGCTGACTAGGACAAAGATATTTTGAAAAAAGAGAGGGAGATGTATGCATCAGTAATGAAGTGGAGAGAAGGTAGGGCGAGTGCGATCAAAGGTATGTTAATGCTTATGGTAAAAAGGATGGGAACTTGTCGGGCCTGTGGAATTGGGGGTGCAGGGGAGAGACTCAGCAAGTGAAAAGGACTTCTCTTGGGGAAGGGTGTGAGGAAGGAGGATATATTTATATAGTTAGGTAGCACCATGGCTATAGATATGCTACTTCAGAAATCACCGGAGAGACACAGTCCCCCTATGGAGAGGCACCGGAGAGCTTTTCAGCTATTTTATTCCCCTTTGCTGCAACCTCAGCCACTTTGAGCGTACAGCGCAGTTCGCTCGTCTCAGATAAATCATTGATACACCGCTCAGAAAAAGCAGATAAAAGTGAAACAATGCTGTTAGGGAAGAGTTCTGACGGTGTCAAAGTGGTGACCGTGCATTAAAAACTGTAGACCTTAATGAGAAATCCAGGCACTTTAAAAAGTTTGACGAGAACCGCCAAGTGATTTAGGAACAGACTTAACATTTATAGTCTCACTCCCCCTCACCTCTTTTCTTATAATACTAATAAAGTTTGGTTTCCACCTTGTCTCACTTTCTCCTTCTATTTCTGTCTTTTTTTTTTAAAAGCTTTTGCCTATCCTGCTATGATTTTCTCAATTTCTAATATGTATTTATTGCTGGCAGATGGATGAATTTGGACACGATAGTGAAATATTGAGGGTCATAAAACATTGACAACTGTCTCTGATGTAAAAAATGCAAAAGTAAAATCTAAAGTAAAAGATTGAACACTTTAAATCAAAACAGGTGCTAACTTTGGGGCCGACAGATTGAGGAACAATGAGGAGAGACATGAGAGCATTGTTGGATTCATCTCTTCTTCTGTCACACAGCTTGTTTAGATGTCTTGCACAGTGGACATGCTTTTAGTCATCTATTCACTTGTGTTACTATGTAGAGTCAAAGAAAGTCTTAAGGTACAACAATAGTAAGAATATAAAGTCACGATTTTGAGACGTGTCACCACATAACCGATCACGAGTCAGTGCTCTGAGGTTTTATCCACCAACTCTACATTCGTGGTTTTATAACCTCTGACGTGACGATTGCAAGGCCTTTCATCTCTCTCAGCTGGAGTTATTCAGAGTCAACAAACACAATCTGTTTCTCCTCTCCTTCATCTCCATCATTCTTCTTTCATTTTTCTCCACATCTACAATTAATGCATTTATTTCAAGGCTTCCTCTTGTTCTTCAAAGACACTCACCAGGGACACAGCTGTCGCTCCAACCATCAAAGTCCTCTTGCACTCCTCCGTCTGCCCTCTACCTCATTGTTTTTACTCTCTCCTTCCTTTCTACCCACTTAGAGCTTTGCATTTTGCTTTGACAATCACAATGAAATGAGTCCTCACTCGATGTATCTCTTCGACCTATGTCCATCCTAATGAATAGGACATCATTTGTAAAATACACAACACTGAATTCAGATGCAAAATAGGCAAGGCCAGTTCCTCTACCTCCACGCTCTCCATTTTGTCTCGGTGTCTGCAATCGTCCTTTCATCTTCCCCTAGGATGTTGGCTGAGTGATCCAGGTGCACACGGCAAACGCTCATTCATCTCCGACTTATCATTTCAGCCATGATACCTGACTCTCCAGCGCCACGCCGCTCTCCAGAGCAGGGCACTCTGGGATATGACTAATGCTTTCTCCAAGCGTTGTGATTTGTCTAATGTGCCCTGCCTTCTGGGACGTGAGTAAGACTTGCTTGAATGTTTCCCGAGCTCGCCCACAGCTGGTTTCCACCTGGTTGGCCGGCTGATATCTCCCACCCTGCTTTATATGCAGTTCCTCGTATTTCCTCCACTCCGTGTTTGTACGTGGTCTCCCTCTGAATCTCTCTTGCTTCATCGCTTGAAACACAGATTCAAAGGCAGCCATGTACACCGCTGCAGAGATATGAAGTGAAAAGGTGGTTTGAGGAAAGTAGAGGGGAACATCATTCACTGCACCTGGTATGAGCAGCACATCATTATCGCTAACAACCAAGGTTGTTGTTCACTCTGCATGTGTATATTCTGGCAGTGTATAATAGTCCTTCTCTTTAAGCTTGTTATTTCCAAATAAAGAATAGATTAAACTTCCAGGTACAAATGTTTGCCTCCAAGGAGATCTCTCCTTTAATTCACCCAAATATAGCTGCTTAAACATGTTTTCCTTCAGGCTTATTTAGTTAATCAGGGAAAAGAAATTCTATTGTCAAGAGGGATTTCTTTACTTGGAGTGTTTGGAAGATTAAATTCCATGAACACACACACACACACACACACACACACACACACACACACACACACACACACACACACACACACACAGGGGTCGGCACAGAAACAGGAAGATCTGTAAAACGTAATATAATCCGGCGCAATAGCCTTGAACTCACACTACTGTTCAATTTCTGATGACTGCGACCCGGGACATTGCTTGTTATATTGAATGGTGAATTAATTAAAAGTCTTGCAACGATACCAGACACTAACAGGGCCGGACTCAGCAGTTATCATGTCAATGGAAAACGTCTTGAAACACTATTAGAAGCAGTTTTCTGTTTGGCTTTGGAACATTGTACATTGAAAGAATAGGAATTCAAATGTGTTATTGTAGTTTGTTCGGCCCACTTTCTCTTTAAACTTAAAAAAAAATAATAGTAATGTACTGATACTAATGCTATTCCAACTTGTAGCATTAGCAACTTGTGTCTGATCACCATGCATCTGTTTATTAAGGCATTCCATTTTGTATGGTGTATGGTTTATTTTGTGATAGTTTTTTTTGTGGACACATTTGGTTGCCTGCAGAATAAACACAGCTACTGTACTTGTCTTTTGTTGGTGCGTTTACAATGTGGTATTGTAGTGTGTGAATTGTAGGCTGTTTACAGTGTCATCTGTTTGCAGCCGTTTTGTTTGCAAGTGCATACAGAAAAGGTCAGAGTAAATGACCCGTGGCATCACTTCAGGGATTTGGGTCATCATGTGCAGGCAAACACACTGACACACAGTGGTGTTGCCATCCCTTTTTAGGACATTGCATTTACTTCTATTAATTTCCTGGAGATTTACTGAACCATAGTTGCCACTTTCCTAATCCTAACCTTTCCTGTGACCTTCAACCATGTCTTCTCACTAAAATGCAATGATTTATGTTATGGGGACTTGTATTTTGTCCCCTCAAGGTCCCCCAACCCCCCCCTCTCTCCACACACACACACACACACACACACACACACACACACACACACACACACACACACACACACACACACAGTCTCTAAAATAATCATGTATATACATTTCTGAAATGCCCTCACCTTGACCGGGATTACTAGATCTGAATGTACTCCGCTCAGTCCAGCGTCTGACTTAGTGTATAAGTGTCCCCCCCCTGCAGTAACACCATATCCTGACAGCGCTAAAAGCTTAAGCCTGTCTTGTTGCTCCAATTCAGCTGGGAGGCACATGTAGATGTGAGACACCACGGGGATTTAGAGCAAAATGTATCCCTGTAACTGTTTGAATTCATGAAATATGGAGTGTGATGGTATCAAACTGCAAAGAAATACAGGTCTCAGGACAGAACAGGAACAATCTATAAAGATATGGAATGATTCACTTTTGATAACATCTCCAAGCAAGTGAGGAATCGGCAATAACGTTCAACCCGAGTGGCACATGGGATGATATCTGTGTCTTGCATCAAGCCTCTTCTGGAGTGCAATCCTAAAGCTGGCACATAATAAATATATCTCTTGTACACCCGTATTTAATCATCCTACAGCTGCATTTTTAAATACAACTTGAGTTATGACTGTAAATATTAGCTAGAAGAGCTGTATAATGGACCTTGCGTAATATTGCTTAACTCAGCATGCATAATTTCCCGTAACATGCAGGGTCTGATTTTAGTTATGTGCTCATGTAACTTGACTACTCCTATTCGCAGTAGCTTACAGGTACAGCATTGCTTCATTCAAACTTTTAGTTTTTCTGTTTTCTCCTTTTTTTCCCCCCGTTAATCCCTATTATTGCTTTGGGAGCTAGAGCCGGGATTGCATTGATTTAAATCAGAACCGCTTGCACATTTCCTCTGGTTACAGTGAGAGCTCATATAATAAGTTGGTTTCCAGTGACCTTATAAGTAAAATTATTGTTAGCTGGCCAATCAAGAGTTTTATTTCCTCAAAGAGTGGAATCTTGTGAAAATCATTAATTTTACATCTGGAGGCCACATGATATTTTTATTCTTTATGAAAACATAAATTGAATCAGCTTTTCCTCTGTTCATGATTCTATATCTGTCAGTTTCATTTCCCTATACTCTTTTAAAAAGTATATTTTTTATGACTTGTTCAAATAAGTATTAAAACGTATGTTTATTCTTATAGCGGCTTCTTTGCACATGTGTGCATACTCTTGTTGTTTTAGCTTTTGTCAACACAAACAATATACCCAGCTGTGTGTGTGTGTGTGTGTGTGTGTGTGTGTGTGTGTGTGTGTGTGTGTGTGTGTGTGCTGTCCCTCATACTGTCTCAGTGGCCTGCAAGTGGCGATAGTAGGTGAACCCTTCCTGATAAGTCCCACTGCCACATTGGCCTGTGTCCTGCCATGAGCCACCTTGTATTTTCCTTCCACTTACTCTCTCACCAGGCCCCAAACCAAACATACCCACACATACAAACCTCTCTTTGTCCCTTAACTAAGCCCTGTCATCCCTTGCTCATACTTCTAAACAGAACACAACAGCACAGACTATACCTTCCACGCTGTGCCGACTGGTAAAAGCCACAGGGAGCCCTCTGACCTCATGCCAGTTCGCTCCATCTCCCCAGGTCTGAAGCGCAGTGGAAGGACAGTCACTCGTTCCCCAAGGAACCCAGCAACACTCACGCAATTTCACACACACACACACACACACACACACACACAAACGCACACACACACAAGCACGACAATAACTTGCTTGTGTTCAGTATGATGGGACTTTAGTGTATGCTGCCAAAATGCCATTCAGTCTCTCATGACTGCTTCCTCCTGATAAGTAAGAAGGTCATCTCCTAACATTTCATTCTAGTCAGTGGAAAAAAAAAACAGCATTCATTTTTAACTACTAACAAAAACTTGCAGCATTTGTTATGCTACAATGAAAACATGAGGTCTTTAAGCAATAAGCCACAAGCAGCCTTGAGTGGCTTAGTGCTTTAATAAAACAGTTCAAACATATAGCTGGCAAAGGTTTATAAAATAAACACACCACAACAAAAATAAATGCATTAGTTTATGGAAGACAAATATTCATTCTTCCACCAAGCAAGGTGTTTTTTCCGCAACATTTAGCACAACAATTGCTAAGCGACACAAAGCTGGAATGCACAACATGATAGAAAATTGAGGTGATTATTACAATATTACTGTATATAGTCATTGTTTGCTGGGATAAAGGTGTTTGACTCTGGACTAACTAAGAAACGACAAGTATTTCTTCCTGGCGACTCAAACATTAATTCTTGTGGGCTTCATTTGTTTCGCTAGCATGTGCTTGTGTTTGTGTGCATTCAGCGAACGGACTACATCGTCGTTTAAACAAACCTGAGCTGAAGTTGCCACTAACATCAGGGCTAACACATTTCCAATTAATGAGGTGGCAAACAAGACACGGGAACTTGACTCGGGTCTTGAGGAGTTGTAGCATAAATTAGTTTGTTCACACATTCACGACTACATTCATAGCTATAGTGTGGCTGCTAACACCACACTCTCTCACGCTCTCTAATGTCAAGCACGTACAGTTATTACAATATATTCATTATCCTACGGGTCTAAGATAATTTCCTGATGCTTAGATCTGGCAGGGTTATGTATTAAATACATATTTTCTAGATGATTGAACCCAGCAGGTAGTCAACTTTGGGCCGGTGGGCACGACTTGTATTGAGCCTAACTCTTTATCTTCCTCCTCTAACTTGTCCTTCTGCTCCAACCATTTAGTCACCCTGAACCCACCCGTTTAATCAACATTCTCAATATAATCTGACATTTTGAAACAATAGGTGACTAATCACCGCATTAATGTTATTGTAATGCAGTCCCAGCTGTGTGTTTGTATTGAATATTCTACAAAGGGTTCGAACACAATTCATCAAAATCAAGGACCGGATTTGTATTGTAAGTTGTTTTTTTTTATAGAAATGGTGATTTGTATGATCACTGAGTGATATTTCTGCCTGAGACAACAGACAGAGATTAATATTATATAATATATTATAAGACAAAAAAGAAAAGTACTATCAGGCATCTGAATTTATGGAACAATGAGAATTGTGTATCACGAGCAATCTAATGTTTTGCACCTGCACTTGTCTGGTAATTGTGTTGCTCCAAACAAACCCCTTTGCATGGCGGTTGGTTAAATGTCGCAGCTGAGGTTGTGTTGTGTATCATTGGGTGCAGTAACATTCTGGCACTCATTTTGGCATGACATTGAATTTGTATTTAATTCATGTCTGTTCAGACCACCTGTTATCAGTGTTGCTGTACATCCTTTCACCTTTCCACAATGGTAGAGGTTTGTTGACGCGGTGAAATTCTGAACAGCCTACTCCATGGCTTTCAAAACAGTTAAGAGTACATTGTGCAGTCTAATTTCATGGTTATGCTTCATGGGTTAAATTGAGTGCATCATTAATTAATGACTTCAAACCTCTGAGACAGGATCAGGCTCTAACAAAATAGATCCATGCCGTACTACCCTTTCTTAACCCCAGAGCAGAAAACTGTTAATGAACTCATGAATTGTTGATATCATATTTGAACATGCAATCTGTGAATAATATTTAATTTGTGGCCTCTCTCCTTTTCTTTTTGCAAGCATCATCACAATGTTACCAAGATCCCATGGATAATGATAATGATTCTAATCGTCTTTACATCTTGAACTAATTCATTTTATTTGACTGATTTTAGGTTCTGTGTAAATATATGTTCAGCAATCTACACGTTTTGGTTTACTGTTTCACATGTTGACCGCTTACAGTGAGTCCATCTTAAAAACTACATGTTTTCCCATATCACATGGATCTCCATAAAACATTGACATTGTAATAAATACATTCATTATTTATCGCTATACATTTTTGACTGAAGAGCTTAATGCTATAGATACGTGGAGAATGCGATCCCCCACAGTGCTTAATCAGGTACAGCCATATTTGTATACCTCTTTAGTTCCAGTATACTGTGCAACACTCTGCTCCAACTCTGCGACCTAAGCAACAACTATAATACAGTACACGACCTGAAACATTATGATATGTGCATATCTGCAATTAATAAGGTCAACACAGACATACATTTCCAAACACTGACATTGGCTGTCGTGGATGGCTCAAGGGGCAACTCAAAGATTATGGTCCAAAGATCCAATTTAAATATCTCTAATAAGATGTAACAAACGGAACAGGCAGAAATGATAAAGTGTTGGCGGTTGCAGTTGGCACATTGGTTGGTACATTGTTTGGCCACTGAAAGCAGAGGATATTTATGTCAGTGACCGGCCCTATCGTCACAGGGTAAGATATTGCATGTTCTCTTTCTGCCAGGATAGTGATTAGCACTATTTTACCACAGAGCTCATTGAAGTGAATCTTACCACTTAGATAATGAGTTAACGGCGATCCTCTCTTCTTCTGCCTTACTTTTTTTTAAGTGCTCATCTGAAAGGAGTTCATCATGTGACAACAACTCAAGAGTGCCAAGAAAATTACCATAATGGACATCATCAAAGTTTGAGGTTTTCCCCCTGAATTTAAGATTCCTCCAAAGAAGGTACACATCCAAAAGCCTCTTTAAAATAAACGTGTTCTCCTCTACATCTGTCTGAAGTGGTTTTTAGGTGACTGTCACTCTTGTTGCTGTCATTAGTAAGTGCTGTAGGTTTTTTTTTTTATTTCACCGAGCACCTTACATTCTTTGCCATTTGATCTTCGCTAATTTAACTCCATTCTTGCTGTTTACTGCACTTTTGGATGGTTGCTGTCCACTCATAACAAATATTGGTATCAAATAATTGTTCAGACACTGTAGTTCTGTATATTTTGCGATTTGTATGGTTGTTTCCATTAAGTTCAAGGGAAACTGTCGATCTTAATTCACCATTAAGCTGTCAGATCTGCCATGCAGCCCACACGGTAACTAACTGCACTGCCTGAACATTCTTTTGTCACAATTTTGTGAAAACAAAAAAGTGATTTCAGAGAGAAGTAACGTTGAAGATGGAAGCTAAAGCCGACAGATCACAGGGTAAACGTGATCGACCACATAACCCGGCGATTTGAGACAGGAATTTAAGGAACAACACTGTGTCTATGAAGCTGAGTAGGCTACAATTGTTTAAAATAAGAAGCATTTTGTCTGCATATTGAGAACGAATCTCGAGTTTCTACTTTTTGATTAACTATTGAGACAGAAAAAGAAGGAAATAAAGACAAAAAATAGATTTAATGATCCATGCACGTCTGAAAATTGGCCTTTAAGAATTCCCTCTTAAAATTGTTTTACCATATTTAGTCAAACACTAGGGCCAGATGCATAATCGATGCGTACAATCATGCATACGCCACCTGCATACATCATAACACATCATGGTAGATGACACACACTTTTCTAGAGAGCTGCAGGTGATGTGGTAAAGTGAACATGAAATATATGTTCAGACATGCAACTCTATAGTTAGTGATTGTCCAAGTTGTTTGTCACCTTTAAGGATTTTAATATTAATTTGGCAGTCTACACCACATTCTTGTGTGATGGCAATTTAATGCACAATTCTGAAAAAAAAACCTGTTACTGACTTCTAATTTCATCCTGACTTATAAAGCACTTTGTGAAATTCATTTAAATATGAGGGCTATAAATTGACCATTGATCATGTTTCTGACATTTGATAAGGATGGTTGAGATATCACTGCAATAACGGTCTACAGATATATGTGATGAATTTGTGGTACAGGCACTATAAATAGCAACAGCCATGCGCACCAGTCATGCTCTGGTGCTGTTGGCGAATGTCACAGATGACACAATCGCTTAAATTGCACATCTTGGCCGTTCTTCTAATTGACGGATCTAATGAGTGGTGGAGAGGGCACAGGTATGCATTAATATGCAAACTTATGTTAAAGGTGCATTTCTACATCCAATTAAGCATAACTGACGGGGAAGAAATGAGGCTTGTCCACCCAGCTTTATAAAACCGACACCAAGCATGTGAATGCACATTTGTTGTTTTTTGTGCTTTTGTCTGAAGTCCCATCAATGGAGGAGAGAAGCCGAGTAGGAAACAACTGTGTTTGTCAAGGAGGTCATCAGGCACCAATCGCAATTCACTGGACCCTTCAATCCAGATCGCAGTGTAAGGAGTCATACAGTGACGGACAAATACTCTGTTACAATGAAGAAAAACAAACAAATGTGTTATTGGTGTAAATAGGTCATCATGTGTTGTTTTTGCCTGGATTGAATAATCATGATGTATCCTCCCACTAGGGGATGATGACAACGTCTTTTTTTTTTTTTTACTAGTTGAGCAGTGCAGTGGTGGTGAGCATTTGATCTTTTTATTGATAGCCGTGACTGGAAACATGGGAGGAATGGAGGTTCCTGACGAGAGAGAGAGAGAGAGAGAGAGAGAGAGAGAGAGAGAGAGAGAGAGAGAGAGAGAGAGAGAGAGATCAGCGAGAGGTAATTTGTTGTCTTTTTTTAATTCAGCAGCACATCCCTTACGGGCCATTACTTTGATGCAAATCTGACACAACAAAGTACTTTCAGGGAAGATTTTTGGCAAGCAACTTTAATGAACAAGGAACAAAGTGTAAAGTGCTGAGCCATGTTTTTAAAGAGGCTAATTGGGAAGCACACAGTGACAAAGTTGAGTGAGAGACATCCTGGATCTTATTGTTTTATCATGGATTCCTTAAGTACAAAAGTGTGTGTAAGAACTGTTCAATGGGCTGTTTTTCCCAAGATAATTAAACTCAAATATAGATGCAAGAATAGAGACAAAAGATAATTAACAAAGCCACACATCTAGTAACAGATGAGACCTTGCTGATGAAGACATGTTGAGCCCAATACTGTTAGTCTGTGTCTTCAAAATAGGTCAGCTGCACCACTAGAGTGATTTATGACTTTTTAGTTCAGTTGGTAGGAGTTATAATTCCTCTGTGTAGCCTTTTTATATGCTCAATATTGAAATATAGCCTCTCACCAACAAGCAGGGTTGGCATTATTTACATTAGTCCAAGTTGTTTATTCCTGCCCAATCCTCCCTATCTCCTCCCTCACCCTCCCCTCGCTGCTTTTCACTCCATATTTGTTTCATTTGCTCTCCTCGCTGTGATTTACCTCCCAGACCTCTATTTATCCACCACTAACAAATTGGGTTATCATGCTCCAGCACTCCCCTATTCCTTCTCTACCTCCTCTACCCTTTATCTGCCTTTCCTTTCTCCCCCCGCCACCCTCCGCTCACCCTTCCCTCCATCACCCCCCCCCCCTAGCCTTGGCAGCTGACTTATGAGATGCCATGTCAAAGTGAGAGATGGTGTCTGCCACAGAGGAGATGTGTGTGGTATTGCCAGTGTTTGTGTTGAGGTTCCGTATGAGTGTGCATACTGTATGCGTGGAGGAATCGTGCTCTTGCCTTGTTGTTCTGCATCGTTGCTGCCTCCTCTGGCCGTGACCATATGACAGGTGGCTGCTCTATGACAGGTTGAGGAAAAGGGTGTGTGTGAATGTGTGTGCGCAACCTATCACTATGATGTTATATTCTTTATATTGACAGTAACCTCACAGTATTCAAATACAGGAAGCAAATGTACAGTGTGTTTTGCACGGTGTGATGAAATCTTATGTAGTGTGTGTGTGTGTGTGTGTGTGTGTGTGTGTGTGTGTGTGTGTGTGTGTTTGTGTGTGTGTGTGTGTGTGTGTGTGTGTGTGTGTGTGTGTGTGTGTGTGTGTGTGTGTGTGTGTGTGTGTGTGTGTGAGAGAGAGAGGCTGAACCATGGCTGTTAGACAACTTGTTGTATCCATGCAGGGCTTCATGTGGGCTAATAATGTGGGCTTGACATTTAAACTTTGAGGACAGAGAGTGTGTGAAAGGCCAAGAGAAGCTGCTTACAGCAGCCATTCTGCAAAGTGTACCAAGCTAAAACTAAAGATAAAGGCTTTCTCAAGAAGCCTTAAAGTCAAGAGGCACTCCAGTACAGAATGTGCAAACATATGATGCAAACCCTTTTCAAATCTTATCCAAGTTCATCATAAAACTTTCTTCTTCGCTGCTTTTATCAAGGCATGTGAAATTTAGTCCACTAAGAGTTAATTAAATTTGTCAGAATAAAATGTGATTAGACCCATTTTGTATTACATGCCAAATCTATCTGATGTGTAAAAGTGCAATTTCCCTTGAAAGATGCATCTGGTGAGAATATTGTATATTATAGAAAAAACATTGTGTTCATTATGACTCAGACCACTTCACCTGAGGTATGATGTACAATAAAGAAAGTGTGTAATGCTTATGAACATAACATTGTCCAAGCGAGTGTAACCTTATAACTCACAAAGACCTGGAAAAAAGTCCATGTAATCTTGTTACACTGTACCTCTGTATGGTAAATCACAACCCAACTTATCTGGAAATGATTCTCTGGGTCAATGTGTAGCATATCAATCGTGTGAAAGTGTCAAACCAAGTGGAACTGGGGGTTTCCTCTGACAGCATTCTTAGTTTCTGGCTTTTGCAAAAGAACACATCTACAGTCACACTAATGTATTAACTTAGTACCCAAAGCCCTGCCTCCCGCGTTAGGACATGGACATGATCCCTTTCCCGCTTTGGTTTGACTGCTGACAGTGTTCATGGGTGGGAAGCCGGTGAGGGATCATACCTTTGTCCCTGCACTACAAACAGAGTGTAGGGCCCAGATGAATAGAAGATAAACACATGCATGACACAATCATGAAGTTTCCCAATTACCTGTAAGAGTTCACTGATAGCTTTGAAGGCATTGCTGACTGCAGATCCCAACTGTAGCACACACCTCCCAATCTGAGGGAGAGCACAGCCTCATTTCTTTGGTTCAAGACCTTTTTTTCTTCCAAAGTCGAGTTTGAAAAATAAAGGTGATTGGCCGTACTCCATCAAAGTCTCCACGTTTCTGAACAGTCTGCCCTAGGAGAGACCAGACATGCTGAATCAATGATTTCTTTTAAGTTAGTTTGAGAAACTTTTCTGGAGACAAGTAGTTTTTACCCAAACCTGCACTATTTATTAGTTCTCCACATTTAATCTTCTGGGGTGTACCAATAAAAGACCCCCCGTTGTCTCTTTACACAACAACTTAAAGAGACAACGGGAGTCTCTTTACGAAACTAGATGAAGAGTAATTAATGAAGATCATTTATTCATGTTTATACATTGTGTCTTTTGCAATGCCGAAAAAATGTTTATTATAGCGTTTAAACTATTTTTACCTTATAATAGTAAAGTTTAATGTTATATCGGGCCTGTGTATTCACTGTGTAAATGCCTGCTGGGTGTTGAAGCGGTTATGTGTTCATCACGTTGGCTCAGCAATCAGTCAGTCCATAAAGAACGAGCAGATGTGTTTTATGGGTCTCATAAAAGTAAACTTCAAACAGGACATCAGATTGCAAGACTGTTGCTGGAACTTTAAATTAAATTAACTTCTGAATCTCATACTCTTCCGTATCACGGAAATGTTAAGTAAACATTGGCTGCTCTTTTATGAATACACGCAATTAACCTTTCAGCAAGAATTCAAGCGACCCAAACACAAAAACAGAATGTGTAATGTGTTAAATCTGTGCTGTCGTGGCTGGCTGGAACATTGCGTTAGAATTCCTTTGTTCCTCATCGTAAACAATGAGCTCCATGAAACCATTTGCTGTAACTTTGTGTTTGCAGTGCAGGCTGTCATGAAAGTGAAAGGGTGCATGCTGAAAGAAAAGAAGCCACCTGCTGCAGGTGTTGCTCTCGCATCGACTGAACTTTACTTCTCAGGACCGCAGAAGTATTTTCAGGCATGTGTGTAGGCAAACAAAGCAGTTAGAATGATAATTAAACATCCCCAAATGTTTGATTCCGTTCATCCCTCCTAATTTATTTGTGCTTTGTGCTGCTGGATATGCAGCATATTGAAGTTTAAAGCCTTTTCATTCTTAATGAATGATAATAGATAGCACAACATGAGGCTTTGACTTGGGCTATTGAATTTAATTAATTGAATGAACAAGAGCCAAGAGGTATGCTAATGGTGATTGATTGAAGGTCTTTAAGAAATGAAAAAGTGTTGAAGAAAAGGACTTTCCTGACAATGGCTGGTTTATTGGACTAAACTAATCTGAAATGTGGTATTAACCCTCTAAATGCTGCATGGCTCCAAATATAAAGGCAAAGAATGATTCAGGGACATTAATAATCGCCAATGGTTGTCCTTGCATCACCTGCAGCTGCTGCGTCACCTCACTGGTACATCCATGGAAACAGAAAAGTGGAGCAGTTCATTTAGCTCACGTAACCGCTTGTCCACAGAGCAGAACTGAATGAAGTCTCCCTCTTATCGGGTATTGCCTGCAGTATGACAGACCCATTGCCAGAGAAAACAAATTGGTTGGACAGAAGAACTAATTATTTGTTTGTCCAGTATTCATTTTATACAATAATTCCATTTGATTTAGAAATTGCGAGCTTTATGAATAGAAACAATTTTGATCAACTCACTCAACCAGTAATACTCCCGTAAAATCCCTGCATCTGGCCCCCTCAGGTGCTCCCATAACGTATTGAAGCCTGTTCATTGTGTTCACTCCTGATTGTTTGTATTCTACGCTGAGGAAGCAAATGCCTTTGGTCAGGCTTAACTAATGAGCGTTCATCTTATCTGTAATAGCTTGTGTTTCAATGAAGTGACCGAGACTATGCAAAATCATTAATAGCATACAATAGTGTTGCACTTTATGCAACAGTGCTGGATTGCTTAAGTGCTTGTTTGATAAAAATGTCAACACAGACGGATCAGATCTTCTACGCAGTGGGTGGGTGGATTGAAATAAATTGGAAATGATTGCGTAAGAGCAGCAGGTCATCCAGGAGTAACACAGGAACAGTAAATACACAGAGGGCTAAAAAAGTATAGTAACACTACACAGTCAATATATATATATATATATATATATATATATATATATATATATATATATATATATATATATATATGAGCACTATAATACACAAAATCAGAATGAGCTTTAATGGAAAAGTAAATTTGCACATACATGGAATTTGTCTCCAGAATTTGTCTCACTCTTTGTACTTATATACATACAATAAACAAGATAAATATAAAAAAGAAAAAAAGAGGGTGGCTGTAGCTCATAGGGATTCATTATACTACAACTAGAATATATAATATGACCATAGGATAAAATACTACTAGAAGTATTACGATAGATACTCTTTGATTCAGGAGAAAAGTGTTTGAATTTGTTGCAGATTATTTTTTTGAAATGTGAGCGTATAACCCATAATGTGTTACTGAAATAAAACACACAGTGGAGTGTGATTTAGAACCAATAGTTTTAGGAGGGTTATTAAAGTAAGGACCATCGCTCCTTGTGACAGTACTTGTTCTCCATAGAGAAGTCTCAAATAATCTCATCCACTACATAAAAACTATTTAGAAACATTGGTATGTATTATTTTCTTTAATTTGACAGCTCAGTAGGTGCAACATACAGTTATGTGAACACCTTTCTCGTTACAAAATAAGTCATTGTTGCAGGAATAGATTGTGTTCAACCCACACTAGCGTAACTGTAAAACAACAGGGAGAAGGTGAGCCTGCAAGCGTGAGCATACAGTTAGTATCTTTGTCAAACAAACATCAAGCTCTGTACGCAACAACACCTCAGAATAGCAATAGAAGGTGTCCTTTTCTTCCTATCTCTGTACAACAATACAAGATCGTCTGAATACAAATAAAATAAATCTGGTAGTGAGTAGACATATGTCAACAAGATACAATAATGTTCACACGGATCATAAATATGTAGCAGTACACAAGAGTCCCCTTCATGCTAACCCCCCAACACACATCCAACATTCAAAGGATCCAACAAGACTCACCTTAAGCTGGGACTTATGTTCCATGACGTCATACGTTCACATGTTTTACATAATCAGTGTGTGTGTGTATGTATGTTTTGTTCTCCGAGTAGAACTAAGAAAGCATGAGACTTCATGGGTCTCGGCGTGTTTGGGTCGGCGTGTGACGTCTGTTGTGGATATTTTGGGCAGCCAAGTTGGGCTCACGTGAGGGAATAGCAGTCAGAAAAAGAAAAAGGGAAAAGTCAGCGAAGTCTGCACAACCTGCCCCACCCATCCATTAAAAGGTAAAACCTACACTCCTCTCCACATGCCGAGGGTAATAGGAGTCCAAATGTGCCTCAGGCAGCTAGCTAAAGCAGCACACAAATAAACACACACACACATACACACACACACACACACACACACACACACACACACACACACTTCCATGGAGATTTACACAGGCAAGCAGCAGAAAGGCCCAATGCAAAACTGTTTCTATCCTCTCCCTTTATGTTCACCAGCCTGTGGCTTTCTGTCCGGCTATTCTTCTATCCGTTTGTCAGTCTCTCCATACGCTCGTTTCATTTTAGGAGAAGAGAGAGGCAAATGTGAGGATCAATCAAGCACAGTAACATCAGCCCTGCTGATGTTATCAGATGTGACTCAGTGGAATATGTCATTCAAAAAGAAATTAAATTTAAAGCACTACCCTGAAGCCATGTTTTAAGCATTTGCAGCAATCATCTTGTAAATCTGCCTGCCACAGTTTTAAAGCAATTGCAGATTCCTGGAATTATCGTGTATCAGCCATGTAGTCAAACATCATCCTCTAAACCAGTACTCCTGTCTTTCATTTTGTTAAATTTGGTAATTCAATGTGTGCAGTATTTCCCTGAGGATTATATCCTTTTCTGGGTAGAAATTTGTGTTGAAATGTCATTACGTGTCCCAACCTGCACTCTGACTCATTTTGTTCTCACTTAATTTCAGCAGCCTGGGGAATCTGTAAACATCGGACACCCGAGTGGAGTTTTTAGTCCGTTCACCAACATTTACTTGTACTCAGGCAAGCCAGGCTTTAAAATGCAGAATTAAGATACATATTTATTTTAAAAAATAAAGTGCACAGACCATAAAATGTTATAGCTGGTTTTATGCACACTGACAGATTTTTGTGGCTGCTGTCAACATCCAGTGGAGGACATAAACCAACATTAGGATACATTTATTGGCAAAACTGACCCTGCTTCAGGAGAAGCTATAGGTCATATAGACGGTGCAGTTGTGAGAGAAAAGTGTACCTTATTATTTCCAAATACAGTGGCAGATTTAGTGATGACTATATTGATGAATTGAAGGTTGACTAATCTGCTGTGGAAAGCCAGACACAGTCAATGAATCAATCGAAGCTCGGAAACTACTTCAGCTGTATGTAATTTATGGCTCAGTGTGTGCTATTTGTCTCCCGCGGGGTTATATTTTATGTGTATCTGACTTTGTATTTGTACGAGACAACCTTGATCAAGTATTAAAGTCAGTCAACCAATGCGAGGACTTGCAATTGCCCACTGTCTCATTTGCCGACTGTGTAAAAGTGTGCGCATGGCTTGCGTGCAGGTGGTGTCGGCGCTGTGAAGCAGCCATTTATTTGTGGCACGAGGATGTGTGCAGTGGGGCAGGTCCTAAAGGACTTGAATGGAAAAAAAAAGTTATTGAATGTATTCATCCAACAACAAAAAGATATTAACACTATCTTTTAAGACAGTAGATAACGGCAGCACAACTCAGGTCTATGAAGCCGTCTGGAAGCAGTTTGGTAATCATTACTTTACCGCAGCGGTAAAGGTGCCTCGCGGCGGCTGGAAGGAATCGGGGAGATTTTAGCAATAGCTGCAGTGCGAACCACCATCAGGGGGCATATAAAAGCCCAACTCTGCATTTACGCTGTAACTTTAATGTAACCGAGAGGCACCCGTCTCCTTAAAATGATGCAACACTCTTTTAATTAATGGATTCAGTTAAAATGATGTACGAGCAATGAGTTGAACAGAAAGACTCTACATCGGATCCGATGACGTTATAACGTGAAAGGTTTATTGTTGTGGCGAGATATTTTTTAAGTTATTGTTATTTATTTAGGTAATTAGTTATAATATGTATTGTGTCATGAGAGGGAGGAAGGAGTTATCATTCCTTGAGTTGCGGTAGGAATTTTCAATGACACCATCATGGACATTAACGCATTGTTAGCGTACTAATTATTGGAAGCCTCCAGAAGAATTCAGTTCCACAACTTCTCTCGTTCTCGTAATTTATTTTCTCAATCACAGGTAAGGTAACAAGCGCTGCAGTTGCAAAAGCAGTGAGTGGAACAACCAACTTGCAGGTTGGCAAAAGAACAACTGCCCCACAAACAGAAGTGGGGCCTTTGATACACAGGTTATCATCACCGGCTCGTCTCCCATCGTCCAATCTGATTCGCTCTATCCTGTCAGGGGGAGAATCTCGTATTCTCATCTTTTTCTCACAGCGAGTGCTATAATTTACTTAAAAATAATAGAAGATCTTTCGACAATGAACTAAACAAATATGCCTCAGAGTAGATTTATTTAAGATGTTATTTCCCCATCACATCATGCTACTCATCATAGCCACACATCTACCTGTAGCTATTTATAATTTAATGTAACGGGGAGTTGCAGTCAGTCATTTTTTTCTTCTATCTGGATGGTGTTTTAGTGTGTGTATCACTATTTAGTGTGTGTATCACTAAGCTATTTAAACTACAGTTTCAACAGCTGGTAAAAGTTTACTGAGAGAAGTAAATATTGTGTCATAATGCAGTACAAAGACAAGAAATGTGCACATTATGTATACATGGGATGTATTTATGTTTCAACCTGGCTATCGGTGAGTCCATCATCACATCATCTCTTACAGTATTGTACGGCAGTACAGAAGTAATTACAGCGAATTGTTAACAGGGCATATAAAATGATTGGCAAACCACTCCCTACAGTTAAATCTCGACATCACAAAAGTGCACAGCAAGCTAAAAAGATTGTCTCCGACCTTTCACATCCGGCTCATCACCTCAGCCAGCTCCTCCCTCAGGGCTTGTCCAGGCCACTGTCCACTGACACTAAATGCTTCACAAGCAGTTTTTTCCCTGAGCCATCACGACTTCTCCCTCCTCCTACCCCACATGCCACTGACATGCATTTACACAACTGTCTGCTGTTAATGTTGTCTATTATGTGTTTGTGACATATAATCGATACACAATTCCACCAGCCTTGGTCGTGTGGCAAATCTAATCCATCATGTTACTGTAAATGGAAAATTCAAGTTTGATGTACGAGTCATATTCATATGTAAAGTCATATACAGTGAAAAGAAAATGTCCCACAAAATAAAATAAAAACAAAAACATCTGCAGTAGTTCAGTAGAACACAACACATTGCACCTCGTGGTACATAATTACATTTCATAGATGTTTATGGAATACTTATGTTTGACCGATTTTTTTATGAATTCATGTATTATTTGCATGTGATGTGTGACAATTTCACTAAAAATCAACTCATTCGTTTTGGATAGCAAGTAATTGTAAAGAATGGAAGCAATTTCACATACTCTTTTCTCTATTCTCACATGTGCCAAAACAAATGCAATTTGCTTGAATGATTGGGAAATCCAAATCTGTTGTGAACACCAAAGTCCTTTGTCAATGTTTTAAACTTATTGAATCATGTTGAGTTCCTCCCCGAGTCCTCCCCGTGGCAGCGTGGGTTTTCCGGCTTCCTCCCACAGTCCAAAGACATGCAGCTAAGTTTAATTAGAGACTCTGAATAGCTCGTGTGAATGTGAGCATGAATGGTTGTCTATCTTTGTATGTGCCCTGCGATGAACTGGCGACCTGTTAGGATGAACCGTGCATTTTCCCAATGTCAACTGGGAGCAGCTCCAGTGCCCCTGAACAGGATGAGAGGTTTTGATAATGAATGGAATATTCTCATTCAAGATTTGAGCCCAAGCGAATGAACAAACTGTAATCCTACTGTGCTGGAATACTGTAACGTGAATAATTCCAGTGAGTTCATACCTGTTTTTAATATGTTTTCCCTGCATGTTTAGATAATCAAAGATACTGCAACATAGTTTACATAAGGTTGAATTTGGCAACCGGCCTGTTCCATTGAAAGGCCATGGTTACTACATGATCCACCACTATGGCCTGTATTCCATGATGGACAGATCGATGTATTTGCACTCTTCTGCCTCTTCTTGTATTCTGCTGCCGTCCCCTCACAGAACCACCATGGATCCTGACTCCTCTTCCATTCATTATATAGCTGGCCATGGTCAGCTACTGTAGTGATTCTGTTAGTGTCAAACTTTACGAATATGTTTGGCCAGATCCAGCTAACTTCACAGAATGTGTGGTTTCGTTCATGTGAGAATTTTCCCATTCGCAAGGGAAGTTTCAGTTAAACCTGACAGGACATTGACCAATTTAGAGGACTTCACAAAAACACTCATATTACTGCCATGATATTCAATGATACAAAAACCTCCCAAGCTTTACAGGTTCCTTCATTGTCTTCTGTCTGGAGTTGGTGCAGTATTTCACTTTTACACTGTGTTTTAAAGGCTTTAGCTTCTATCTTAAGTTTGTTTTTTCCCCCAGTTTTTGTTGCTGAATCATCGGTTCTTACATTCTAGATATATCCTTCAACTGTATAGTATTGACCTTCTTCTCCACTTCTCTGTCGAAATAAATTTCCCCAAAAAATAAATAAAATGAATGCACAGAGGTCAATTAGTGACAGTACGGGCTCCGTGGTAGCCCCGGCAAGTAAGATAGAGTGGCAGCGCGTGGCGGGCATTGCGAAGGTTAAATTAAAGTTACCTATGTGCCTCAATGTGTAATTTGTGACAAAGACTGAGAACTTGAGAAGTGTCCAGTGTTTGGGATGTTTGCACATGTTATTGGAAAAATATTCATTATCATTTGACAATTCTGCCAAAGCAATTGAGGAAAACTGTTTCCAGCTCAGTGTCTGCTCTTGTCTTATGCCAGAGCGGCTAGCATGTTAATCCCCATCTTATTGGGCCATTTCACTTTCTGCTTTGTTGATGTTTTGGACCCACCCGTGTGCATGACAAATTTGATTGGGTACGTTTGTCACCACTCTCTCAGACAAGCTATTAAAACTGAGCAAGTGGTAAGAGTAGTGGTTAATGTATGTATACACACACACACACACACACACACACAGTACAAGGGGTGAGCAATCATAGAGCAAACACACATTAATCATCTACTTTAATCAACCATAATCTAAAATCCACGCTTATATTGTTGTGGGAAGCAGCAATTCATTTCTCAAAACATATTAAGATGTATGCAGGCCAAATCAAACATATTATCTGCATCTTACTGTAACAGTGTGTCAGAATGATTCAAATTTAGGACAGGCTGGATCTTTAAGCAGTGGACTGTGTGCCTCGTCCATGTGGGGGTGGAGATGACGGACAGGTTGAGTGACACTAACAAGACTAACAGGCCTGGGATACCTCATGCAAATGTGAGGTGAGGGGGCGATGAGGTGAGTGGGACCTTCATGGGTCAATTACCCATGGATACCCAGTACAACACACCGCCTCACTGGGATGACATCGGTTTGTGTGTGTGTGTGTGTGTGTGTGTGAGCACACACTCATACCCACTCTTGCAGAAGCTCCATCAGGGGGGAAATCATTGTCTTCTTTTTCATTTGCTCAGTTTCATTCTCAATTACTTCACAGTGCTGATTGACTTCAAGAGGAGTGAGGAGTTTGTCTTTGTTCCATCTAAGACTGTAATTAATTTGGAAAAACAAAAATCAACAGTGTATTGCACTTCTTTTCTTCGCCCTCTCAATGAAACCTGAAGCCAGACACTGTTGTTGCCAATTCTTCCACCTACTGGGACGAGACCAGAGACAAATCCCTAATGAAAAGAGCATGTGGATGATATTGCATGGACTGCTTGGTGAATTAAGATCATCATAAGGCATCTGTTTTGGAGTAAAAAATACTGTTCTGTTCTGAATACAAGAAGTTTGAGTAAATAAAGGGGCATTGTCTGGCTTCCTCCTTCTTCGGTGTTATGTTTTCTCAGGCTTTTAGGAGACTGGTTGGCCACACTGTAATAAGCTGACTTGACAGGCAGAGTATTCTCATTTGCAGAAGGGATACAGCTCCCTTTGACATTTCCCCAGACAATTGACCGCTTTGATGGGTTTTCTTCTCACCAAAGGCTTTTCATTTTTGTCCAGTTCACTGTGTGGAAAAGACCCGGAAGCAAGTGAGTCATTGTCTTTCTAGCATTTTCAATCCAATTTACTCGGGCCAGGTGTCACACATGTCCCTCTGGTCACATTTGCGTGCACACCAACACAGACGCACACACTTACTGTCCATGCGCACGTCATGGACACACACCCACACACAAGCGTGCACCAAATGAGAGAAATAGGTGTCATTTTGTGACTGCTTTGGCGCCCACAAGTCCGTGAAGATGTAAGCCTGAGGGGAAATGAGTGTGAGAGTACAAGGACCCCTCTTTTTTAAAGAAGACATGGAGTGATAAAGCTGTTGCTCCTATTATCACGAAAAGATACGTGTGATTGTACAACTGCTCCATTTTCCTGTTAATTCTGAATGTTTTGAATATGTCACTGCATGTCATGATGATTTAATTTTGGTGGCAGTAGCACATTCTGAGTCTTCTTACATCGCTCACATTTTACCCGAGTTTGTCCTCTCATTTCATTTTCATCAGTCACACACCGCGTGTAACTGATTGGGTGTGGGCTGGAACAAAATTCAAAGCAGCCAACTGTGTGGAGGGCTTCATACCCCTAGTGTATGTTTTCGAGCATGGAGGGAACAATAATATATTTGTAGAGCACTTGACTTAAAGGGATGTTAATTTTAGATAGAGGGAATGCATCTCATGTGGTGAATCTTAAAAAGGTGTTTTAGAGTGAACGGAGTCTGTTTCAAACCCTACCACCTTCTGCAGAGTGTGGCTGAGCAATCTGCTCGGTAAAACAATGTTCTGTATTCACTTGAGAGAGAGCAAGAGAGGGAAAATGAAGTTAAAGTCCAGGTGACTTGAACCATCCGCATGCATGGTTTCAAATGAAGGTAACTTCCTTCTATTATCAATTATCAAAACAGTTACATATTAAAAATGTCATTATCCAGGTGCAAGATGATTTATTTACAAACAAGCCTTGAAAATATGTTAAAAATCTGAGCCTGAATTTTATCTGCCAATTACCAAATGCCAATTCCAATGCATTTGCCTCTAACAGACAAATCAAAGTCGTCTGTGAGGGTCAGCTGCCTCAATAACCATTAACACAACCAGCGAGTTAATTAGTTTGTCCTTCCAAAATAGCTTGGACAAAGGAAGCAGAAAAGGCGGACTCAAGAGCGATGTAGAAGTTGTTCAATATTTAGTGCAGTGTATGAAACAACCTCGAAAAATAAAAGATGGTAACATAATGACTTCGGGAAGTAATCAAGCTTTACTGGCTTGCTGTGCTGGCACTTTTATAGCCTAGATGCAGAGCTGAAGTTTACACAATTCATCTTCTCCTTATTGCTATCAGGGAATCATTCCAACTTGAAGTCAAGTGTGCAAATTGGGAGTGGGAAATAAGTTTGCATAAAACGTACAATATTTTCTTGGATTTATACAGAAGGTAGTATTGACGGACGCAGATTCCTCAACAGATGTTTTGTTGCGGTGATTTTCTTTACTTTTTTCTTCTTTACTTCATGTAACTTGTGGAAAAATTACAATGTAAATCTTACATCAATGGGGCAGTTTATTTTTCATAATAGATCAGGAGAGCTGCAGTTGTCTCTGTAAAAGCTGAGTTGTTGTGGCAATTAAAGCCTTGATGTGGGTGATTTGCTTTATTTGTTGTACAAAGTGTTAATGAGTGCACAGGCAGCCACACATGATTATTCAGCAGCGGGAGAATACCACTAATTTGGGCAGCAGATGCAGATTGCAGAAATCAATGAGGGAGAGAGAAAGAGAGAGTGAGAGCAAGAGAGAGAGAGAAAAGTGAGACAGAGAAAGAAAAGAGGAAAGAAAGCAGCTAAACCAACAACGTTTGAGAGATAGCAGAGGAGACAAACATAAGTAATAAATGAGGAGAGGTGGGGTGAAGCCATGGGGTTATGGACGAGATCTGAACGAGCAACTATGTCAAAAGTTGACTTTACAAAAGTGTGGGGACTTCACAATGTGGTTGAAAGCTAGAGAGAGGCCTGCATGTCATTTTGAAAGCAGCGCCCCATTAGCTATAACCTGAGTGTAAGATTTGGTTCAAACTACATTACCGGTGCCTCGATGGACGATCTACAGGAACCCCAGGGAGTGCGACATCGCTGCCTTTGAATTCGCTGGTCGAATAACAGACTGATTTTGGATCCCGAATAACAAAACCGATAACTTGCCAGATGCTCCACCACTTTAACCTGCAGAAGGAAATTCACATAATTCGCAGACTCTTTCAACATTTGCTGTTTTCTCCACCGTCAAACGAGAATCAGCTTGAGGTCACGGTTGAGCGTGATGGATCACTGTCCCAGTGCTAGAAAGTAAGTACATTCACAAGGCCTGTACTCAAATGCCAGGTTTAGGTATTTTTATTTTCTGTGACTTTTTCATTTTATGCCATTTTACACTTCGAGACTAAACTAAATTACAGAAGAAAACAACCTATTTGTTTTACTCCACTACCATTTTTTTAATCTTTCAGGCCATTGACTTGTTCATAGGGCTTGCAACTTTAAAAATCGTTTACTCGCATTACTCCAATGAACCTTGTTTTCAATTGCAGCAGGCAGCTGTTTTCAGTTAAAAATGCTTGTAAAAAGGGGAAAAGCTAGTGAACATTTAGCAGCTAAAGAACCAGATAAAAGTTATTGGATGCACGTTCTTTAAATACATAGAATTATCAAATTCCCAAACGTTCTCTGTGAATTTCGAAATTGCACTTTATAAACATTTACTGCAGCCCCAAAGTGGACCAAAAATAAAGTTGTTAGTACGTTTTACGACAGGAACATTTTATGGAAGAACATCAGCTGTTAAACTTAACACTGGAACCTGAACAGGAGACTGAGAGCAATTAAGTCCCGCCCACAAGACAAGTAAGCGATTAATAACTCCATTACTTTGTATGGTGCGAAGATGTCTCATTGTCACTTTTCACATCTAACTACAGTAACTTTTGAACACAAAGCTTACATAACCTTGCTAACAGCTTACTTGTCACATCTTAACATCATTTTAGTTGTTACCTACGTTTTAAATACATCTATTTACATCTTTATGTTTTTTTATCTAGCTACTGGTATCTTGTTAGCGATTCAGCCCTTCGTTGCTTTCTTGTGACGTTGATTGTTTTCTCTGCCGCTGGGCGTATTTTCCAAAGTATAACTTGTTGTGCTCTGTCACTATTCTGTTGGTGGGCTTTGATTTAGTTTCTATTTGTATTGTTTATCTCCGTGTCAAGCTAAAGGTCACGGCGTAATCACAGGCCTAAACATCAGTCCAGCACATAGACAAAGCAGCTGATCAGCCAGAGGAAAATGTCAGCCAGATATAGAGTGCTGATTGTCCATTAGAACAAGACTGGGGCCAAGCCTGAAAAAGATTAGTCAAGCACTTGGGTCCTTCAGCTCCTCTTGACAAGGTCACACAACTCCAAACAAACCATACAAAACACTGAATGTGAGTAAAAATCATCTTGATTTGATTTATATGTGCATAAGAGAGACATTTGTATTTTTCTTTTGTCTTTATGGACTTGGAGGGTACCCACTCAGTAGTTGGGTAAGTGACCTTATTATATTGTTAGTTTTTGAGTAGGTGTCATGATTTGTATTTCTTCATTTTCCTCCCTGAAATACAGACCTCCATTTTCAAGGTGCAACCATGAAATTATGCATCAGGCAGATGGTGTCACGATAGTTTCATCCCAGGTGAAAGAAAATAATGGTAACCTGCTAAGCTAAGTAGATGGTTCATAAGGTAATACATATAAGCTGCTTAATATTTTAACTGCAGAACACACCTTGTAGATGTGGAAGAAAAACCATGTCGGGGAAGAAAAGCCAGGAGGGAATGAAGTCGCAAGAGCTACAAAAGACCAACTAACAGCTAATTCCTTTTTTTTAAAGCATATGTTTTTGTTTTCTTTCACATATGCTTATAATTTGTTTTAATTCACAGCAGTCATGCCATTCTTACAGTATTAATGCTATGTTTCAAAAAACACTCACGTTTGCTTTGCATCTTTCCTTCTCTTTACGATCTACTGCTGATGTGTGACCATACTATTTCTACCCTGCGTCTTATGAATCTACTGTATGTATTAATGTATTATGTGCTGATCAGCCTTAAACGCATTGCTATCCATTCAAAATGTGAAATCTATTTCCAACCTCAGAGCTTTGAAAGCAGCTGCCTTTTAAATCTAACTCACATGTATGTGTGTCCTTGAATGCATTTCCAGTATAGTCCCTGTACAACAACACAACTTAAATATAAATCTAATTCTAAAAAGGAAAAAGGGACACAGGTTAATTTTCGTTAACAGTGATGTAAATAGAAACCAATTCCTGGAATATATTTAAAACTAACTAGTCCAGGTCACATGTTTTGAATGAATTATCAATGGTTTTGGGGAATATCAGTAAGCCCTTTTTCCTCCGGATGGACTCAACACATTGCCACGAGTTACCGATACACGGAGGAACAATGGCAGTTTGCATGATACAAACCATCTTCAGGTAATAACCAAAGGGCTAGTACTAATTATAATACTTATCTAATTTAGGAATTGTTCCATTTTGATTGCTAAATAAGCACCCATTAACTTAGAAGAAAAAGTAAAGTAAAATGTACATCAAGTTAGGTTTGAGGTGGCAGTGTCATAGTGGCAGCAGAGAAGAGACCACAGAAGGATCCTGCCTGTATACATTGTCATGCATCCTCACATCCTCCTCATAGATTGAAAACGAGGGAGTCATTGATCGAATGAATGATACATGAGTGGGGTTTTTTCAGAATCCATATGCTACCAGCATCTAAAAATACCACGCATGTAGACATTACAAGCTCTCATAGGAAATGGTGCATGGTATACTGTTGTTATCATAGAGTACAACAGAAAAAAGATAGACATCCTATTCATGTTTTTTATTTCTTTATTCTGATCCTTTTATCCCTGTCTCATGAATAAAACAACTCTAGTGTAAAGCAAACCAATTGCCTTTTGTGTGTGTGTGTGTGTGTGTGCGCACAAGCAATAGTATATGCAAGTGAGTGTGTAGGTTTGTGGTCCAGCTACGGCTGGCCTGTTGTGTATATATACGGTTTCAGGTAGAGTAGGATTTGATAATGCCATGCAGCTCAATGCCATTGATTTACGTCTGTCCTTGCTCACTGCTGTGTGCCCGCTGTCCCCAAGCCATTCTCATCTTGGTCTAACCCGCTCCTTGTCAAATCAATGTTTCAACAGAGCCATACCATGTATGTGTGCAAGTACGCAGGTGTATATCCATATACATGTCAATTTTTCAACACGCGCCCAGTTTTCCCACGAGTCACATATCACAGCGTCGAAGATGAAGCCACAGCTGCAGGGAGACAAACGAGAAGAACGTGCTCAGGTACCCACAGGATGTCACAGTCTTGGGTTTTTGTTTCTGGTTCCTTGTTTAAGTGTGAAGTTTTCGGTCGCGTGTTCCGCGGTTCCCTTCACTTCCTGTCCCTGTGATTGTCTTCCCTCTCCCTGATTGTTTCCTCCCGTCTAATCACCTGCACCTACCTTCCCAGTGTATTTAAACCCTGTTTGTTTCCTGCCTCAGTGTCGGTTCGTCAGTTTATGTCCCTGTTTAAATCTCCGATGATATTCCGTGTTTCGGAAGTTTTTTCTTGTTTCGGAAATAAATAACTTCCACCGTTCACCAGCAATTTCTGACACAAGTGTTATTGAAAATATGCAATCTGCAGCGGGTTACCTCATGACGTGAATGAGGGCGAGAGAAGTGCCGGTGTATCATCCGCCGCACAGGGGAATCCATTGGTTGAACAACTGTAACCATCGATCACAGATGCAACACATGGTGATGACGTTCGTCTCTTTGCGCTCCACGCGTGGCTGGAACCCCTTTGTGGCGCCCAGCTGAATGCCCAGAGAGATGGTGCAGTGTTTACCCTTGCATGGGATATCTATCACCTTGCGCTGTGTGATGACGGATCAAAGAGGCATTGAGACAAACAGTATGTCAATTGTAGTAGTGGATTAAAGCTGGGACTCTGTCAGACTGTTGTTGTGTTACTCACAGCTTGAAGCTGTTTTCCCTCATGGGGAAATGAATTCCCTTAATGATTTGGCTCAGTGGCTCCAGGCAACACCATCTGACTTTTTCTTTTTTTTTCTTTTCTCCCCATGCTAGAAAAAGGTAGGACTCTTTTGTCATTGCTGTCATCCTGCTGTTATTTTTACCAACCTCTTGAAGGCATAGGAAACTCCAAATCTGACAAAGAAGTTAGTTCACATTCAGTCAATCAGAGAGAAATTGAGTCACATTTCAGTGGAAAATATATTCAATTTTGAGATTTTTGGGCTATTTAGCTTCCATGAATGTCTTCTTACAGACATATCAAAATGATATATAGATGTATATTAAATTCACCAAAAGCTGTGCATCAGATAAGCATACCATATCATCAGGATTTACACTTTTTATCTGTAGCAAATTGTATGTAAGGTTTTTTCCCTCTCATACTTCAGTATTACTTACCGTAAATATAACCAGACACTTTAATTTACACTTTAATTCTGATCTATATTCTGAAGGTTTCTACACAGGGTTTGTTCATACATCATGTATAGCTTTATTTATATAATTAATTTGTATACTGTATGTCATTTCCAAAAACATGACAACATACATCTTTTGATGGCCATTTCTCATTTACTCTGTAAAAAACTTCAACACTAATATGCCACTTAAAGGCAAACTGGAACTTTAGACATGGCATCTAATGTTCAGATTTCAAATCTTGAAATGTATACATATTTACACATTAGGGCTCAAAAAACCTCAGTGAAAAGACTACTTCCAGAGGGAATTATTATTTACTCTATTAACCTGCAGTGTCACCCGTTAATATAACCTTAGTCTAATATCTGAGCTATATTGTACAATAAACAAACTAGGTGAACAGAGATGGCAAAAAGTCTGGAAAATTGTGTGGTTGCGGATATATAAGCTCTGGAGAGTGACAGAAAAAGAGAAAGGTGTAAGGTGTAGTCGAGGATGAGGAAAAAGTGAGAACGCCCTTGCCACATAGTAACATGTGTGGGGGCAGATGCTGAGGTGTGGATTACGTCGCCGCGCTCACCGAACATATGTGAAACGTTGGCGTGTGAAGGATGTAAGCAGGCTCTAAGGTTGTACTCATAAAGCTTTCTGCAAGCATTTGCATTTTTGTCAAGTAAATATAAATACATTAATTCATCTAGTGCAATACAAAGGCTCCTGTAATTTTAGAGTACGCCATTCAAAATAAGGTGTAAATGGAATTATTATTTATTCTGCTCCAGAACTGTGTAGTAAGCAGTATCCCCTCCGAAAGCTAAATTATATGTCAGTGCTTACTTACTTATCGCCAGTCTGTGCTGCACCGAAACCTTTTTATAGAGGTTTGCGACTCTCCTTGTGATTTCCTCATTCTCATATTGTTCAATAAGGCGTTTATTTTCCGCCGTGCAGTTTTGTTCTTCCGGATGATGCCAGAGAGCACAAAATTGCTCACTGATATAATCTGGTACAGGATGTGACATTTAATGGTTTAGTGTGCGCGTCTGAATGTGTTTGTATTGGAAGTGTATGCCCATGGGCGCGTGTAAAGCTGTATATATTCAGACAAAGTGTTCCGCACGGGTGTATAGGATGAGAGTAATTTGGCGAGGAGGGATCTCTGTCTGTCCCAATACCTGGACACATACATCTTCAATCTCCTCCATTTCATCACAGACTGCTGCTGCATCTCAAACTGCTGCATGGAGCTTTATTATATTTGTGCATCCAGTGTGTAAGAAAAACAGAAGGTACTTGGCTCCCTAATGGAGTGCTCCGGAGCCAGGCAGGAGTGGCTGCTGGCTTGTTTACCAACCAGTACAAGCCAGAAGCGCACACCGACCACTATTAATCCCAGGCAGCAGAGAGAGGGAGAGAAAAAGGCAGAGGTAGTTTGGCAAAAGGAGACCAACTTGTTCTTACATCATACCAAATACCTTATCCAAGAGTAGCAGTAAAAGCCTTTATCCTCGAGGTCCTGTCTATTCTGCTCCCGTTCAATCTCTCTCCTCTCCATCACAGTCTCTTCTCCTGCAGACACTGGTGTTAACAGGCTTTTGATTCTTTGAAAGGCGTGTTGAACGGCACTGCTCTGCAAAACCTTTGCACCGCTGTAACAAAGTCTATATGATATGTTGCTTTAGCTTGTTGGCTATACTGTAGAATACAAACAAACACACAATAATTCACTTTTCTTTTTCTGTATCTTGGTGGCAGCGGAACAAGCTTTAAACACACTATTTACATAAATTAATATCATGTGCCATGCTGTGTTGTATTGCTTTGGCAAACAATTGTCTGTGTACACTACCAACAAACATGGAGCAAAATTAGCAATAATTCTTGATTCTTCCTGGCAACATAGTAAATCTAAGTTTCATGTTCACTGACAGTGATTATCCACCATTTCTCTAAAGACGTCTGCACATGTACACAGGTTTGCATTGTTGCAATAGTGAATCTCTAAAAAAAAAAAACGCTAGACACGTAGGACAGCAGTGGCTTATTGCCATAAAAAACAGTTATTTTCCGCCATCCACCATGGAAGAAATAACCACTATTTCTGCTTTGCACATGTTGTGGAAGTCCCACAAATGTCGGAACATGAAAAGTCCTCATATTTTCAGCTAAAGTTATACCATTTGAGTCTTTTTAAACTACTGTTTAGTTTGTTTATGCATAAAAGCTGAGCATGTAAATTACAAAAGGCTGAAGTTACTGATTTATTATCTATGTTGTATTACCTCATGTTCTTACGATGCACTTTTTGGTTTTTAATTAAGTGTAGAATGGAATATTTTTGGCTGAAATACAGGGTGAAACTACTTTGTTTTTGTGTTAGCATATTGTGATATTCTGTACGGTCTCAGGTTTAGAGTGCACCATCTTTTCATTAAATCAATTTGAAGTTACAAATGTTCTTTGATTTGGGTCTCGGCTTGTCGTTCTGGGGTTATAGTGGGTTGCAACCACACAAGTTGAGAACAACTTCCCAGACCACATGCATGTTCTTTTTAGCGCACAATTAGTTGTTAGACCAGAGTTGTGTCCTTCTCAACTGTGACAAAAAAAGTTTTGAACAAAGTTAATGTAATAACGTGCATTTAATCTTTGGCTTCATTATTATTATTTTATTTTGCTTGATCTTCAGTAGAGTAATGTGGGTTCCTTAACCCTAAATTAAATTGATTTATGTTATAATAACAGAGAAATGTGTTTACATGTATTTTTATATTTATATTAATGCATGTAAAACAGTTGTAAACTTGAATAAACAATAATAAAATGCAAAGACAGTTATTTAACAATGTTAGGGAGAAGTTTTGAGATGTTACAGTTACAACCGGTACTTTTGAGGAAAACCACGATGCTGATGTGGCCCTGGGTGAAAATTAGTTTAATACCCCTGAACACAGCATTCGTATACAGCGTCTGTGTCGAGAATGCATCTTGAATTTAAATGTAAGGCATAATGATCAGTTAATAACACACTTAAGTTATATTTGTGTGCTAACAAATATGCTCATAACCAAATAAGTATACAGTAAAATAAGTTAATATGTAGCGTCTTCAGGCTACAAGTTGTATTTGTCCTCTCGTGGCTACAAAGTCAACTGATTGTGAAAGGAACTCTCTAAAGGAACACAACAACGACAACAACAATATTATTTGCAGCATTTTCGCTGCAGTGGGGGCTTGAGACACTCATGTTGTTCTATTGAATCTGTTGTGTTTGTAGTTGATGTATGTGGGGAGCGGGCCTTCCCAAATGGATTAATACCATAAGCAGTTCCAGATGGCTGCGACATCTTGTTCCCCTTCCTGTGAACGTTTAAATGCTTTATTGATTGCTGTTGTCTAGGGAACTAAACCTGCAGTACTGTTTATTCCTTTTACTCATCCACACCCTCCACCATTGCCACACTCTCCAATCCATAAACCCACAATCCATTTTTCACGGCCCTCTGCGATAACAATGTCTCAAGCTGATTGGACACCTTTCCTCTGCTCACACTGGGAAGCGGGTGAATCCGAAGTGGTCATGATATATAAACCAGTGGTTCTCAAATGGGGCTATGTGAAGGCACTCCTGGGGGGTACATTATATATATATATATATATATATATATATATATATATATATATATATATATATATATATATATATATATATATAGTGTTTAAATATATGTAAAAGTAACTGACAAAATGTTGAGAAACACTGATATAAACACCAAGAGCCCCATTTTCATCATTGAATCGCAATGATGAATGTAAAGCATTAGACCTTGGACACAGAGACTGCTTGGGAGTCTGCAATGGCACCAATAGTTTCATATATGTGCAGCAGCAGAAGGTGCAAAAGGGTGACCTGACCCCACCAGATGGTTTGTCACACAGAAACATCTGAGAACCCATTTTTATAAACTCTTTAGAAAAGGGCAGGTACTGTCAAAACATTCTTGGCAGGTGATTTCAAACTCTTGCCGAATCAAGTCTGGGAGAGATTAGAAACATCTTTCCCATTAAGACAAGCTCTTTCGCACTTATTTCAATGAAGAAATACACTCCAGTTCTGATAACAAAAGCTATTGCAGCATCTACAATAACCTCTTTAAGAGCCACCATTGATTGGTCAATGCTCTGGCTTCCCAGACACAAACGCATTGTGAAATGAAAATAAAATCTAAGCAAATTCAAAGATGTTTTTGGAATTGTGCAGAGTGGTATGACGTAAACACAACACACCAATCTGCCGCCAAATGCAGATTGTGTGTGTGTGTGTTTGAACAGTTCATTAGATTGAAAGAAAACATGTTCCATCCCGTAATGCAGTTCAAAAATAAAACATTAACCGCTGAAAATATTTTTGTGATTCATTTTTCCATTTGGTGAGGCGGCTTTGACAAAAAGGTTTCATAAGCTGTGGTAACCAGACATCTGCAACATTAACAGAGCGACTAGTCTGATGTGTGTTGAGGTGTTTGCGGTTATTCTGTACCAACCTGGTGTCAGTCTAGGATACAATTTCCACCAAAATGCCAACAACAGGCGTTGCACAGCTTCATTTGAATGAACACCACACCTGTGCAATGTGCACACAAATTCAACACATGGACAAAACTAATTCAGGGTCAGGAAAATACCTGATGGAGCGCTGCTAGTTGGTGCTCCGTCACGAAACTAAGGCCCTGAAGGCGTCAGTAGTCTGTGTGACTAATGTACCTGTAATTTACATTTGATTAAACTATAGCTTTATTCACATTTCCAGCCTCAAGCTCATGTTGAGGTTTTCGTCATTCACACATGGATCTCAGATGTCTTCTCTTTCTAGTGTATTCCCAATGTGACTTGACAATTCCAGGTAGATTAGTCAATGCTTGTTTGCCACTCGGCATCTGTAAAGATGCTTTTTTTTTTATTAAAAAGGTACACTAATATAGTCAATGCATCCTTATGCTGTTTCATAAATCAGAGAAATGTGTTCTGTATTCACATGAAAGTAAGAATATGTTTGAAATTGACAAACAAGTGATTTATTTTCGATCTTCCAGTGCAGATACCTACCTTCAAATAATAGCTTGACATTGGAAACAGATGTATTCCACTTATATAAAGCTTGTAGGCATGTCGTATGTTGGCTGGCTCACTCAATGTAAAACCTCAATTTACTGTATAGCCGTATGTACATTCTCCAAGATTTTTGCTGCTTCTGGCCCCACTGTATAGCTATGATGAAAATATTTCTCAAAATCGTACCCGGCCCAGGGCAGGAAAAAAATGTTGCGGCGTGAAATCAGCTCCCAAGTGACTCCCACACAGAAAAGTACGATAACCCTGACAAGTTAAGGTATTGTACATATGCAGAGGGGAACACCCGAGAACATACTGTCCATCGAGGAGCAGGTCTTGGGGATTATTCCCTTCCTTCTCAGCTGTGTGGTGTCCATGGGCAGTGCCATTGACTGCACTTTCTTTGTGTATATTTTATCCTCTTGCGGAGCACAACAAGGCCTGTTACCGCACTAAACAAATCAATGTAAGGTGTAAAAAAGTAATGATGTGACGCTGAACTCTAACACCCAAAGCTATGGGCTACTAAATCAGCCCCAGTGCTGGGCAATTCCCACTGAGTGCATGATTAAGCAGCTCTGACTGAGGGGGCTCGTGCAGTGTTTGGTTCATAAGTCAGTGCTGTCAAAGCAATATGGAAGTGTTAAGGAAAAATAAGGGCTTGGTAAAGCATTCAACTTGGTGATAACCAGCCACAAAGAAAATGATATTACTTGGTACCTTTTGGATAAAAAAGTGTTTTAAAAGGACAGAAAATAGACTGCAACAGTGTGCCTTTAATTATAAAGACATTGATGTTTCTGCAGGGATCTAATGTTTTCTTTCTTGGAAGAGGCTGAATGTATCATATGATTGACAGGAAGAAAAAATTGTATAATGTGTCCACTGACATGAATTTACTCAACACAGGCACAGTGGAGTGATGATAAAAAAAAAACCCGACAGAAACCTTGGCAAAACTAAATTAGGTCTTCATGTTTACTGTGATGGATTACCCAGACCAGGCAATTTTCATTTCAGTGTCTGTGTGTGTTTTTTGCATGAATGAATGACATTAAATAGAGACACTTAAAAGTAGGAGAATGAGTAAACTGAAATTATACAACCAGGAACAATGGAAAGAAAAAAAATGCAGAGTGATACTTACCTGTGAAAAGCTGAAGGCAATTTGTGCAAAAATTAAAATTCCAGTTCCGCAAATAATTCACTGTCAAGTAAAATCTTTTTTCTCTAATTGTTCATAACTATACTGTGAGAATAACTTTGTTTTTTGGTAAGCTTATGGAGCCTGAAAGTGACATGAACGCCAAGCAAATGCTCCATTAGACTCAATGTTAATTCTGACCACACAGCTGCCAGCATCAGTTTTCAAACCTTTTCTCAAGCTCAGATTTTTAACACTAAAAACACAACAAGTACATAACTATCGCTCTCGTCATTTCCAATCGATATCCTAAGTGCACTTTGATGATACATCTTACTACTGGTAATACTGGCGTACAAATTGTGATTATCTTTCGACAGTAGCAGCCATACGGTCAAACGTTTCTGTGGTCTATTTATGACCAGCACTTTCTCAAATTAGCAGACACATTTATATGCTCATCAATAATACAATTAAATACCACCCAGCCAATCCCATCAGCCCGTCCTAATCTCCTCATCAAACAAAGCCTGTTTACTGAGGCATGACAAGTGAATGCATCATTTCCTTTATTCCATTGGGCCTGGCACAAGAAATGCTATGTCTAATTTTTTTAAATGCATTGGAAATTCCATCAGAACCGTGACTAGAAAGTTGGCAGTGTGTGCATGCAGTGAATGTAGTTTCAAGTACTGGAAAGCCCACGACCAAATGGCTATCTTTAGATTGTGAAGGAAGTAGCTGTTTGTGTGATTCATCGAGTAAATTAAAATTGATTGATATCTGTACCCGTTGCTATTAGCAGGGTTTCATTTATTTCATTGCCACTGTCTTGCAGGAGGTGGTGAAGATTAGTGAGGGTAAGTCCTTGTGCTCAGCATGTTGCACTTATCTGTGGTTTTCTGATCTTTTTTTTTTATATAAATAAGACCAAAAAAAAACAGTCTTCTTCGTGAAACTGTCCTCCACAGTACCTTTTTTCACAACATGTTTCCCTGTCCATCATGAAAATAATCTTTGGAGCTACTCAGTGCTAATTACATCCGAGCAGATGGAGTCGTAGAGCAGAATGGTCCGAGGTAGAAAAGATTGTGAGATTAGAAGATAAGCATGGTGACACAACTGTGGTCCTAGTTCCACACTGAGATGAACAGATGAAAGTGTGAGCGTGTTTGACTGCTGCGACAGAATGTGTGCCCACTGTGTGCAATTCTGCTGACAGCTCAGGATCTTCTAATAAGTGGCGTCCCTGTTTGGCAGAAGGAGGGGGGACGGGACGGGACGGGAGGGAGGAAAATGGTGCTTTCACCTCTCTAACCTGCCGAAGTCCCCACTGTGCAAACGCTCGGCTGCACACTGAGGTGCTCCGCTGCACACTCTCATGCCCCACTGCAAATGGTTTAATTAGAGTGGCAAGCATATGTCCCTACAGCTAGGTCGCTGCCTGTCAGATTTAAACCAAATGACTGTTTTATGCAACATTATTTCTTATTTCCCTAAATACCGACGTAAAGATTTTACCACCCCGTTAAAGAAAATGCCCGTCATTCGTAAAGGTTGACTAGGTTGTTGATTAACATCAGCAATTCTGAAATCACTTAACCAAATGTTTAGAACCTGTCATTTTTAGTTCTTGAAGTAATGTTTATGCATGCAAGTGACGTGATACCGTTCCTAAATATTAACATAAACCGTAATTATTAGTCAAAGGACTCAAAAGTGAAGTGAGAGAGCTCCCGAAGTTATGAAAATATAATTTTGTATATCCATAGTTTGATGCAACACATGGTTTGCACACTTTTCTGGAAGGCTTACGACCTACGGAGTCTGCCAATTGCGCCAAAACCACTGTCAGACAAAGCCTCAGTAAGTTATCAACCACAATGTATTTTTTTTCCAGCTTTAAAAAAAAGAAAGAAATATGACTTATGGATGAAATGATACTTGCTTGGTCTGTATCGGTGCATCTGCTTGAGCGGAGCCTCTCTGTTGTGGAACCAGAGGCATTCAAGGTCCAGGCAGAAAGTTAGGGCATTATTGCTTTCAGCAGACCTAAACCTACGGTTCATGAAATCTGCACTAAATTAATTACTGAAAATATTAAACTTCTCTTAATAATAATAAGTCAAACTTTGCAACAATAATGTTAACACACATGCTATTATAGTCGGAAAAAACGATGATAATTAAAAGAAAATACATCCTCAAGGTTTTTTTAATTTTCAGAGGTTTTTTTTTCTTTCCTGTGTTCTATCATCAACCAATAAACCAGTAACACATATACTGCTATATGGACCTTTTAATTGGTCTCACACATGTTTTTTTTTGTATATTGCATCTTTTTAAATCATGCGATTGAGGAGATATTCTGTATTTATTATGGGTATGCAAACCATTCTGAATTGTTTTGAAAAATGGATGGGGCTTTAACTGGGGTTTAAGAAGTTGTAAGTGGTAAGTGGTAGTAATTGTTTCAGCCTTAGCACACGTAGCAAGTGTCCATACAAAGTGCTTTTATTAATACAGTAATACATTAATTCAAGAAGCAAACCTGTTAATAAAAAACACAATACTCTTACTCATAGTATTGCACACATATGACTTATTTACAGTTTTGAGTGATATTTTATTCATTTTTATGCATATTAAAATGTGTAGAAAATATATTAGGTAATACTGTATTTCATACTTTGTGATATCGTTATAACATGGTTCAGCTGATCAGCTTATCGGAGGTAACGGGCAGGAGTTATAGCAAATTCACAGTTATTTAGCAAAGCCAGCATACTGGCGCGCTGGAGAAACTTCCATCCCTCCTTGAGTGTGTAAGCCTTACTCAACAAACTTCAAGATGAAAAAGAACAACAACAATTAATGTGTACAGAAATCTGAGACAGTGAGACCATTGCTTTTGTTCCTTGAATCAGGCTGTCACTGGTTTTTAATTAGTCCCCTCCATTCAGCGTGTGTGAGCACAAAGCCCTTATCAATGACACAACAGAAACATATGAGGGGCTGTACATGCGAACAAGGGCCTTTAATCAATGGCTGCCACACAGGCACCAGCCAGGGTTTAGCACAAGCTTATTCACGCTTGCGGTCCGTATTGTTGTTGTAATAGTTCAATACATAAATGTGCGTGTGTGTGTGTATTTGAGTTACATTTGTTCCTCTGCTGTTTGTCAGTGGTTTTACTCTGTTTGAATTCTGTTGCAACATTCAACAGTTCCCTGAGAAAACAGTGTGCGTGTTAGTGCAATACTTAATGTAGGGATGAAAATAACAATACAGATGGAGGGACCACAGCAGAGGAACAATATTGAATACACTGACAAACACATACCAATGGAAGTGGCTCATTTACTGTACATCTAACACATCCAGTGCAGCTACAGTTTGCGACAACAACAGGGAATGTGATTGTGTGTTTTGGGAGGATTTATATTGCTTGCTTGAAAAACATGTGAACATTTATGGATGAATATGGCAGAATGCCTCTATCAAGTATCCAGTGGTGTCTTTCCTAAGGCGGGAGCAATGCTGTAACCCATTCTGCTCTCAATGCGGAGCCCCATTAAGATTTGGCTCCAATCAAAGACCGTCTCTCTATATCAGACTGAATTTATCTCTGAGGTCCCACTCACAAACACAGAGCTCTGAGAGCTGATTGATAGAGATTTTTATACTTTCACCCATAAGAAAGAGAGAAAATGGAAAAGTCTTGTTACACAGCAGCCTCTTGTATTTCACTTTCTGTGTCTTTGTAGTTCATCCTCAAGTTGTTTCAATGCGTTTGTGAAAAGTGCTCTTTTTCTTTTTTTTTTCAAGTGCTATTCCATTGCCTTTACCCGTATCAAACATGACTGTGGATGAGTTAAAATCTTCAATAACTATGTCGTTAATATCTGTCCGTGTGCGCATGTGCGTGTGTGGTTTGGTGGCAGATTGATGTGTTTGTTTCCCTTGTGGTGTTTTCCATCCTTTGTTTCGTGCTGTTGTTTGGACAGGCATAGGGTAGCTGGAGATGGGAATAAATGGGACTGTTAGGAGACATTCGTTATATGCTGACACAAAACCATTATAAAAGAACTCCATATGTTTGTGTGTGTGTTTTACAGGCACGTACAGTACAGTGTGTGTGTCTGATCTATTGTGGGAAACAAATGTGAGTGTTATGTTTGTTTTTGGTGTCAGACAGTATGCATTTCTTACTTGTGTGTGAGATTATAGGCGGCAACCAACAATTCCATCTATGATTTGGGTGATGATTGAGCGTAGAAGTTCATTCTTGTGCCATAGATGTATAAATTATTTGGTTTACACAATAGACACGTTTTCCAAGCCCAACGTAATGTCTTCAAATTGCAGTCCAAAAGATATTCAATTTCAAATGTTATATCCGAATAAAAACGTAGCAAATCCTTGCATTTGAGAAACTGTAACCAGAACACATTTCACACGCTGCTTTAAATGACAAATGTATTGTTAAAATCAACCAAACGTTGATCAGAATTGACTGAATGAAAGAATGTGGTTCCTTTTTCCCGGCAATTTCCTTTCATATTTTCTCTCCTCCATGACCACAGACACTTTATCCATCACAGATCTTTATCAGCACTTTACTATAATGTAGCGCAAACAACGCTTCTAACCGACATGCAGTCCATCAGGTTACACCAATTACAAATTGCGATATTGATATAACCATGAACAAGTGTATCAATATTGCCATTTAGCCAGCTGGGTTTGTCATTCATCCTCTGCGTGTGTAACCTTGCTTCATTCTCCGGGCACTCTGTGACATATTCTTATCCTCCGAATGGAACATTATTGTGAGCTTTTCTCAATAACCTCTCGATCTCAGCAACTAGATTGGAACTCATCAAAGCAAGATATTGAAGGGTCTGCAAATGATAAAGAAATAGGAACAATGAAATTGCAGGGAGGTTATGATAAATTAAGCATGACACTCTATGCTATGGTGACAGACCATCGCTGCTGATGGGGGTGTTTATCTATTCCTCACAATGTCTTTGTCTCTCAGCTGCTTCCACTCCTCTTGCAGCCTCCGTATATTGTGGTTTATTTCCATCTCGCTCCGGCATTATGTTATGAGCTCAGAAAACAAATGTTCTCAACCGTGTCAGGATTCAAAGGGCAGTACTAAAGTTGTAATAAAAAAGAAGTACGTGGACTTGCATGTTTGTGTGAGCATTTGTGTGCGTTCTGGTGTTGTCTGCCCCTTGGGGTTTGTTTGGCAAGTCATGTGGACGGCGCTGCAGTGCTTTATGGTGCTTCATAAACATACATGGTCTCCGTCCGACGTCAATTATAATGGTGAATATGCAAAGCCATTCATTAGTTTGCTTTTGCTCTGTTAGCAGGGGAAGTGGATTTGGTGTATTAAGTATCTGACTGTTGTCCTAAGTAGCAAGGATTATTCTAATGCTCTGTCAGGAGCAAGGCCGAGGCCTAATTCCCTTTTCTATTCCTGATATCCATTACAAAGGATACACTAATAGACCCCTGTATTTCCACTGCCATATGTTTCTTAGCCAATCTTGTAATTAAACTGTCAACTATTGGTTTGAATATATGTGCATAAGCTTCTGCACACTGGAGAGAGAACGTGTGTTTGCATATATAGTGTTTGTCTACTGAATGTCTTCCCTTCATATAGAAGGTTGATTGTACTGTGTGATGGGTGTTTGAGCCAGGACTGTCAACGACAATATATTTCATTTTATAAATGTCTTCTTTGATATATAACTGCATTTTTTAAATAACATTAACAAATTAGAATTTGAGGGGAATTATACAATCTTTAGGGCAAAATGGAAAAGTAGTGTGATCCAAAAAAAAAAACGATTTTATTTCAGCAAGGTTTGACTGACATCTAAATCAGCATTTTGCTTTGCATAAAAACACATTTACATTTCGTCACAACATTCAAAAGCAGCTGAAGATATCCAATATCATTTAAATGATCTTGTTGACATCTCCCAGTCTTCCTGTTTTCTTGAGTTATTAATAGCTAATATCATATGTAGTGTGTGTTGTATGATATCTTAAGACATATTATTCCTCGTTCTCTATGCATCCAGCAATAGCTGTCAATGTATGGCCGTTACATGCTTCCAATTTGCTCATAATTAATGTATGTCTTCACAGGAAACAACTACGGGATACAAACTTCTTCTAGATGAAAAATCTACTATTTAAACCACCTATCCATCAAGACCCCCTTGTCACTATTTTTCTTTCTTGAACTTGCATGGCATACATACCAATTCATTTGTGGGAATCCAACGAAGGGAATACAACTACATGTTTGAGATTAAAGTTTTATGTTGTAGTTTTGCTCTCTCAAAATCAATGTTATTACAGTTATCTAAAATAACAAAAGGAGAAGCCTGTTAACAGCATTGGCCCTGCCCTTGCGTTAATGGGGGACACATGGACTGGAGGGTATTGACGGGATATTTTATCTTTTAAGAGGGTCATTGTTGCAATTTGCACCCTTTGGCTAAAACCCAGTGAGTATAAGTAATGACATTGTATTGTCAGGACATGTACAAATTGAAATTGGTCTATCATGATACAAGTACATATTTTTCAAATATCCATTGGCTAAACAGGAATTTTCATTATTCCAGCGTCTTGAATATAACAGTTGCATCTCTATTAAAATTGAACAGCTGAAACACATATTCTGTACCATCATTGGTATGGCAGTTGCACAATTCATCCTGACCTTTAACATTATGGGAAACCTCTAGAACAATGATATGCAGATACAGTACCATCAGCTGATTAATTGTCTCTCAGCTAATGGAGACAAGATTCATGTCTGCTGCCACCCAGCCACAGCAGGTGGTGCACTTTCAATATGAGTTTTGTAATGTGGTAATGTGGAGTTTAAAAGGGGTGGGGGAAATGATTAATTATACATTACCTTGTGATGGCTGTGAGAAAATACTGAGACTTTATTCAAATCCCTGGGGAACTTTGTGTCACCCCGGAAAATGTTCTGCAAATGATGTGATTGCTTAGTTTGCTGAGCCTGAAATGGTCTATGATTTCTCTCTGAGCTCAGGGGTTTCAAGTTTTGGGTTGAGGATTCAGAACTATATTCACTGTGCTTTCGCTGATATAAAGAGAGCATCAGCCTAAGGGGAATTAAATGAGAGTTAAGATAAGCCTTTTGCTGAGTAAGATGCTTAATGAAAATCTGGCATCTGGTCCATCTGTTCTCTAAAAGTAATGGACACTAAAACATCCATAGAATAATGAAGCATCACTTTTTATGCCATTTTTGGTGATGGACCGATGCCACTCACAAAAGGATAGCGGTAGAGAGTTGAAAGATGGAGAAGATGAAACACAAAAATGTCAGAAATTGTAAAAAAAAGAAAGAAAAAGAGAAACAAATATATTTTATCTGAGATAGAATGAAAAAGCTGCCGAAAGACAACAATACAAAGGTTTTGATAAGCGTGAGTGCCATATAGTTCAGTAATGCCTTGCATTGCCTGGTACCAAGGGACCAACGAGCTGGTTCTCCTGGTGGTTGGCTACCCCTGGTGTACATGAAGACACCCATGGCTCAATCATACCCTTGTGCCAATAACTAGCATAAGGCTAGCAACAACAAGGACTAGCAAAGACAAGGATCAAACCATCGATCCTCTGATTGAAAAGCGGGTTTGCTAACCACTGAGCCACAGTGGTTCCGATCTAATTCTCTGACTCCATTAAACAGGAATTTGATCTATTTTCCACAACTCATAACGTGCAAAACTCATTTATATATTCCCTGTGTTCCAATGTAACAAGCATGCAAACACACCATGCTGCATCTCCCCGATGTGTTTGTTAGCTGTGCTGTAACCTTGAGGCAAAAGCATCCATTGGATGCTAGATCTTCAGTGTGTTCAGATGCACATACAATAGGACTAGAAGTGAACATTAATGTAAGTATTTAGAATGTGTCATATTTTTATTTTGATATAAAAGAAACATTTGATGATCAACCTCAATACTGCATGTAACCCTTGAAAGGAAATAAAGTTTTTGAAGTTATTTAAAATGTGTCCAACTTAAATAAACTGAGATACTGGAATCTGCCAATGAAATAACGACCTTGTGTTTGGAATTTTGTTTTACAAAAGTTGCAGAAACTACCATAGCCCCAGCAAAAATACACAGCGACCTCAGTGTTTTTAAGGGTTGTTACGGCTCTGATTGCCTGGCTAATCACTGGTCTTAATGGAAAGCCTGATATTAACCCTGCCTCCAATTAAAGGCTACACACAATCATGAGATGAACTCAAATGTTTATTCCAAACATTTACTGACATCCTAAAATACAAAGTAATGATCATTCCATGGTGGTACAACATAATGGTCCCAAAAAGGCCAAATAAGAAACCCCGAGTTGACAAATTAAGTTTAAAGATGCACCTTTTCATGCTTGAAAAAAAAAAGACTAAAAGAATGAGTGTATTAGTTTTATAATTCCAGACGATTTAAACTGCCTAAAGTTAGCAGAAGTGCTGCTAACTGGAGCTGCTTCTCATTCCAAATCGGCCCAAGTCCATTTCCTGAGCCAAAGTTAGCTTCTATTTGGCCTTCCGGGTTCAGTACACAGCCAAGTGTGCTGCCACTCAGCTGGAATCGTCTTGACTCGGCTGCCAACTTTTTAGGGCAGGATGGCACTGCCTCTCAATGATCACACACAGCTGGAAGCCACAGTTTGCAGATAGATAAGTCTGTTTCAAGTTTCAAAACTCTCCGTAAATATTGTAATAAAATCAATGATCAAGCGATTTAAAACTTTTGAATGTTGTCAGTCAAAATGTTCCCATTAATCACATGAGTTTAGCGTGTGTGTGTGTGTGTGTGTGTGTATATATACATATATATATATACACACACACATACACATACACCTAAATATTCCATACTCACAGAGATAACAGTCGGAAGCGAGTGAATCTTGTCTGTTTACACTAGTAAAATATTGATGTTCAAGATCTGTCAGCGACGTTGGGCCCTGCCCCTCCCCCTACCTCATCAGCTCCCCTGTTTACTAATATATGAACAAATATGATTTATTAATTTCCCCCCAGCTCAACCCAGACTCCAATTGTCTCAAAAGTTTCTGACTCTGTAATTTGCCACCCTTGTTTATCAGCCTGATTTTGCAACTTGGAACACAATGAGGCACAGAGAGGAATGTTGAGCGCTGTCATGGGAGAATTCGATAAAATATGCACAAATTACAAAGTGGAGACAATCTTCGTGCTCTTCTCCCTCTCCCCCACACCCCGCCTTCTCATTTCCCTTCTCATCTCTTCCTAGCTTGCATTCTGGGTGATAACTGTTCATCTGTGCGCCTGACAGTCAGCGCGCATATGGAGCGCGTGTGTGGTCCTGCCAAGCAAAGTAGAAATCACAGACATGACGGCAGCACTGTAGCACATTAGAGTAATCATAGGGAAATTACCGCTCTTAAGTAGCTTTTGGACATCTGCAAGGGGTTCACGCATATTGTTGATACACACACACACACACACACACACAGGCGCACCAGCATGCTCAGATACCTGACAGTGAACAGATGGACTCGGCACAAACTGAATCAGACACCCTTCTCTACTTTAAAAGCGTAATCATTTAAAACTAAAAAATTGGCACTCCCTTTGGCACGTCTTACTAATAAGCACATGAGTAAAGCCTTTTTTGAATGATGAAAGAAAACAGAAAGTCTGATGTTTATGAGCTTGCTTGGAGGTGTAGTTAGTCGCAATATCCTGACTTGCCATGCCTTGCGTGCAGGTGAAAGAGATGAACATGAAATTTAATAGGTGTGTGTTTACCTTCTGGAAAATATAGCAATTTCCTTCAGGCCGGCTGTTGCCTCGTGTTAAAACCACACGACAAGTGCCGGTAACTTTATGTGCGATGACGTTGCTGTTTTCGCAGCTCCAACGCGCCAGCATTCATGTTAGGTAACATATTTAATATATTGACATCTGACTTGACAAGCTTTGTCAAAGTAAGTAATTAGAATTATTGAGGAAAATACTTATGATGTACTAGAACAAAATAATGACATCTTGTATAACATGACATTTTGTTCTTTTTTTTGTTGTTGTTATATTTGGTTCATGTATTATTGCTCATCAAATCTTAGCATGTACATTACAGCTTTGTAAACTTGTTCAATACTGAAAAAATACAACACACTACAACATGTTTTACTCATAAGAGCAAAGACTATTATAACACAAACAGAATATAAGAACACATCAGTTGTGTCACTAGCCATTTTACTTTAGCTATATTGCCGCGTTTTGAACACTTTGAAAATCTCTCTTCAAAGGATATCGGCTGTGCTAAACTTTTCTTTTTTATTCACCTCATTCATGGCCTCCTTCTTTAGGTGATGTGGTCAGATGTGTCTCGCACTACAGGCGCCTGTCAGGCCTGTTTTGTGCAAAGGTTTCTGAGAAAAAGGAACCAGAAAATGGGGGGTTTGTGTGTGTATGTGTCGTCAAATCATCAGGTGTTAGCTTGTTTCTGTAGGAAGCCTGGTTTGAGTTTGATGGGGTCCTCTTCTGCCTCTCCCCTCGCCCTCTGGTTCTCATTTCACAGGTGGACGAGCACATTAGTTCCAGCCCTAATCCATCACCATGGATCCCGGCTCACATGTCGAAAATACACATTAACCGACACATGCGTGCACCCATATCTGCTGAACGCAAATGCACACATACACCAAGGCCATGAGAACCGGGATGTGTGGAAGGTCAATGAAACATAACAATTCTTTTGCACAGAAGAAAAGAGAGAAAATTGCACACAGGAGCGCACACACACAGTGATGAATCTAATGTGTATAAGCCTTAAATGTTGGATTTAACACAGTCTCAAATTGTCTTACAGTTTAGCTGAGCCCAGCTTATGCACTTCACACACATTTGCGTTGTTGCACACTGCTCTCCAGCCACTTTCAGATCATTCCATGTCACTGGCTGCTGGTGGTAGGGCCTCTTTAAGTACAGGGCTCCAGCCCGAGGTGAAATGTTCCATTTTGACATTCATGCGGATTGTCATCTCTGAAAAGCGGCTCAGTGGTGTTGCTGCTATCTAAGATGCTGTATTGTTGTGAGGAAATGTCAGCAGGAGCAAGAAATGGGGGGGTGGGGGGGGGGGGTGTGACAGAGCATGAACTGTGCTCATGGGTGTTTTGGTTGCCATTGATTTCACTACCAGACTTTGTCACCTCTATGATTCATGTTTGCGTTAGCAAATGTGTGGCCTTTACTTAGCCACACATAATATTTCTGCATGTTTTTTCTCTCTCTCCTTTTGCATTCATGTGGTAGCAAAAATCGTCAGCACCCACTCTACCTGAGGGCTAGTGTCCCATTTCCGGTGCTGATGTGCGTTTAACCTCACAATGATGTTATAAACACTCCGCAAATAAAGTATGAACACAATCCCTCTAACTCCTTGCTACCTCTGCCATGGGAGCAATTTACAACTTTCTCATCTCAGGGCTATTTGTCTGCATCCACACCACTGGGGTTTTCCTGTGTGTGTGTGTGTGTGTGTGTGTGTGTGTGTGTGTGTGTGTGTGTGTGTGTGCGTGTGTGCGTGTGTGTGTGTGTGTGTGCTGTATGAAAGAATTCATCCTAATTTGCAGCATTTAGAAAAAGGAGAGTATAAAAGAGAAAAAACTCTGCTCCTCATAACTCTTGCTCACCTACCACATGCTCCATGCCAACAGACAACCTTCACTGGAACTTAATTAATAAAAGAAAGGAAGGAGTACTGAGGCAGCACCAATTAAAAAGCTGTTATGGCTAGTTCATTTTATTCACCACAGGTTGTATTTGCTCTGCAGGCTAGAGCCAATCTGTGTGTTCTGTTACTAAAACTGTGTGTTTGTATATCTTTAGTCTTCGGAAAAATGTGTGCAATACCCTCCGTGCACTACAATGTCAGCTGTAAAAAAGCAGTAGAAGGCAGTTCAAAAACATTGTTTGTACAAAAGATGTACGCATCTGTCAGTCACAGCACAACAATTCCAATGTTTTATAACTTTCTTTTCTGATGCTACGGCAGAACAATTTAAGCTTTTGCGACGTTTGAACCCCTCCCTTGCAAAGAAACGTCTGGCCCACACTTTTTAGAGTTTAAGTTGAGTCCATAATTCCTGCGTTTCTGGCTTGGTTTGAGGCAACTGTGTCTGACGTATAACATTTTACCAGACGTCACATAATTCAGTTATTCACTACGGCCCTTTATTGTCGAGCATTAGCGTGACGGCTGACAATGACGGAGCCACACACCCGGCTTAGCTCAGTACAACCAGCTCCACCCTGCAAACAGCTCAGGATGAAAATGACTCTCTCTCTTCTTTAACCTTTGCAAACCTTAACCATAGTGTTAATGTCTGCACTATGCTGTGTCCACAGCGTCGAGCACTTTCGGAACCAGAGGAAAACTAGCAACTCGGTAGCAGGAGTTAAATTTCATACTTTGATCTGATAAATTGTCAGCCAGCACATCTTTGAGAATACCAATACACATAGGCCAAATTTTTTTGAGTGAATTAAGTTCCAGTGAAGAGGAGTACATAATTGTGAGTCACTAAAATTCTGTCACATTTAAGATGAACAAATGTGTTGGAGCAGGATTTCTGAACTGAAATAGGCATTCATTGATCAATGAATCATTAGATCAAATAGTTATCCTTCTTTTCATTAATGCTTCCAGTTGTGACACCATGAAAGCCTTCTTTTGGTTTGTCGTGAAATGTATTCAGCCACACTAAACTGCTACTTCAAGATAGCTACCATTGCTAAAGAGAACAATGTCAGAAGTTAATCGTGGATCAAATCAGATGCCATCTCTAAGTCTGTTTGGAAACCCAGATGTTGCTTTGCTTCTTTCCATCATCTTATTTTTGGCAAGAGTGAGGATGAACTTTTTGGATTTAAAAGTTACCTACCGTAAAATTTGGGTTATAAGCTGCTAGATTTCCGCCAGAGCTAGCCGGCTTGCGCTGCCGCCATCCAGTGTCTGCATGCAGGCTTAATGACAGAGTGGAGCACTGAGCGTGCTTTGAGCCGCGCTATTTTAATAAAGTATCGATACTAAAAATAGGCCAAATCGTATCGTTTTTAACGTACGGGTACCTCGGTACCTTTTTAGTATCGATATACCATTAACCGGTCATATTGGCATCTGTTTTCTGTACCCAACCCTACTTATAACCCATATTTTATTTTATTTGACCTTTGTTTAACCAGGTAAAATCAGTTGAGAACCAATTCTCATTTACAATGATGACCTGGAGGCAGCAGCACACACAACACAGATACAATGCAGGATGACAAACTCATAAAAGTACCAATAAAATTAAAATTTAGAAGAGGCTAAAAACAACATAGTTACTTATTTTCATACAGTTCTTGTTATTGCAATTCTTCCCACCTCTGCATTTTTCCCCCCCCGAGTACATTTCGGCACATCACATCATTGGTAAAAACACAGCTGTTGATTGGTTAATCGATGATGGCTGAATTCCATGTTGGTGGTTTGATTTCATGGCCTTTGAGTTGTGCATGCTGGATCACTGTCAGTAGAACACTTAAGTAGAACAGAGCCATCGTTAGTTTTATTTGTAGCACCTGTGCTTCATCTAATATAACCAGTCAAAATGTCTGCCTTGAGAAAGGACTGCTGGATGTTTGTGATGCTCATAAAAGTGTAATTGATATTTTACAGTAGTATTTTGTAGTAATTATCCGGGGGGAGAAAAGGCTCTTTCAACCAGTGGGCTTCATGCGACCTGCAATTTGGACTGTGGCCACTAAGCCAAAATCTCCTTAGAGCCGCGCAGTGTTACTGAGGGCTTGTTTGTGCCTGAATTCCTAGAGATAGCAGGAATAGGCGGAGTTAGGGTGACATTTAACTTATTCAGCATTTTTTTTCTTAAGTCTGGGGCCAAATGTAACTGATTGACTTGGCTGAGATCCCGTCACAATGTGAGCCAGGTTCAGATGTGCTATGTCAGATCCAAAACATTCAGATTCACAATGCCTTCTGCTTTTATCTACACCTCGTTTAACATTTATACATTTTTTGTGCTAATTGATTTATTATTGTTGGCAATGGTTGGATTCCATTACATTGAATGTGTTTGTAATTATTACTCCAGCCTCAGTATTCCTCCAAAGTGAATGTTTATTCTCATAATACTACTTTTAACTGTCAGTCACTATTTCCCACAATCCTGACCAAACTGCTTGTTTTTCCATGTTTGTAGGTGTAATTAAGTCCTTGAAAAAGTAAATACCCACTTTAGGAGCACAATGGTTTGTTTAAATTGAGAAATCCTTGGAATGATTTCTCCTTGTGTCAGGACTTATAGCTGGGAATAGCAGTGCACTCTCTAAATCACATATAGACATTCCAACCCAGGACAATATGAGGATCAATACGCAGCTCAGGTCTTGTAATGGACTAGGTCTCTCTTTCTGTTTCCCTCTCAAGGCTTACCGTAAGGAGGGCCGTCTGCTGGTCCGTGGGCACTCTCCACTCACTGTTCAGACATTTGAGACGTAATGTCTCAATTGCTGGACTTTATCCAGCCTGATAAGCAGAACTGCAACTGAGGGGAGCAGACATCTGGTGGCACGACTCCCATTTCAATGTGAACAGGATTAGGGCCACTGCCTGGACATTGGTTTATTCCATCCTGCAAATAACAGATGAGAAATAGGGCTCAAAAGACACTTGTCATTATCTACCTTTAAAGCTTGCACAGACTTTGTGAGGATCTTTTGCCAGCATTTCCAACCAACAGCTTCGGTTCCATCGTTAGCTTTGGCTAGATGCTAGGAGCTCCAAATCCCTTCATCTAAAACACTGTATATAAGATATTTTCCAAGGACTCGTTTTTTTGTCCTTCAGCCTTCTTTCTTTGTTTTTGCTTTGGACATAATAATGTCTTTTAAAAAAAATCCTAAAATGGTGATACAAGATGGGTTTTGTGTTTATTGCGTTGTCATCGAAGCTCAGCAGAAGTCATCCTTGGCTGGAAGAAAGTCTGAATTCAAACCACGTCCTCTGGCTACACACTGGGCATATTAGACTTTTTCAATTGCACATAGTTTGGTGGAATAAAAACAAAATGTGTCTTTTGGTGTCTCCTATTTACTTTGTTCCCCAATCACATACCTGCCAGCAACCATTTTCCCTCAGTGAAGGAGATGTTGGACTACTGCGTACAATGCTGACATTAGCCATGTTTAAAATGGTCAGCTGTATCACAGAACCACATACTTTGCTATATGTTCTCCGACTGTTACGTTACTGAGAAAAGCAGTCAACACAATCAAACTATTGCTACTTTCAACATGTTACTGCAGCCATGATTCAGTTGTTTTAATTAAAAAAAGAAAAAAATATTTGTTTCAAGAAAAAAGAAAATTCTTCGAAAAAAATTGTGTGTTGTAGGTGGTGCAGCGGCTTTTTTGATTGGCTGATGAGTGGCACCTCATGACAGACATCAAGGGGATTCTGGGGAGACGTGCTTGAGTCCTCCGTGGCGAGGGCAGCGCGACCAGGTCATGTTTGCGCGCTGCGGCACATTAAATAGCCTGGAGTTTTTTTTCGGCGTGAGAAATACGATGTGTGACGAGAGGACGTGACTTAAGACCGAAATGCGTGACAGTCACGCTCAATGCGTGACACTTGAGAGCCCTGCGGCTAGTACTCTCACCTCACAGCAAAAGGGACCGGGGTTCGATCCCCGATCCCTGGTGGTCCTCCTACATGTGGAGTTTGCATATTCTCAAATTGCATGATGTTACAAATGTATCTCTATCATTGTGGACAATAGATGTGTATCAAATCATTTAAGACAAAGCATTACACACACGGCTGATCACAACATGATATTCAAACCCCATTAGATTTAACCCCTCCCCCCCCCTCTCCCCCGCCCTCAACATCAATAACTGACAGCCTACTGAGCATAGAGACACATACTAATATGTCTGTTGCACTGCAGACTGGGAAATTTGTGACACAGCTGTGGCGAAAACAAGATGATGGCGGAGTAGTGAACAGAGGCAGCTGGTTTACGGAAGGCCAAGCAGACACACATGCAACGGATTGTAATCTCTAGGTTACATTTACTTCAATTTGTTATCATTGCACTGGAAAGGTTGGGCCAACGTAGCGGCTGCTGTCTGCTGGTCATTTTCCCGCTCTCAATTGCGTTGTTGGGGACTCTTGGATGACTAAGTGCTCCAAATGGATCCCACTTCCTGCCAGCGTCTCTCTTCCCCTCCCTCCCCTTTCAGCTACCGCGCGCTCTTACTGCTTTTTTTTTTTTTTTACGTATGATGAAATCAAATTTGGCGGATAAATAATAGATGTTGGGAGATGAGTGCCGAATAAAGCGCGATCACTCAGAGGGTAGTTTTACAGGGCAACTTACGAATGTGACCTCTAAGTTCACCAGCTGGGTTTGTGAAAGACGGGAAGGGCTTTTAGGGTCTGCTGGGACGTTTGTGAGACCTTGATAAGGAGATTAACTGCCAATCACAACACTTGTATTTTCTACTCCATAAACTTAAAAATGAAGGCTGTTCTCTGGTCACCGCACACCTGTGCATGTTTATGAGTCCTGGAATCGCTTTGCTCTCCACAGATGACGGAGGAAGAGGCGAGTTGGAGAGTAGACAGAGGGAGCGGATCTAAAAGTTAAGCAGCGTTCTGATATTTTTACTTCCTCTCTGTGTTCCTCTGCGATGGGCTGGCAGCTGCTGCCAATGCAGGCTTCCAGTTCAGCAAACATCTGGGTGTCCCAGACCTCCCTCGCCTGCTAAATGTGTGCAAAAAAAAAAGAGAGCTGGGAAGAGGGACAAGCTGCATAATAACGCTGGTCTAAAGGTGAAGGAGAAAATATAGCAGAGAGGAAGGTGAAAAAAAGAGAAAAACAAAGTAGCTTCAGGCATATCTTATTTAATAATCGGCAGAGGAATTATGGAATATGTAAAATTGTACTGCATACTGATTTCCCTAAACAGTCTTTTGGCAAGTACCCAATTTATGTTACTTGTAATTGTTTTACCACCATAATCTCTTCATTAAGACGTCCGCACACAACTCAAACCGGCACTTTTATTGATCAGGCTTTTATTTTTGTCTTTTTCTTCTTCTTATCTACTCTGCAGCATTTGGACAAACGCCTGAATCATCCAGCACATACTCCAGGTGGTTTACATATCTGCATGATACTTGATTGGATTTTGTTATCTCTGTAATGGTTTTAATCAGCCAATCACAATTAACTGCGAGAAAAACTAGACACAAAGGGAACGAGAGACGGGGTTAAGGTGTATGATAAATCACATCAATTGTGCCAAACATAAACTTAGTTTACCTGAGGTCAGTTTGTAATGAGACACTGAATGTCGTGTTGGTCACAGCAACAAAGTATTCATTGCCAAGCTGTCAGTCAGGCTCCCGGGATCTTTTTTCCGCACAAAAGGGCCAATTGAATATGTGCCCTCTAAGGATTGTGAAGTGCTTTAAAAAGAAAATACTTGACTTGAGAGACAAGACATTTGACCAACTGACCTTGCATTTCTATTTTTACATTTGAAGAGGCGCATACTGTATTTTTTTCTTTTTTTTCTTCTTCTTCTTCCTTTACTCTGAGGTGTTGTTACCTGCATCAGTGTGCTGCCCTTCTGCGAGGTAAACCATTTTATTGAAATGCACAGAGGGAGAGCAATTACTAGAAAGTTTTAATTTGTGAAAACTGCAAGCATATACCCACATGCACCTGACAAATTTTCATCACAGCATGATGGTATGCAAATCATTCCACTGCTGATGGGTGCAGTGGGACTAATCAGGTATTGTGAATATACAATTAACTTTATTAAGACCTAAAACTTGCCGTTTTAGAAAAGTTTAAAACGTGACATCTTTGTATGTCATGAAAATGTATTGTTTTCTGTTCGTAATATTTTAGTTTGTATACTTTGAAGCTTAAATAGTCTGTTATCTTACATTCTATGTCATCTGAGACTATAATCCATCACTGTAGACTTTGCATTGTCTGTTTTATGCAAAACATTTTGTGGTACTCTATTGATCCACAAACTAGAAATTCATGTTTTCTTCTGTTTTCCAAGAAGGATTAAATGGACTGAGACAGTCTGGTACTTAGCGAGTCTTACTAATCATTTCCTATTCTTATATTTCAAAATACACTGTGAGGTAGGAGAGAAAATATGCCATCTATGAATGTATTACAAGGATATAATAATCAACTACTTATTCTTTTCCATCATTTTCTCTCACTTAAACACTTTTTTTTAAAGCGCTTGTCCATGTTGAATGATACAGTAGAAGCTTTATCTCCATTTACTTCCTGCATGTGATGTTATATTTCTTAAAGAAAATTACACTGACACTAATTTGGTTGCATTTTTTTTCTAATCCCGTAATAACTTTTTACAGCATTACATTTCATTTCAACTCTACAGCAGGTTATTACATGCTTGCTTTAAATCCCAACATCAGAGGTCTTTTGGATTCTCTACCAGACTGAATACTAGACCATGACTTAAAGCTGATTTGTAAACACCCGAGAATAATACTGCGTTTCCCCCGGATGGCTTCAGCAAGAGTTTGATTGACAGATGGTTCACTCACCTGCCAAGTTGCCAGTTCGCAATGATGACTTTCACTTTTGCATTGTTTGTACTGTTAATGCCTTTGTCATTTTAAGAGCTGTTGAGAGGCAGTACAAATGCTCCCAATCTGGTATTCAGCACATTGAAAGCTTTACACCGTGCACAGTTTAATTAGGTGCTGGCTGACTTAAGTACAAAGCCATATAATGCCAATTATTCATATTAAAAAGTGAGAAATAGGTCATCCGTGTTTAAAGCTATTTGCACATATCCAGGTTTGTGTTGTAACCTCACCATCATCAACGAGAGATATCATTGACAAGTCGTCATCTCTTTCACCGATGCACGCTTTCTTTTTACTTTCATCTTTTGTTTACGGTGCTGATGAGTGACTTTGAACCATCTTCAAAATGCAAAAAAGCGTTTTCTAAATATGTACCACTGCAGCACCAGGCCCTGCGGTGGCTGTGTTGGGCTCAGCCTGAGCCCACCCAATCGTGCACCCAATCAAAAGTTTATAAAGTTGATTGAAGTTTTTTCTTTCTTTGCGCAGTCACTGGAAAATAGCACAGACGATACCAGTACTGTTTCTACCTTGTGATCGGGTGGACAACCTGCAGCCCCGTCCTTTCATGTTCAGGCACAAACACACAGACCTCTGGAACAGACTCGTCCAATGTTTCTCGGCGCATTTCATGTACTTTTTTTTGGAGAGTTTCTGTTCCTGAATGCTGTGCTGCTCGGGCAAGCTAATAGTTTGACCTTCATTACATTATCCACAGTGATGTATCTCTCTTTTAAGTCTATAGACACGCCTATGCTTCTGCCGCTAGCCAGGCTTGATTGGTTGATTTAGTGGTTTTCTTTGCACCATTCAGTTTGAGTGTGAATAAGACTATCTTCTACTTAAGTAAATATTGGCGAGTGAGAAGTCCCATTTGATTAGATTACAATTGTATTTTCATCATGAATTTAAATGCTGCTTCACCATCTTCCAACTTCAAATATATTGTTTTGTATTAATTAGACAAAGCTTTAATAGAATAAAACAGTATTTTATTAGTCCCCGTGGGTGAATGAATCCTCTGTATTTAAACCATTTAATTGCCTCAAACACAAAGCCATACGCTGGAGAGGCCTTAGGGCACAATAGCAGGAGCTTGCGTTTGATCTTGACTTAGACCACATACATATTTATGTGCCATCTGGCCAGGGATTTGCACCAGCAACCGGTTTGTTGTCCACTTCTTAAATCATTAGATGGTACTGCACATTATTGAAATTGCAAGCTGAAACCAGCCTTGTTCTATTTTTAGCGTATTGTTTTAGGTATTGTTTTCCAACAACAAATAGACAAAAGTCATGTGCATAAGTATTGTCTTTTTTTAATAGCAAACATTTGACTTGACATTGAACTATTGATATTAAGACTGTCCCAGGAAGCCAAAACAGTGTGATAGTGAACAAACATGCACAATACTGAGACTGTGAAACATATTATGTACACCTGTGTTTTCATGTTAATATGCCATATGTGAAAAAGGCCTATAGGATGAACTAAAATGAACATGAATAAATAAATAAACTAAAAAATGCATGATTTTGAAGTTTGCTAAAAGCCTGCAAACACTTTGCCAAATGCTATCATTCTTTTTTATCACAAAGCCTCAATTTTGAGAAAATGTTCAAAGATTCCCAGAGACATGTTTTAAGACATCTACAAATACTAATATGCTGTGAATAAAATATAATTAAACTAGAACATTTTCCCTTCACATCTAAAACATGTGTTTCAGTTTGGCATGTATGTCCCTATATCCACATCTCTTTAAGGGTCATTGTAGAATAACTTGCTTCTCTTCTTCTTTTAAATAGTATTGATTTCTTTCTTTAAAAAAAGACAAATAGAGTTTAGGGTCAGTTGCAGTGAGCTTGTATCACTATCGACAAGATGAGCAACGTGGGTGGGACTAAAGTTAGCGTTAAATGAAATGTCGATATGATAATTTCCTTAAATTCACAGTTGCTACAGACTTATCAGATCAACAGCTCGTCTTCAAACTTTTGCCAAACAGCGTGTACAGAAATAACCCCCCACCCCCTCCCATTACCACCAATGTTGAAATGAAACGTATGCCCTTGCTTTCCTCCCTGTGATATAGCTGAGTAATCAAGGATTAAAAGCATGAATTCATCCATTGGCCCAGTGCAAATTACATCAAGCTATAAAAGACTATTTGCTCAATCACCGCTGCGCAAACAAAGCTTGGTATCTATCACTATCTGTCTATAGCTTAACTCCTTTTATTGACTATTATGAGCTCTATACTTTCAAACTTTGTGTTTTCTCCATTCTACACAATCTGCTAAGATTGGTTGAGTTTCTTCATAGCAATCTCACAGCATCTCTCGGAAAATAAAGCAGAGAAGATGTTCAGAGAGATATCAAAGGTAGAGATAGTGTTTGAGAGGATTTGGGATATAGGGGCGAGGAAAGTGCTTGCGAAGACAAATGCTCTTGTTTGTCCGTTGATCTCAGATTCAATCAGGTCTATATCATAGCTCCCGGTCATATAATCTGCTTTATCATTTCAGAAGGAAAAATACTTTATTCTCATCTTCCTCCAACTTTCACTCCTCCCATGTGTCAGTGCACAGAAACAGAGATGCACGCAATTATGCCTCACAGCCTTCCTTTTTACAAACTGAGACACGGATCAATGAGGACACCAAGATCACAAGAGAAGAAGGGGTTGGGGGTGTTGGTTGACTCTGATATGAATCGACTTTAACTTGGCATGTACCAAATAAATGCCGGGGGGGGTTATTGGGATGTAGAAACCCTGTGATAAATCAATTCTTGCCAAGCGTGCATACATCTGGGACGGGTGTGCTAGCTACTGGGGACAAGGTGTTGAAAGATAAATCGATCACCATTGATGATCTGAGAGGAAATATTTTCCTTTTTGCTCTCACTTGTTACACACAAACATGAATGAGCAGCAGACAAATAGAGCTGTATCAAATCTCTGTGTGCAGGTTGTGCTTCCGTATTGCGTGTTTCTACACGCTGTACGACGTGAGGCTTGATCAGATGGTCTGTGTGTGTGTGTGTGTGTGTGTGTGTGTGTGTGTGTGTGTGTGTGTGTGTGGTGCACAGTCTACATGAGTACAGATAGGAAGAGAGGAGAAAGCCATTAGAGATAGGAACCTTGGTCTGAGTCCGCGTCTAATGCACGACTACTCAGCCAGTCAACCAAAGCATGCTTATCGTGCCCAAGATACACAAAGGCAGCGAGCACAACGTCGCACACACAGAGACTGACACACAGGCACAGGCAAAATTTCCCCCGGGCTGTCCATCCAATCTCTTTGTCAACAAATGTATAAAAGGCTGGAAGGCATTCCGTAAATCACAGGCACAAACACACTGAAACGTGAGTATGAAGTTCAAAAAAGCAAGTTGGAAAGTTTCTATCTTAATTTCCATTGTAATACCAAATTAAACTGTTTAAAACATACGATTTTATGGGAAACCTGTAGTTAAATCATCCAAACTCCATGTCCATTTAATACATTTTAGGTAATTACCCTTAACATTCTCATCATATCAATCACCATTTATAATGCTGTCTTAGCTCTTTAATGCCAACACAGCTGTAGATGCCGCCTGCCTTTCCAATGTAGGATTCAATTTGCGTGCACAGAAAACAATGACGACACAGTGATTTCAACGCTATTGTCACTTTCACTGTCCACATGTAGTCTTGCTTGTGCCATACAAGAGCGCCTCCCCCTTGCTGACAGGTTGATCTGTGCTGGCATATATTGATGTGGCCCGAAGCCCATTCTTAATCTGCTCTCTGAGATAATGTCGCCTGGGATGGAGGGGTTGAGGGTAGAGTGGTGGTTAGGGGGAGATAAGCCAACGTTGCACACGAGTGCTTTGTTTATGATGAAGTGGTCCAGGCAATTACATTAGAGGCACAACGAGAGCCCTCGTGTCTCTCTTCCTCTCCCTCTGCCTCTCTCTCGCTGTGACTCCGTGTCACCCCGCTCACACTCACGTCACTCCCAACGAAATACAAGGAGACACTTCTCAAACCTTATCGAACCGGCAGCGGAGGACCGTCCACCTTTTTTTTATAATGCCTTGCATGGTTCGCCGAAAGAGGGAGGAAGATTCATGACGTGACGCAGGTCGGCCCCGGCACCTGTACGCAACGTCCCTCTGTTGAGAGTATCTGTTCGCTCTTTATTGGGGGCCGTGATTTAGGAGGAGTAATTGACTGGAAATGGACGAGTGCAGGTGAAATGCTTTATGATCCAAGAGTCGGCTAACTGCACACAGGATTCTCACTTGATGGAGAAAAGGATAAATGGAGTAAAGAGGAGAGAGAGTTGCAGCATAAAAACAAATCTAAGCGCTAAGAAGTAATTTTATGGCATATTGAGTCTTACACTCACTTGTCTTTTTATGCAAAGAAGATGAATTGCATTGAAACAAGGGACATTATTTCAACCCACTGGCACATTTTGTGATTCTACCAGAGACAGAGGGAAGAAAAAAGCTTAAACTCAGCATTTAATTACTAGTTACTAGTTAAGATTGAGATATAAGTGACCACTAATGCGATCCCCTTGCAGCCGTTTCTTCATTTTTATGTACAGCAGTTCTCAACGCCCGCCACCCAAGTCATCAGTTAATCCACCAGCAACGTAGCTTTTTGGTACTAGGTTGGAGCTAGACGTTTCTAGTAGCTTCGTGCCCCACTGACTAATCACAGCGCATGTTAATGGTCACGCTGGGCCACTGACCAATCATATACATCCACGCCATTTTGCGGTTCACCTTACCTAAACCGACCCGGTCACATTCCTGTAAAACACTTTTCATTTCCGCTATCGACCATGGGACATTAACAACTTTTTCTGCGTTAGACCTGTTGTGGAAATACCACAAATGTCGGAACATCAAGCGCCTCCGTGTCTGTGTTCATAACATTATCCGTAGTCGCACAGGGCTCCGGCTCCTCCAGGACGAGTGTCTGCATGAAGCCGCTTCCAGTGCTCATTCAGGCGGACCAGCAGCCAGTTGAATTCCGCTACGACAGGACGGCGGCGACGTCTTCTCCACGCTTTGGCAACTCAGCGTCTGGCGAATTTTTCTCCAAAGTTGAAACATTTGAACTCTGGCAAATAAAAGGCAAATATTGGCAACGCTTCTTGGCTTCATTCGCGCCGCCCGGTCGCAACCATTCGTGTCTGTGCATTGACTTTACATGCAATCTACTCGCGCAAACATTTCGCAATGTGAACACACCATCATACTCCGCAACAGAACTTGCATTAGTTTTATCGATGAAAACATAATGTCTCCGACAAAAATCCTAACGATCGATTAATCGATTGACAATTAATTCTGCCCATCCCTAATAGCTACTATTCATCAAAAAGGTATGGACGTGACAACAAAAACATGTTGCGATGCAATGTAAAAGCAAACTCGACTGTTAGCCAGATGTCAAGAGTATCAACTTTTTTTTGGCTTTCACATCTGGGTTTGAAACTTCTCCCAGCTCATTAAACAGTAACACATAGAGATATAATTAGTTTGAAAACCCACATCCTCATTATGTGGCGTAGCACCACGGACGACAGCCACTAACACAAACTTGCAGCAGGCCAGATGGACAGTGTGGCTTAATGTTGTCATGTCACAGGGTCCATATGTTCTCCAGTGTCTGATTTCTCTTGGTCTAGGTGGTTAGTGTTAGAAAGACTCCTAAAAGGCAGCCTCAGAGGGGAGGGGAGGAGATGCAGGGGAGCGTTGCAATACCCAGAGGGAAACAGACTCTGACATATGTGGAAGCATATAGCTCCTTTGGGTGGTGGAGGGAGAGGACTGGAGCAGAGAGACTCCTCAGAGCTGTGGGGAGAAGGGTGTGATCATTCTGTCATCCAGAATTACTGTCACAATGTACACACACACACACACACACACAGCAAAGTACACACAACAGCTAATGTGTACAAACACATACACGTCAAAATGCTGATATGATATGCTGTGGCAGCCCCCGCACACGCTAAGGCACACCTCCACATGCACCTGCACACTGGTGACGGCAGCTCCCTTAGGTAGAGCCCTGTGGGGGCTGCCATTTTCTGCACCAGCACCTGTCACCTGGATCATGCACAAGAAATGAAACAAGCTGAAAACCTCTGCTCTTCTCCGTGCTGTTCTTCCTCTCTCTCTCTCTCTCTCTCTCTCTCTCTCTCTCTCTCTCTCTCTCTCTCTCTCTCTCTCTCTCTCTCTCTCTCTCTCTCTCTCTCTTCTCTCTCTCTCTCTCCCCGCCATTCCCGGGCGTGTCAAGCCAGCTCGATATGATAATTCTGCACCTAGAGTCATGATCACTTTGCTATGGAGTTGCCGTTTCCGAGCGAAGCTCCCAGAAGTTTAGCCCTGGCTGTGAAACTGTCAACAGAAAAATACCTCAATTAGGATATTTTTGTGACGATATCATGTTGTGCATTTGCAGCATCGTATAGGGAATAGTCTGACAGAGTATTGTGCAAGATTCATGACAAATGTAAGCCAACCATCAATCTGTTCATTGAGAACATAATATCACTTTACCTGATAAACTGTGACTTTTACACAGTATGACATGTTCAGCACTGTAAGATGCATCCACTTGAAAATAGCATTTCAGTAAATCACAATGCTAGCAAGTTCATGCTCGTGACATATGTAGTAAAATGCATTTACCTATTGGCTTATCTCTCATGACCATGAAGTTAATTATTGTGTATTGTACATCCAGGAGGTATGGGGCAACATCAGGCATCTGACTGAACAAACTCTTTAGCTCTGATCCCCACTAACTATGCTGGTTCTCTGCTCAACACACAGAATAACTGATATCCACCTTCCATTCAACTCCTAAAATGTCATTAGTTGGTGTTGTAGTTATTGAATTGCAAATTGTAATACTTTAAATCACTAATGACAAAGAAAAAGTCGTATCATTACACTAACATGTGAGGAATGCGTCACTGGCCAGCAATAACAGTGAGCAAACCAGCGTGTGATGTGTATGTATGGTCCGAAGTGACTGAGTGGAAAATTAATACAACTATATTAGTCGTGTGTGTGCGTGTGTGTGTGTGTGTGTGTGTGTGTGTGTGTGTGTGTGTGTGTGTGTGTTTGTGCGTCTGTGTTTTGGACGAGAAGAAGCCAGAAAGTGTTTTCAGAAGCACAGATGGGTGCATTAGCACACAGTGGGAGCTTATGTTTTATTTTTCACAGCCACACATCTCCGCGGGGGGTTCAGATATAATTATTTCAGATGCACTTTTGTTTGTAGTCGTCATAGGAAGACATTGTAATTCTGGGAGTAAATGGCTGCTGACATTTTTAAGAAGGCAAGAGAAGGTTGACTGCAGTTAGAGGCCTTGCTGTCCATTTTTAAAGGTCACTCGTGGCAAAAAGAAATCTTTAACACAACTATGACAGCACTAGGGAATCTACTTTTTTTCCTCTCTCTCTCTCTCTCTCTCTCTCTCTCTCTCTCTCTCTCTCTCTCTCTCTTTCTCTCTCTCTCTCTCTCTCTCTCTCTCTCTCTCTCTCTCTCTCTCTCTCTCTCTCTCTCTCTCTCAAGCTGTGCTCTCAAATCTAAATATCCAACCTAAGATCAAGTATGTATCGCCCCCCTTTCTTACCCACTGACTGGCTTCTACTCGCTCCGCATGTTGTATGCCTGTTTATTTCTTCTCATGCATCATTCCTCATCATCCTCTCCTTGATGCTTCCTCTGCCTCCCACTGCTTCTTCTTCCTCTCTCTGTTTCCCTCCTGGTCAACTCCTCCTCTTCTCTTTTCTGCATCCCTATGTTTCGTCTTTGCACATCTGTCTCTGTTTCTCTTCCCATACATACATCTTCCCCTTCAATTGAATAATCTTTATTGGCATGAATGTCATACAAATATTTCCTAATTATTTGCCAAAATGCCAAAGCCTCTATGAAGGATTCTCTAAAAGGATTCATTCTTCTTCAAAGAGCAAAACAAAACTTTCCGCATAAGTAAATAAATCTCCTTTTCTCCGTCTGCAGTTGGTTTTATTTGACCACGATGGCAGGGGTTCAAGCCGTGATGGAGTGCTACGATGAAGACTCCATCATCATTATTAATATTCATAAAACAAGTCCTTTGTGAAGTAAACAGGACATGCCCGGCGGTAAAGAGTAGCCTTGGCCCCTCTGCTATAAATTGCCTTCACAAAAGGACACTTTGATATTGCAAGCTTTATTAGGATGCCCTTTCTTTTGGCATGTAAGAGAAAGTAAACTGCCATTCGGAATTAGATTTAAAGCCCTTGGGTGGAAAAAGTTGAGGAGATATGAGAGACGATAGAAGCCAGATCGGGCAGGGTTTACAAGGAATCAGCTCTTTCCTGTCAACAACTCACCAGAAAGGCTAAGACATAAGGACTTTGATCATATTTGAATAAAAGAGACTAATTCAATGAGCAGGTCAATACAAGTTCATGAAAATATGTCAGTTTACAAGTACATGCTTTTTTTCCCCTTGTTTTTGACTTGTTGTTTCATCATTCCAATCGCCTGCATCGTCAGAGAGCGACAGGAAGATGAGAACAAATGGAAAATGAATAAGCAGCATCTCACATATATTTTGAAAGAAAATCGAGCTAAGGAGATAGTAGATAGAGGGTTGCAGAACAACAAAAAGGACAACGTGATGAAATGCAACTCTTTCACGTATTGGTAGAAAAAAAGCCCAACACTCCCAGTGATAAATATTGAGCTGCTCATTAGTTTTACTGTAGCCAGCAGCTGCTAGTGATTTTCTTGACCCGTTCACGCTCACCAGTAGATATGGATGGATGATTAAAACAGATGATGGGTGACTCAATGGCATGAAAAACTATTTTCACTCACCAAAATGAAAGCGATGACTTGGCTAACAAGCTGCTGAATAACAGAAGGACAGTATTATTCATTTGGTTCAAGTCACTGTGGCCTTTAAGGTGCATTTCTCTGGTGGGTTTGAGTGTTTAGAAAATAGGGATGCAAGGTCGAGAGAGGATATTGACAATGTGTCTGGGCAGAGTTGCGGATACACTGTGAGATCTCTGCTCAATCCACTCGTCTCCAGGTATCAATAGCAAAATGTCCTCAGGGATCCTCACTTAGATTAAACTCTGCTTTGGAGCTTTCTTTACCGCAAAGCTTGTAACAATTTGTAGCGCTATTATTTGGTAGCTTGAATTAGGTAAGGCTTACATGGAATCAATGAGGGCACGATACAAGTAAATACATACCAGTTTACCATTTGTCCTTCAGTTTAAATGTCTGCGTGTAAGTCTGCCACGTGATGACCTCATTACCTAGTTAACACAGGATGCTACAAGTTTAAGGATTCAAATACCATGCACTTCCTCTCAAATATTATGGATGTAATTATATTGAGAATTACTTAAAGCTGATATGATTAATATCACTGGACCTGCCCAGCTCCGACCAGCAGACATACACAGTTAGCAACTAGCTGGCTAACATAGTCCAGCATGTAGCATACGACACAGCATTATGTGTTTGTTTGACCTCTCCACCTTTACATTCCACTTTACATTCCTCTCCTCCTGCTCTGTTTGCACTTCATCCTTCTTCACACAGTTGCTCCGCCTGTAATGTGGCAGGTGGCAGTGTCAGATACACGCTCTGAAACAGCGTTGGTGTCAGATGTCAAAGCACTGACCACCCTGCGTGATTTCACGCATTGTGAGTGAGAACGGGTGGAGTATAACAACAAATTAAATAAAATGTGTTTTAAGAAAGTGTGAGTCACCACAACCACAGCCACCCAAAATATATTATGCAGTTTGCTGCAGCAGAATGCGCGACAGGAGCACACACATACACATACACACACACACACACACACACACACACACACACAAATGTGAGTGAGCGATTGCCTGATTCTCCTGGTGGAGATAATAATGAATCAAATGTATATGTTACAGCCACAGGACGCGCTGCAAATTTGATAGTGATAAACTGTGTGTGTGTGTGTGTGTGTGTGTGTGTGTGTGTGTGTACAGCACCTGCAAGAACTACATATGACATTGAGTGGCCGAGTGGTGGGGATGAGGAAGGTTGGAGAGTGATAAATCAGCGCAGAAAAAGAAAGATGGGAGGCGGATTTCAGCTTAAGGTGCTTGAGGAGGAGATCAGGACAGAGAGGATGAAAGAGTGAGTGTCATGTGGGTGTTTGAGAGGGAGAAGTAAGTAAAGTAAAGTAAGTCTCTCATGAGTTGCTTGCTGTCTTGCAATGCAGGAGCAGAAATAAAAGAGTGAAAGTTGATTTACACCACATGAACATGAACTTTCTTCTATTTTTTTTGTGCCGCACGCATCATCGAGTATCTGACCTTGCGTGTTCTGTCAGCTTTAAAGAAGAACACCAAAGAGACGACGAGGGAGAAGACTCTAAATAGATGTACTGTAGAGCTTCTAAAAGCTGTGCACATCTTCGTGAGTTGCTCTGTAACTTCAGAGCCTCACATGAATCTCAGGACATTCTGGTGACTATCCTCATCAATGATCGAAATCCGAGTTTCTTGTGGCTAATGTGATGCAGCACCTTTGTAATCAAGAAAGGAGAGAAGATGGACAGACCAGAATGCAGCAAGCCTTTTATGGTAATGCACAAGGAAAACAAATGATGTCATTTAGGCTGTGTAATTGCCCTGAATTCCATCTGCTGAGAGTATTTACAGAAAGAGCACAGCAAGTGTAATGGCAGTGACCTTGACCTTTCATAGGAATTCATCAACCTCTTCACATCCACTCTAATATTCCACCGCATCCCATTTTCCCCTTGTGGCAACACGTTTTTCCCCATCATCACTAAAACTGCAATTACATTGTTTAATGATGGTCAGATGGCCATTATGTGTGTGCACATGTGTGTCTTTCACTTTATTGTTCCCTTTGATGGCATAATTCCTGACCAGGTCACGGGCCCATAAAGGTGTCCACAATTCCCTTAACCCCTATGTGTCTGACTTTATCTGCAGGAGGCTCTTAAGGGACATCTGCAGCGTGTAAGATGAGGCTCACGTGACTGTCTGGAGTTTCCCAGCTAGCACAAGCAAGCAAAGCACTGTGCTGCTGGCCTTATCGGACAATATTATACTTTTGTTACTGTCAATACCTTCTATCTTTTCCAAGCTGCCTGTCACCCTCTGCTACACGCCATTTGTTTCCTCTTTACATGTCACTCAAACAGGAGGAAATTGTGCATTGAGGACTATTTTCAGCCGTTGATTTGGTGCACTGTTGAGTATATACGGCAGCGTGATTCACTCAATTTAAAATTCAGCGTCCATGTTCACTGTAATAAATGAACATGTCAGCCAGTGTGACACTGTGGCTAATTGATGTGTATTTTAACCACAACAGAGCTATACCCCACAGAGGAATACACTTAAATAGGTTTGAACGCAGCAAATCTGTGTTAGTGGAATCATGTGGTGGTTTAAATCCTTGAGAGTGATCTCAACAGATGTGTTGTATAGAACACAATTAGCTGTGCAAACTATAATTACACATCTATCTTATAGATCTTGTGTATTTGACTTGGTGTTGTTCCAGATAATGATAATCCAACATCCAATACATCTGACTTGACACTTGTGTGCCGGAGAACCACGCTCATATTTGCCGAAGGGCTTTATACCCCAGCACAATCCGTGGCCTCTTGTAACCTCACATTAAAAATGACTCCAATGACTTCCCTAATGTGTGATACAATAATCTGTATTGGCATCTGCCCTGAGTAGAGGTATCCAAACAGGTATTGTCATACCGGTGCATCCCTTATGGGAATCTTCACCACATGTAACGTCCATAGCCATATCGCATGACTGCAGCACTGTTGACTCACGTTTATTTCTCTCACGCCATTTATTTTTTTTTACATTGAGGGTTACAAGTAAGCAGAGGTAACAGAAAATACAAATTAGGAAGGTTGGTAAACAAAACTAACCTAAACTGTATCTCACCTTGTAGACGGAGATGTATTGTTTTACTGAATATAACAATTTGAAAACAGTTGAGTTCCACGTACTACCTTCACACAACATATAAAGCCACGTTAACAAGGCCATTAGGAATTCTATCATTGCCTTTGGCTGCCTTCTGAGGTCATGTGACCCTCGTCTAGCAAGGGGCTCCTCAAGCGTCAAGGCACAGCGAGTCACCCCGGGCGACAGTGAGTGTTATTAGCAGCACGGGGGCTTTAGAGAGGGGTCACTGGTGAAACACATCGGGTCATGTCAGACTGTCCATGCATTAGGCCGTGGCCGGGTATGTGCGTGTGTGTGTGTGTGTGTGTGTGTGTGTGTGGCCTTTCCAAGGGGTGACTTGGTTTCTGAAAAGCAATGACAGGAGGAAGAGAAAGGGTCATGTGCCAAGCAGAGCATATGTGTGTGTGTGTGTTGGGGGTGAGCACGTTTTAATGTGACGTGTGCGACAGTGCCAGGACAGGTGAGGCGAGGTGATCCGTTCCAAGAGTCACGTCGGCTGTGATGAAGTAGGCATGAGAGATTGCTGAGCTCTGTCTCTCTCTACCTCGGGGAGTGCTGGGTGTATTTATATCCACAGAGCAGCAGTCGTAGCAACATAGCTCCGATTCAAGACTCCTGAGTCCCACGTAATATTTTACTGAACCTGTGTGGAGGCTTTATGATATCTGTTACGGAACAGCCTGCACATGCATAGCACACGGGCAGCAAATGCCTTTTTTACAACTGCAGGGCATACAATATAGATGTGAAGATGGAGTAGCTCTTCATCCTTCGCATTTCTCTTTTTTCCCCTCACCCTACTACAGATCACTACATTTCTCCTTCTACGGTCTGACTTGCTCCCTGGTGTAGATGGAAATTCAACAAACTGATTTTTTTTTTTTTTTTATAGAAGTAGAGGTTGCTTAGTTTTCATTCACAGCCTGTATTTTACAGTTTAGGCCTATATCTGCTTTACAGGAAATGTCAAACGCTTTCAAAGCTCAACTTGAATCAAAAAATGATTACGCGCTCAAATGACATTGTTATGAGGAGCCTCAAACATCAGTATAATGTGCCATTTATTCTGTGATAAAGGAGGTAATGTTTGGACTTTTTACGACGCTAGTGAGGCTGAAGCTTATGGATGCAACGGAGTAGTTACGAGTTTCATCATACCTGCTAAAGGAATATATAAATAGCAAGCTTTTCAGATAGGACTTGCAAGTGTGTGTTGGCCTGCAGCGCAGGTGTGTCTGATGAGAGCGCATCGGATTGGTTCTCTGCTTCTGCCGCAGGTGACTCTGGAAAGCTGAACAGCAGCATTTTTATGAAGTCACATGAAAGACAAAAGGCAACCAGATGGATGAAGTCAAATGATCCATCTGGATGAAATAGATGTGAAGTTTCACAGCAAAACTAGTGTTTCGCCACATTAAACGTGGACTGAAATAGTATGTTGTCCCTATTACATTTGTAAGGCTTTAAGTTGTCACAATTGCTACTAAAGGAACATTTCATCCCTTTAACATACAAAGCTATTGACAATACATTGTAGTATTGTATTAAATACGGTATATATCTTTTTTTATTTTTACATTTTTGATGACTTAATGATACTTTAACAGTTCCTTAGCGGATATTAAAAATCACACAATGTAATACAATCCGAGGATGTCCTAATAAGTGTGACGGTGAACCGCACCTGCACAAGGAAGTCGGTGCATCCCACTGAGCTTGTGGTGAGAGCTCTCTCCTGTGGCCCACTATCTAACAAATGCTGTGCTGAGCGAGTGGTAATATTCAGGCCCGTAATGAGTCAGATCAGTCACCCCACTCCGTCTGCAGACCGGGGCTCAGCTGAAATTAGCCAAGCTGAAAAATGCTCAAACGGAGAGGAATTGAGTCCATGGAGACACAGGAGTTAACCCACCAACCGCTACATGACTACCGACAGTGCAAGAGATTAGCCAGGACAAGAGTTTGACATTATGTTGCTTCCTCTGAGCATTCCCTTAACGTTCCTCCCGCTGCTCTTTCTCCCTTCCTCTTTTTTTTTCCTCGCTCCTGTCTTCTCTCTGTGCTTCTTTATCCGTCTGTGCCCACTGCCGCTTCAGACAAAACAAATCTAATATTTCCCGTCCCCCTGCCTGGTGCCTTTCCTCATCCATGCCTTTTTCATGATGTTTTTTTTCTTTTTTTCCTCCTCTTGCTGAGTTATGTCTGCTCGCATCATGACCTTTTTTGTTTTGCCAGAGTCCTCCAACAATAGCATGAAAAATGGCAGATAGGGAAGCAAATATTCTCTTGCTCAAAGGTTTGGACCTGGTTAAAATGACTTTCATGTGGAATTACTTCAACCATATATCCACATTTCTGCAAGCACAAATAGGCCTGTATATATGCGGGCTGCGTCTTCACGGGCCTCATTAGGTTATGCAATAAAGTAGAAAGGAGGGAAGGGGGAAAACCGGGATTGCGAGTGTGTGTGTGTTGTTGTGTATCGCTGCGTATGAGTGTGCTGTTTTATTTCTATCCCACTATCCTTTTGTGTCAAAATAAGAAAATATATATTTAGCATGTCAGAAATTATTTATTGAATGTATGAATTAGTCTTTGAGTCAAATAATGATTCAATTGTTGTTTTTTGACAGTCTTGGCTGTGGGCATTATATTTTGGGGTTTTCCATCCGTCCGCCCATACATCCGTACATCTTGTGAAAAGCGATGTGTCAGGAACACCCGGAGGGAATTATTTCAAATTTGGCATTTACGTCCTCTTGGACTCATCCAACACGTGTTGGGCCATAACTAGAGAATGCTAATTACGTCAATTTCCCACCAATGTTTAAGAGGCTAAAATAATGAAGTGATAACATTTTGAAAAGGCATGAATGCAAATTGTGACATTGCCATAAGCATACAACGGCAAAGGAGTAATTCAGTCTTTTTTGTTGTTGTCAGAAACATATACAGTATATGCATGGACATAATTGATACATTTGTAGGATAAACGCTATGACCAGGTTTTTCTTTCCACCGTGGTTGGACTGTAGTTAAGGAGAGATTAGATCTGCCCAAGGCGGGGGTGCAGAAGGAAAGCTTTTCTTTACCCACAAACTCCCAATCTCTTATCAGATAGGCAGAAGGTGATGCCCTGACATTATCAAGTAAAATGGCTGGGAGCAATACTACCTGGGTAAGGGCACAGATAGAGGGAACAGTAGAAGGATCTGGCTCGAGAAAAGCGCAATAAAGACTCATTTGATCCATCGATACCTTGATGGCATAAAAGTACCAGTGAACTTAGCCACACATTTCACAGTTTATGTTGGTTAAAAACCTGTAATGTATGATTCTGTTTGTTGAGTTGGTCAGAAAACAATTAGTTCAACGCCAACTTTCTTCAGAAGCTTCTTTGTTCACATAATAGCCACAGCACTTGAGTGTGATTATTCATGTGAATTATGCTAGTTTGCAGATTGAGTCCATAAACCATTGAGGTAAACACTAAAGCATTAGCAATTCCAGAAGCTGTTGACATGGAAGAGCACAGTGATGCGTGTGAAGCTCATGCATACTGCTGAATAAATTCAAAGATTATGTTGACAAGGGTTTGGCAATGATAGACTTGAATTGAAAGGGAGTGGAGAGAGCGCTATAAGCATGTGTGCCTATGTGATTGCACGTATACACAACAGCGTGCATCTTTGATATTGATGAGTGAATTCAAAATGGATTTAAGTCATCGGGCCGGGCAGACAGCAGAAGATCCCGTCAGCTTGTCAAACGCAGACACAAGTGGCAGAGAGAAACAGTGTCACTCAACAGCCTCCCTCCCGTACCCGAGAAAACAACAATTAAGTGGCGGAGCCGGCGGTGGTAATGCTGTCAGGCTAGTGAGGGTTTCTGTGATGGTACTTAATTAATCTCTGCAAATCAAATCGATGGTAATTTTGCTGGAATAGCAATCAGATTTAGGGCTTCACACTGTGACAAGATATCCAGCTTGCCAGCTGAAAGGGCTCGTTTTTCACAGCAATCAAACCAGCTCGCCCATATGCTCACAGTGCATACAGGAGAGGGAGATGAACCACAGAGGGATGCATGGAAAGAGAGCAAGCAGAGTTTGTTTAGTTCCGTATGTCCATATAGCACAAAAAAATGAAGAAGAAAAATAAGAATATTATTTCCACATTGAACTGAATTGAAAGTGAAACTTAACTGTATGGTTTGAAGACAGCGAGGATCAATTTCAGTGCAGTTCTCCATCGATCTGACGGTAAGATGAAGTGACGGGAATATTCTCATTATAGCATACATAAATTAGGAGAGCATTTATTTTAGTTGGCTGAATGCAAAGAAATAATATTTAAAAATGATTGATAGAGTGAGATTCATGAGAAGTGAACCAGGTCAAGGATTCATCTCCCTATAGGTGAGAAACAGTCATTTACTTACATTAACGTCAGGGAATTTTAATTACTGCACCTACCTTGTAGCGTTTGATTGTCTGTATAGCAAAAGAAGATTCAAAGACGCTTTGAAGGTGTGCAGAGGGGTCAATGGAAAATTATTCATGCAAATGATGATGAAAAACCAGTGTGAGGTAATGAATTGATGAGAATATAATGGCCGTGATGCACACTTGATCACCCTAAATGGTAGAATTAATTTACAATAAAGTGTCTGGGATCATGCCAAATTCACTCACACACGCACGCACGCACGCACACACACACACGCACACACACACACATTCTGAGTGAAAACATCATGGTCGAGATTCTATAATGGCAAATTCAAATTCATCAAGACAACGTGATGCTGGAATTATAATGTGTTGTGGACTGCTGCATAAAGAAGTCAATATATGAAACCATACAAAGTAATAACGTTCATGTAGAAGCATTAAGATCAGAGCTCCTTTAAATTGTGATGTAACGTGTTCTGTGTTTTCAAAACAGATCGTCATTAAAAAAAAACACCTGTTGTGTTAGATACAGTGTGATCCATAACCGAGGCGTTGACTGAGAGCATGAAAAGTGAATGTATGCACACATGAAAAATGACAAAAGCTGGCAGAAGAATCAATTACACCACAGCAGTAAGAGGGCAGCAGAATCTTAAAAGGATTCACCAACAAGAGAGAGAACAAGCCTGATTGGGTACATGTGACCTCCGGTTCCACAATTTTCATTTTGCTCTTTAAAAGTCAGAAGGGGTGGCTTGTAAGATAAAGATACAGCCCACGCTATCACTAATAGAACGGCAGCGTCATGGATTTTTTAGAATTCCAGTGAAGAAATGTTCTGGGTATCAAATCTAAAAATGACTCTCAATTATGATTATTATTTTAAAAGCTAAAAAAAAAAAGCCATGATTTTCATTGCAGATTTGTTTGACTCGTCTAAAGACGAGGCATAACTGCAAATGTTAACGCATGCCAATACAGTGGTCCTGCATTGTTCATGCTATTTCACTGGCTCCCTGCTCACCACCACATCTAAATGGGATGGAGCCATTATCACTGTTATCAGTCACACCTGTGCTTTTCTTGCGACGTTAAATCCAATTTCCCACTATGAGATAAGTCTATTTTTTACTTTGTCCCAATTCATGAGCTGGATCTTCTGAAATCTGCACATCTCGACTGAAAATAATAGGTGTGTCACATTTAACGGATCTTGTTAATACAATTTTCATTTGGCCAAATCCTGGAGAGTCCTCTGATGCTGTCAATAACACACCATCCTTGTGTGTTGCTCAGCTGTTCATCTGGACTTTTAGTTGATGCTCTTTAACTACTTTGTTAGTTTAAAACAACAAAAAGGAAAGAGCCTTCATGTGATTTGGTTAGATTAAGTACGTTTATTGTGTTAAATATCTGGACTTGTTTGCGGTCTCCTGGTTGAAGGTCCCGTCTCATTTGATCCGTCCAACTTTCCCAATCACCTGCCATCAGCAATTTCTCACTTGAAATACTTCTCATTGAAAGACTTTGTGAGGGAAATGACCATATGTGGTTACTAGCACGGCAAAGGGTTTAAACCAAGTCAGTTGATCTGACCGTCTAATATTAACAGAGATGGGTTTACAATGGAGTTAGTTGAACGTTTATTTATACAAGGGCTCAAAGGCTGGCTTCCACAGTTTGACTTTTTCTTCTAGTCTCTAGTTCAAATGGGTAGAGATGCCTAAGGGATTTTCAGTAAGAAAAAAAGAGTGATGGCCACAAAACACTCCAAGCAGAGCATTGACCTTATCCCAAAGATGTCTAAAATGTACAAAAAGGACAAGTTGATTTTCTCTTCTGTTATGGCGCACTCTGTTGTTACTTCACATTTCCGTGCTTTCTGTCATCTGTTCTGGTCCTTCTCTAACATCAGCCTACTGACGAGAAAAACTTTTATCTTGGACTTTTATCTCTTACACACACAGACACCCCACTAGGGAGATTTGTGGTCTCTCAACGTTAGTGTGAAGCTGTGTGTACGTGCGAGTGTGTGAAATTAAAATGTCACCATGTGTTTTAATCGAGAGCTTACTGTTCAAACTGTCAGTGACATAGGACCTTTCTTCTCCGACAAAGATTTAATACTTAATGTCGTTACTAAATCCAAGCGGTTAACATTTGTGTTCTTGCAGAGAACAATCTGAGCAGAACAAAGCTTTCCACAGCAGCATAGCACAGGACAGTTTGGGATGTGCTGTGTTAATCATACATTATACTTGACATGCAGTTTCTGCCATCCTTCTTATAATAAGAACCTTATTTCCAAGCCGGCATATAGCACAAAGCACAGCCTCGTGACATTTTCCGGAGGTGCAGTGATAGTTAACCTAGCCTTTTGATGATATTTTGGTGACACCAAGTGCCAGGTGGGAGGAGAGCTGTAATGTGTACTCGACATATCAAACCATGTCAGCCTCACAGTGTAGAAAGTTCACTCCTCTTCAGTGCTGTTCTTGTCACCTGAGACGGTAGAGGTGGAACTAAGTTTTGTAGACATCTCCAAACTCGTGAGTTCCTTTTAGGTCTGTTTTGCTTCCACATTGGTGTTGAAAAGCTGCAGGAAAGGAATACATGTATCATCTTTGGAACGCACAATATGGTCAAAACATAACACCTAAATCATGATTGGAACAACTTTTAGCATGATTAAGTTTTTGCATAATATATGGCAGTATATCAGACAGCTGGTGTTATCACATATATTACTTGTTGCATAAGTTGTAATAGCTTCATTTTTTATGATGGAGATATTTAACTCATCATGCAAAAGCATTTGTTTTACTTAGTTAAATGAATTGGATGTATCACTAGCCTTAATGTATCCCTGCTGATCCCTTGCCTCTACCTTGATTGACCTTTCTGTGACTAATGGTAAATAACCACACACATTTTCACTTTGTTTTTAGCAGAGTATTAAAAGAAGATAGTCTGGTGAAGAATAATGCAAAGTCATCGCCCCTCTCTAAATTGCTGAAATCCTTCAGGACGGCTTGATCTTGCCAATCGTCTCTGAATCATCACCTCACGTCACCGGGGAGCAACAGTTGCACGCATCGTTTCCTTCTTCAGAGCGAGTCGTGGTACAACAAGTCTGATACGTTAGGGCCCTGTTTCAGAAAGCTGGTTAAATGAAAATTATTTAGTTAACACCGAGATGAGTAAAGGTCTGGCTTTTCAGTTCCAGGGAGCAAGGTACTCTGGCTCAGTTGCTACACTATGAACCTAACCTGCAACCTAGACGTTTTTTCATTTTTTTTTTCATGTTTCACTCTGTTTCTTCCCTCTTACAGAGCCGGAGGCACTTTTTTATTTCCTCATCGATTCAGTACTGTGCAAAGTGCAGATTGAAGTGCATTAACCCTCACAGCAAATTTGTGCAGGAGTAAACGGAAATTTTGAGTGGTTTGTAATGTAGCGTGACCAGATTTGAGTTTGTGAAAAAGAGGACACTTCATTGCGGGGGAAGGCTGGGTGGAGGTGCTGTTGTAAACAATGCAGCTACAGGCCGTAAGGTGAACCCCGTTATCGTTTGCATCTACGCGATCTTTAGCTCATAAAAAAGAACGAGTCGTGCTAAGCTACCGAAAAAAATGACAAACTAGTTTCTTCAGAACAGGATATTCGTCGCGAGTGGAGGTGACAAGGTGCTCAGTGCTGCCAGATTGGCGTAGTATCGTACCAAAGGCTCAAAATGGTTGTATTTGGAGGATTATTATCGTGCATCTGGCAACCCTGAGACCGGTTGACCAATGACAGTTCTCTCTACAATCAGAGCTCGCACAAGAAGGTGAAACGTAAGATACCGTTTCCACAACTTGTAAGGGCGTAAAAATTAGTTTGTGAAAGACCCAAAGAAACACGAATATCTAATGACACGACTATCTGAACTTAAGTGTCTTTATGATTTTGATCAATATATGATTAAATATATAAATGTTTCTTGTTTTGTAGCTGGCTCCTGTGGTTGGTCTCCTGATTCAAACTGAACATCTTTATTTAAAACCTCTTATAGGCTACATCAGCCTAGTACAAAGTCAGATTCCACCACTTTCAATGAAGGAAATATTAATCTGGTAAGCAATGAATAAATGGACAATGCTCAATACAACTTTATTGTGTTAACTTATTGACACTTTTCAACACTCTAAGGATCTATTTTCTTTTAAAGATGATTTATGTGCACAGTCCGTTATACATGTAATAATATCTCCACGTCCACTGGATCAACATTGAGTATCTGCCTTTTTGTTTTATTTACCTGTTGCCAATCGTAAAATAAAAGCTCCTTCGGTGATTGCAAAAAGCCATCATCAACGGAGCTCCATTTTTTGTTTTGCAATCGCTGTGCATACGATTACCTCAGAGTTGATTGAAGTCACTCTGATTTGCTGTTCTTCATCAAAAAAACCTCAGGTTTAATCAAGTCAGAGTTCAGTCTCAGAGTTTGATACATTTTCTTTTTTTTAACTGAAGCAATGCAGATTTTATGTACGTACAAGTATGTGTATGAACAATTAGACTGAGCTAACAATATGCTGTGGTATATACCTTGTTTTTAATAATATTTGTGAAGCATGCGTGACAGTTTGTGTATACTCTACTGTGGTAGATCGATCCTGTGCAGGTCATTGATCTCTCCACAGATGGATTGATTTGCTTGTCCAACATTTCTAAAATGCTCTTGCTTATTAGGAGCAATCATTTCTATAAGTTCACCTGTTTACTATAAAATCATTGCTTAATCCACCGATTATTAATTACCCTTTACAGTCAACTGTGCTGCTCCCGCAAAAACAAAGATGTTGCACCTAATTTAAATTGTTTGACTGAGCATATTAAATACTATTCTGCTTGGGATAATCAAGAATAGCCAACCACATGAACACACACACACACACACACACACACACACACACACACACACACACACACACGCACACGAATGCCATGACTCCACTGGATCAATAGCATTTCCCTCTATTAGCTGCTTAATTAAGCCTCTGACTGATGGTATTTCAGATCAATAGAGGAATTGGAAGAAAAAGACCCCTTACCTCAATTAACATGGGAAAGATCAATAACTGTAAGCTTGTCCCTGCATGACAAATAAAGAGAATATTAGTGCAGTGGGGTGAATGCTAGATTATTTTGTCTCACGCATTTGAGTCACTGGAGGTGGTTCGGGTAGCAGATTGAGGGCAGAAATGACAAGATTTGGTATAATTGGTCTCAACAACAGTGTTAACCTCAGACAGAGTAGGGCCTAGCTTGGAAGTGGCTAAGAGGCTTAGCCACTAATACAGCATTAAGAAGTATCTATGCCTTCACATGCACATGCAAAAATACAGAAGACAAGTCATATTCACACAGCGCTGCACACATTATGCAGTCATTCTACGTTTTCTCATTACGACATATGAAAGGCTTTTAAAGACTCATGGGCAAATTCCATTAGTGCTCTGTCAAGATTAACTCTTTACTCATGCTCACACCAAGTGCTAAGTGTTTTTGTAATGGTTGTCAGAGGACAGAAACACATATAACACTGTGGGGTAAAGGCAGATGGACGGGGCGGCAGAGGGCGACTTATAACTGCAGATCAATACTATTATGTGTCTGACGCGCATATATAACTCATATCCATAGAAAGTATTATTGCAGAACTTGCTTAAATGAAGAGTGCATGTGAGAAAATGATTTGATAATGTATCACTTAGGAGGCCTTTTTTTCCACGTGATGGTAATTTGTACAGTATAGTACCTACAAGATAAATAGATAAGCAAGTACAACTCTTTAACAGGCTCTTTCAGCGTCTTCCCTTTTGATGTATGGCTGCATTCTGTGGCTGCTTACCATCTGAAAGTGTGATGCAATTGCATTCAAAGTATGTGGGGAACTCAAAGAGATGATTGATGATATTATGTATTTTGTGCGATAGATTAAACATTCAAATATTTTTACAACCTGGACGTTACATTGTTCGCTCACACAAAAAGGAGTTTGCTCAAGTTTGCGATGTAAAATAGAGAGAAAGCTGCATTTTATAGCTAATAATCACAAGAAGATAGTAAACAAAAATATATAATTTGATGTATTTTTTTCTATCACCATTGTAACGTTACGTCATCCATATTTTGTTTTGCCGCGCTGCCATTCCAGCGCACTGCTTGGGGCGGCTTTGATTTTTAATGTGTACAGATGGCAGAACAAAACAGAAAAGCGTACAAGGCAGAGAAGCACAGAATGGGAGGCAGGACAAAAAGAGTAAATTTAGGGATCGCAGTCAATGTGAGAAGATAAATGAACAGACACGTCTAAAAAAAAACACACACACACAAAAAAAACAACTGAACTAGGTCCCAGATCTGACAGTTCAAAGCGCAGCCCTTAACGAAAACACTTGTTCTCATAGTTTTATGACTGAAAAACAATTGGCCGCCCGACATTGGGGAAAGGTGCTAATGGCTTGCGTTCTTTCATGGCGAGAGACCAGAAACCGGTTCATTCTACTCTACTGGGAAGAGGTGGATGGAAAATTGAACCATAATATATTAAGCAACTAAGGCTTGGAGAATTTCCTTCATTTGAGAAATAAATTATTGTGGGCTCAGATGAGCTTTCCGCAGTGGAAAATGAAATGGATGTTAAGTATTCACACTCGGTCTGCAACGTGCTGTGCTCGTCGACATCACATATTACTAATCGTTTGAGATCCACACATTAATTACAGAATGATTAAAATCCCTTGCTTTATCTTGATCCTGAAATAATATAACACCAATAATAATTTGATTTATGAAGGTGTAAAGAAGCATTTTGGCTTCAAGGGACACGATCAAATCATTTTATATTATTGTTGTTGCATTTTTAATACTGCAGTTTGACAAAATGTAAAGAAATATAGATCCCAAAAACAGTCTGAGCCTCCAAATTGGGAACAATTTTTCAAAAACCTACGGCACGATTATCCCCGCAAATACAAATACTAAATAATAAACATGTTTAATGTTGTTTTATTTAATTTCCATGAACGGGCACATCCCCATGACAATGCTACCCAGAGCCAAGCAATCGGCTCCGATGCCCCGGGCAATGCACCAGTAACACTAAATTATGCATAAGGCAACCTAAACCTAATGAAGAACATTTTGATTATTCAATGCTCTGGATATATATGTGTGTGTGTGTGTGTGTGTGTCTGCTTGAAATCTCTCTGCGTGTCAGCGTCTCTCTGCCTTCAACATGCCTCCATCGGGTTACAGTGCAGCTAATGCACACAGGGTTTCTCTTTTTGACACCCGAGTGAACACGAGGCTCAAAGAAACTAGTCGGTGACAATGGTGACCCCTCTGTGAACTGCGGGACTGCCGACTCATAAATACACAGCTTACAGCTCCACAGCACAATGTGCCTGCAGAAAAAGAACATTCTCTGTCGCAGCCACAGTTTCCACATCACATATTGAGCCATCCACTACTCCGGTTGAAGCGGAAGCTCATATCTCACCAGGTCCCCAATGTTGTTTGAGTAATGTCAGAAGTAATCAGGGTTTTTCATTGAGGAGATATTATTGATCAAGCATTTTATATTCCTTCATTTCCACACCAATAACCAAATAACTGCTGACTTAGAATGTAGAGAAAAAGGGATGACTGTGCACTCTTGTGTACCGTCATTGAAAACGAGGCCGCCCTGTAATCACGGCATGTTCAGTGAGTCTTAAAGATACCTCTCTCTTTAGGAAAGCAAACTGATATTCCCTGACAGACTTTTTAGGAGGAATCTAATTTTCTTTAAAGCGTGAACTCCAAATGAATGGCTTTCCACGGCTTACCAGTGCTTAAAAACAGTTTGCTGTACTCATTACAGCGAGCATCTATTATTCAATGCACTTGATAATAGCTTTCCTATGCTGTTTACATTATTACCTATGTGGCCCATTACCCTGACAGGGATTGTAGAACATCAGAGCGACGGAAATGCAAACAAGTATAAAGCTTTGTGCCGAGCCAAATTAATCCTTATGAGAGGCTTTGTTTAGGTTACTAACACTTTTCTCTATTCCTCTCCAGGGCCAGCTGTATTAAAAGGAAATGTAACACTTACTCTGCAAAATCTATGAATTGTTTAAGATACAATATTTAATTAGTGTGGGCATTATCTCGATTACATGCATGTTGGGTTTGCTTTGAGACACTATAGCGGAAGAAGAACAAAAGTCAGGTTTTGCCAATTCACGTGTTATACAGCTTTTCTGTCAAATAGTACCCAGGTTTATCAAGTTGTATCTTAAATTCCATGTGGATGGCGATCCAGGTGATTGATTCAAGGAGCCTCAAAGTTCAGTTTATCTCATAGAAAGTGAAGAGAACAACACATGCACATGAGTTTCTAGTTATGCACCACTGTCTGAAAGTAATTAAACAATAATACGTTACACTGCATTGTGTTTTTTTAAAAGCATGTATTACAATCAGATTGTTAGTACTTCAAATAGACAAACCAAAATGTATTTAAATTCTTTTGATAAGATCAACATATACCACACCAGCACCTTACTAATAGTGCAAAAAAACTGATCTCAACTGCTGTTTTACAGGTTTGAGAGATGTCTATGACAGTAATGTGTCTGGCTGAAACAATATGATTTATCAATACATATTCCACCTCACTAACGCCATTCTGTCACATGAATGTGCTCCGTACATTTGCAAACAAAAGTAGCAAGTGTGCTTGGTTTTGTGCCCACGGCACATTTGTGCTGGGCGTTGTGATTGTGCAGTTGAATTTCAGTCATTTCACCTGCGATCCATCGCTCTAGTCTCCATATATCGTGCGTATAATAGTGAAGCATGAATATGCTTTAATTTGTTGCATCCTGTTTTCTATTTTCATTGACAATGGATCAAGAAAAGTTCAATAAGCCTTCCAAAAAACAAAGTTTTAACCCTATTAATCACGATAATTTCTCATTTCGAAAACCAAATGAACATGCCTATTCAGCAGTGTGCCCGTCTCCTTACAGCCGGGGAAGAACCATTTTTTAATGGCTGCACTAAACATGAAAGCAGATTAAGGCAGTTGTCAGCCTCATTGTCTTGCTTGCCAAATTGACATACACAAAATTAGGCTCCATCTCTAATTGTTGGACATTTTACCCCAGGCAACTGCATTGATACATTCCGTGATGGTTGTTGGGTGCCAACATTTTTTTGTTTGTATCAACAACATTTAGAAAGCATTATAACTGGCTAATAACCTATCAAGCTGTGTCTCACAGCTATGTAAATGACTTGCATTTGATTGGCAGTTTTTAATGAATATTAAACTACAGATAAGCATTATGTTGCACCCTTAAAATGAACTTATCACAAACACGTCCATCTTTGTTTGCAACTTTTATTTAACTAATCCGTGGTTAAACACAAGCGCACGCTTGCCTTCAGCCCGCATACTGCACACCTCACAACTCTTCTCTTAAAGTGACACCGCTCTCTTCTAAAGGGTCAATACAATACATATACTCCCTTCACAGTTAGTATGTGTACAAGTGGGTAAAATACTCCAACATTGTAAAAATATAAAATGAAGTAACTTAAACACACATTTAAAGTAAATGATCAGAAATGGACACAGTGGTAGTAAATCATCAAGGTATCTCAAATAATATAGTTCAGGGCGCTACAATAGCAACAGTAAATACTTCACTCACAATGCAAATAACCTGTACCGATAGAAACAAAGCGATCATTTGGACACAACTCACTGTTTTTCTTCAAAAAGTTGCCAACATAACGACTCTCCCATGCCTCCTTATAGAGAGCATATTGGACTCAGTGGAGGAAAATACAGTTATATGGCTTTTTTCAGTGCCTCTGCCGGGTCTATTATTTTGTCACATTGTTATCTCTTACATGTCCGTCGTGGAGCTTCATATATGCAGACAGACACACACGAAACAAACACACAATTCCCCGGCCGTTACATAATGTTTCCCTTGTCAAAAGAGTTGGTAAACAAATCTATCACACTGGTGACTGATTTGGTTCGTCAGCCCAGACTGGCAGACGTTACACAATGAGCTGTGGGCTTTCTACTGTGCAACGCTTTTCATTATTTATCCCCACTGTGGAACCGAGCAGTCCAAAATTAGGCATCCCGAGCGTGGTAATGTATCAATTTGAAATGACAGCACTAAAATAGTTGAGGTCTGATTTCATGTACGTTTGTGTGAGAGTATAAATATCATTGGTATGTGTGCCTCACAGATTTTTTAGGAGCAGTATGATACCCTCTATAACAGAGTTTTATATGTGTGTGTATGCCTCTGCATTGGCACTCATGAGTGTAATTGCATGTGTGTTTGTGTACACGTGCAGATTACTGGGAAGGAGTTATTGGGGCAACCATGGAGCCATCTTGCTAAGGTCAAAGTATTAGACTGGGGCGACTGTGGCTCGGTGGTTAGCATGCCTGTTTTTTAATCAGTGGATCAGCGGTTTGATCCCCGTTTCTGCTAGTCCTTGCCGTTGTGTCCTTGAGCAAGACACTTAAGCCTGAATTGCTTGTTGTTGCTCTGTCCACTGTGTATACAACAAACATGTAAGTTGCTTTGGATGAAAGCATCAGCTAAATGTGATGTAGAAACTAACTACTTTCATGTGACTCATAAACACTATACAAAATGTTCACAAATATGTGTTTTTGAGGAATTATCGAAGAAGATCCTTTAAAAATTAACCCAGTGGCCTAGGACACTTATCCTCGTGTCCCCCAAGTGTGGGAAGCCCAGACTGATTTTAATGGTTTTTTACCTTATGGATAATTGCTTAAATTTTAAAGTTTGAGGTTTGAACTGCATGAACAGTTGACGCCCCAGTGCCCGAAAAATCCCTCCTTCCTTTGTTATTTAATTTTTGTTCTCTTTTCTGCATTTTTATATGGTATATGGCGATTACCTTGTGGTCTGTAATTTCATGTGCAGCTCCAAGAATGTTCATAATGGTTATGAATATAATTAATTTATATCCTTTACTAAATTATTCATACACGAACACGTTTCCAATTTCTTTCCTCTCCAGTTTTCACTCTATTTCTGTGTTACCAATGTGTCCCAAGCTTCCCGTTGTAGTCCACCAAGCCTTTGGCAGGGGTGAGCTATCAACACCTGTCTCTAGCTCACGTAGATTTGCAGACCATCTGCCCATCATCTCTAATTAACCAAAGAGGAGCGAGCCGGAGAATGACAGTTCCACAACAAATTCCAAATCATGTTTTGGTGCTATTACATGTCCTATGTGTCCTATTATATGTGCATCCAAGTCAGCATGACGGTGCAATTGAACAGAGCATTTTATGTCTGTTACTCAACAATGGCGGGCGCACTAATTTGAGGTGCATGCTCTGTGGCTGGATTTATTCTATGCGGTAGGGTACCTTCTGGGAACCAGCATCTCTGGGGACTTTATTGTTTCTCGCATATATTCACCTTACAATAAAGCATTTCCTACAAAAGCACTGGCTCTAAAATCTGGCCATGCCACATCATATTATCCATGGAGATTGAAGCCTGAGCTCCTCCTGCGTTGGATAAATTCCGTATCATTGCCTTCTCTTTTACCTTGGCACTGTAGAGCCTGGATTGGTAATGGCTGGAGAGTGACTGCTTTTCTTTCGTTTTATGAGGAAATATATTTTTCCACTCGGTTTTCTCAAACTATATGTTGCTACATAATGTGGGAACGCCACATACACGGGTGGAATGCACTTCCTAAGGGAACAATAACTTCTCTTTAGTTATCTCAGGTGACATTACGTGTTGATGGGTACAGCTAGCATGACCTGGTTAACAACAACATAATCCAACACAATATATTCACACATACACCAGTTTGCTGGATAACTATGAATTTTCAAAAGCAACTCTGCACTTGTTATTTTTGCAAACATTCTGGCGCAATTGAACCTAAAACTAGAGGAGGCATAGCAAAGCTAACATGCTAAGTTGTTGCTCAGCTGGGTTTCTTGTACATCTAAGTTTAAATGTTGACGAAGAAATACATGCATATAGTTTGCTGATTTTAATGAATGCCTCAGGATCACCTATCATTACATATTTGGAGCTGTTCCCCTCTTTCACTTAGAGGAAATTACACTTTAAATGTGGATCGTAATATCTGCTAAACACTTTGATATTAAACACTGTGCTGATGGCCAATGAATTAAGAAGTGCAACAAAAAAAAAAGAGTTTTATTTTGAATTCCTTGCACACAAGTCTGTTTTTAAATTATATTGTTGAAAAGCAAAGGCTTGAAAGGGCAAATTTCAGCGAGGGGTTCTCCTACCCCCCTGGCTCACCACATAAAGAAATGAAGGTTGTTAGACAGCCAACATCCACCGGCTCTAATACTAAGTGCACAAACATGTTATCGTCACTGTATTTTTAACAGTGCAGAGAAGAGAACACGCACAGTGTCTCCCACACACGAAACAAAAGGTTGTTTACAGTTCAGATATAAACCCTTCTTTACCCCTCCTTCAACTCTCCATCACAGGAAACCAATTACCACAAATGCTGCTTTAGCAACAAACCTCAGAAAGGAAACATGTCTTTACTGCATGTGTGTTCAGGGGATGTCATTACCTATTACTCCTGGCAGTCCTCTTGTTCCACCAACCAAGATATAATTTATTTAATTGTTTTCCAGCGAGCAAATAATTCTATATTTTTGGATTTGTTTGTGTGTTTGCAGGCATAATATTGTGTGAAGACTCAAGTGTATTCATTTCCCAGAGGACCTCCACTGGCCCTAATTGCAATAGCATGCTACTCACTACGGTAACCATCGTATACAATCTGTCAGAGCCCTCGGTTGTGTTGGTTTACGCAAACCACATACACTCTGTGGCAAGTTGAAGTGCACCTTATCGGATTGGACAGCAGTTCAGAGCCACTTATACACACTCACGAAAGACCCGATGGCTAAGTTGTTGTGTCTGCTGTATTTAAAAAGAAATACACCTGTGTGTGAAAATTTCCACATTGCCTCTTCCCACAGTAAATGCATTTTATGGTGAACCTTGCATCACGTTGAATTATTCTGTTAAGCGTTACATATACACACGCTGAAATGGAAGCATTAGCAAGCTCCCAGTGTACAGTATGCCCTTGACAAAAGAGGATCTTGACTGAGGGATCGGTTCATTATGCAATATTTCTCTCTAAGGGGCGCTTCTGGTTCCACTTCTTTAGCTACGGCAGCAGCACACTATGCAACCCTGCTGTCGGCCCTGAATGATCAAAGATGAGCATGGGATTTAGATATGGTTACATTTGTCTTTTCAAAGCAACCCAGTGCATACAAAAAGATGACTAAGTGTAACTTAACGCAAGCTGAAAAGCATTGTTTATCCTCTTCTGGCTGGGTTTAAGTGCAAAGCATCTCTCACCACCAAGTACGTTATATCAGAGTGTGCTGAACACACTGAGAGTACAATTACACATCATTGAACTTGGACCAGTGGACGTCAACAGAAACAAGATGTTAGCAAGCTTTAAATTAGCATCACCAAGGCAGGTGCATATACTCTAATGTTGGAACCAAAGTTCTGTTTACGTGTAGTATTTCTCAAAAAACACATAGTATCCTCAAGGTTTAATGGGCGTCATATCTGAGTTGTAGTCATACTGTTGGCATTGCTGTCGGGATGGTCAGTTGCTCATGTCCCACTCAGGGTTATTTGTAATAACTTGACCTTGCCTAACCTTTCCTCGAGCACCATATTTGGTCAACCTTTCAAATTGTGCAATAGCTAACAAACAAGTGACTTTCTTTTCTTTTACTAAACCATTACGGAAGCTTATGTGAACAAACCCAAAAATAACTAACAATTTGTACTTTTACAAGAAAACAACACACACATTGAAAATGCAAAAGAGAAACAAAGAGGGGCACTGTGACTGACATCCAATTTGACATTATTATTTTCTGCAGCTCTTGGCTGATTCAAGATAGCCTTTGTCCTTTTACACAGTCAGAAAGAAGCCCTTACGTGACAAATCATAGGTATTTGAAGCTCTGTGCTGCATGCTTTCTTTAGTCTGACCATTCAATGGTCATAAGAAAGAAAGTCCCCTGTGGCATTTGAGCCTGACACACTGAGAACAGATGAGACAATCTAACATGTTGTTCAAGTATATATATAAATATATATATATATATATATATATATATATATATATATATATATATATATATATATATATATATATCTTAGAGCTGGGCAAAAGCTTTAAAAAAATTAACGGATTAATCGTATGATTTTTATGCAATTAATCGCGATTAATCGCATTATGCTCCAAATTCAATAATGAAGTAAAAACTAGTGTATTGCAGGCTTTTATTTTAAATTAATGTTATCAGAACAATATAACAGGCACTCTGGAGCAACAGCAAGTTAACAAACATACATATATAGTTAATAAATCTGTTTTCTTTTTTTTCTGGTGGTTTGTCCCTGTGAGGGACAAACCACTCCTTCTTTTGTCCATGTTCAGTCTGTTGCTTACAAATCAAGTGGTGTTCTCCAAAGATGCATCGGTGTGATGTCTTTTATATCCAGCTCATGCTTTTCAGACCAGTATCAGAGATTTAATAATGTTTTCATACATTCAAGTTACTTACCCTGCACCCTATCAGACACCAAGAAATATCTTCAGTAGATTGGAGACATTTTTTTTTGTTTTCCTTTCGGCGACAACTGAGCCATACACGGGCTCAGATTCACTCAGGGATAGATCATCCAAAATGTCTTGCACAGTCTTTGGTGTTAAAACATTTATTGTAATCATCTCAGCTTTTGTTTTTCCCAAATGCACCTTCTTCACGGCATCTGAGTCATAAAACATGTTCGCTGAGTCAGTGCTTATGGAATAAACCAATTCAGTCCAATATACAGGACGTCCCGGTTAATAGAGAACAGCTAGCAGTCGTACCCATACGGTCTCAAAATCCACATTTTGATGTGACTTGACTTAAATTCCTATTTGATATCAGTAGACACAAATCTGGCCAAAGCTTGAATATTATAAATATCAAAATGATTTCACCACAATGAAAATGCTTAAGAAAAATCAGCTTTTGAGATTTAAATTGTTCTGCCACAACAGGCGCTAAACATAATTATCTCTCCAGAGACAGAGACAGCAACACAATCCTCCCTTTGCACTGAACTCTCAATATTGTCTATCTTTTAGCTTAACCCATGGAGATGTTTTATAGCATGCACAGGGAGCTGTGATCCAATCACCAATCTAAAGTTCCCTTTAAAGTGGAATGTGTGTTTAAAATTGGCGCTTTCCACCATAAATTGATATGTTTTAACTCCAGACTTGTTCTTGTTTTGGTCTTTCATCTTGATGAAAAGACCTTGCAAACTTCAGATCAGTGACTGGATTATGAATATTTTTGAGATGATTATTGTTTTCCTTAAAACTAACTAGCTGTCCCTACATTGTCATTGACTATATATCACAAATATCTGCCTGGTGTACTACAATATAGTGTTTACTGTATCTACATCCTGTGGTGAAAAGCAGGATTTAAAGTAATTTCCATAATGTAAAAAACTGTACGTGTGTACGTGTGTGTGTGTGTGTGTGTGTGTGTGTGTGTGTGTGTGTGTGTTTTGTCGAGCATTTCACTTGCCTCCCACCGTGCTCAAGGTCAATGTTAAACAGATAATGGAGACAATGTTCTGAAAAGCATCCTCGCTGTGGTCGGTAGATCGCAACTACTTTGCATTACGGAGCTCATCAGTATGATGGAAGGAGATCCTTAACGTCTCTTTACAGCATGTGCCTACGTATAAACACACTCGCACACGCACTACTACCACCTCTTAAAAGGTTGACAGCACTGCACTGACATGGGCTTTCACTGTATACGCTCCACCACCCACATTACCCATAATGTGAACACTCACACATGTCCAATCCTTTGTAGTGCAGTTAACCTTGCACCTTTTGAGTCTGTGTTGCATATCAAATGCTGCCTCACTTTAACACTTTTTCATTTGTCAACTTTGCTGACAAAATGAATTGCCTAGCTAAGTGGGTCTTTTTACCAGGTAACTGAATGGCACTTACTGTAACTATACAAATATAAGGCTCATCATATATGTTCTCATACAATAGCCAACCAGAATCAACCCGTTCTTACTTTAGAAAAACTCCACTTGGTCAGTGCTCCTCTGCGTCCGACACTGACACACGTTTAGCATGTGTATGCAACAGGTCTACTGATGTAGTATGGATGAAGATGGTCTGCGCCAGGTGGGTTTAGAAGGGAGGTCGATCCGTCAAACACACACTTGCTTTGTCCAAGAGGCCGCTGTTTGTGTCTTGTGCTATACTGAAAGCTAAGTTGACATTTTGTCCCAGGAGTCGGTAGTCGAGTGAATTGTAATTGTCGTCAGTCATGAGAATCACGTGGGTCGCTAGTCATGTGAGTCGTTAGTCAGCCCAGTTATAGTGAACCACACTATTTTCCTTAACTTTGTAAAGTGATTACTTGGCTAAACCTACATTTCCTGTGACTATGGAAGTTTCTTTTTTTTTAAAGGCACTATGCACGGAACAAGTGTATATTGACACACTGTCACAGACATCCAAAACTAACGCTTGAGGCATTAGTAGGCTGTCATAGCATGAAGCTGACTGCATCTGAGGAAGCAGCTGACACGTTGGTGTTTGCGCACGAAAATAGCCAAATTTGAATATGTATCTCAACGATATATAACAGTTTTCGCCTTCTTGTTTAACTTTAGGTACAGCTGTCCATGACCTCCAGACCCGTGGTCTTATTGCTCCTTATTTGATGCAAACTATTTTGCATGGTGAAGGATACCATTCTCTACCATGGGCACGCCTCGGGCAGCATAATGGGTATGCCAATGGGCATCGACGCCCCAAGCTGCCCCAGAGGTTCTGCCCACTCCAGGGAAAGGCTGCGTGAAATGGGCCTGTACGAACAGATGGAGAATATATGAGAAGAGAATGGGCGAGCAGAGAATGCTTGCACTGCAAATTCACAAATGCATAGTTAGTGCTAAGGGAGGAAATTGCAAAGAGTGGGAGAAATAGGGCCAGAGGAGAGAAAGGAGGAAAATGAGAACGCAAGCGAGTCGGGAGAATAGAGACGGAGGGGTCCTATGCATCATCTGTTCTCATATTTTTAGGCTGTCCGCATGTATTGAGGCGTGGGCACCGATCATGACCGGATGGGCGCTCAAAAGGAGGATCATCTCCGTGGATGTAGAGGCTTCTCTCCATTCCCCTCCCTTCCTTCCCCCTTGCTCTCCCAACCACGATGAATCAGAATTGTCTCCTAACCAAGAAGCGTGCAACTCATTTTTCAATGCCGCTATCCCTTTGCTGCAAAGTTTCAAGGGAACCCTCTCGCGCTTGTTCCATATTAGATGACACACGTAATCCAATTTGGTTAAAGAACGTTCCTTCGTCCCTTTTTGCATCGCCTTCTGTTAATAGTGTGTATGATAGCCTGTGTGTGTGTGTGTGTGTGTGTGTGTGTGCGTGTGTGTGGTGGACATCATTAACATGTTCAAAAGTGTGTGTGCGTGGGCAGATGTGTGGGTGTGTGTCATGTCTTCGCAGTGATTAGCTTTAGCTGCCAGCTCTCTCAGGACTTGTGCAACACTGTGTGTTCTGCTTGCCAAGCACGGTTAAGACTGCGTACAAACTCCCAGCACTGTGGCACGGTGGGGAAAAAATGAGTTTTTCTCTGCTGATTTGTTGTGTAACGGTAGCAAGCACACACACTGGAAGAGTTATACAGCAGCAGTCAAGGTGGATTGCCTTAGGGTGTTTCTTACTGCAGGGTAAAAACCAAACTTTTACTCAAGGTCAGCTTTGGATAATTTACAGAAAGTGGAAGAGATCAAATCGAAAAAAAATCTTATTATACATGAATCCTGTCGTACACAAAACAGATGCGAAGCTTTATGCAATCTTACCTTAACTGATGCATGCATACCCCCTGGCATAGGTTCAGAAAATGATGTATTGCAAATATAATCTGCTCAATAAATGGTACTCAGGTATTGTACTCGGATACAACCATAAAAGACAATGTAAAGCATCTGAATCTTTTTTTTTTTTTTTGGTATAAAGAGACTTATTTCAAGTACTCCAAATTGGTGCAGCAAGAACTCAATTAGGCCTGACCTTTTTTGTGACTAAAGGCCGGACAACTTTGACAAACACTGTTTGAACACCCTTCTATGAATCATTTATAGGGGGTCACGGAGGTTGCTTTGCTTGTTTTGATTGCAGTTTTCTTTCCCTCGATGCACTCAAGGGTCTTCCAGCTTTTCAAGAAAGTTTAATTTGCCATGCTGGGGATTTTAAAACCTCACAACAAAGAGTAACACAGCCCTTTCTGATTGCAATTTAATATTTTGTCTGTAACAAATTCACTGGATCACTTTAGTTTACATTGTGGCATGCGGTTTGGACGTGCCTTAATCAGGCTCAGTCAAAGAACCTTTTGAGAGTAGTCTTAAGAAGTGGCTGAAATAGGACAAAATTGAAGAGTGGCTCATTTCACTGGGCTTCACTCTTAGATGTTTGTCTATGGGGGAAAGAAGGAAGATAGTGCTTGTGAATGTTACACCCTGACTAAATTGATTTTGGTTTGGGTTGAACATTTTATCAAAGCTTCTAATCCTCAGAGGAAAGGATGAGTCTAATCTGAATGTTTTTTCTGTTGGGATTAGTGGCTGCAAGCCGCACTCTCATTCTCATATACTTACTGTCTTATATACATTTTTCTCTCTTTCTCTGTCTCCTTTTATCTCTTCCCTCCTTTAAATATCTTTGTTTCCCTTTCCGAGCCCATTTCCTGTGCATCTAAACGAAGGATATTGACAAGTGTTTTTTTTAATCCTAAATCTGACTTGTGTGGAGTTTTTTTTAAATATTTGTACTGTATCTGCCTTTTCTCATGCTGTCCTTGTCCTGTCTCACCCTCACCACCCACTTTCTGGATCTACGTATGGACAATTCATCAATTATCCAATGTGGTTCTCCCATTTCTCCAATACACCCACTCTTTTGTATCTTGTTATGTGCTGTCTCTTTCCTCTTGGTTACTAGAAAGAGCCTAACTAGACTGTCTGGGCAATGGTCATTTAGATTTAATGTCTTTCTAACAAGCTGGGAACAAGCTCTTTATGGAGCTGAATAAGAAGATCATGGAGCCTAAGTCACAAAGGGAAGGATATAAAGTGTAGGATATAATTATCAAAATAGTGGTTATACCATTCTATAATGTCAGTAAAATGAGACTACTATGGTGAAAATTGGTCCATGCCTTGCTTTCTTGCTGTGTGTCCATAGATATGATTTAGTGAGAAATGTGCAAGACTGACATCATCTAGTTGTGTACATCTCCTACCCCGGCACTCATGTTGATAAGCAAATGATGCAAAGTAGTATGTGTGTGCATCTTTAAACCACCATCACATGGATATGATATGAGTATAGCCTGTTGCAACACAATACAATGCAGTGCAATAATGTGCTGCAACCATGTTGTTGTTGTGCCATGCATGCTAATCTATATGTCTTCATCTGTTCATTTCAGGAATGAAGGGTTACCAAAAAGAATGAGGCTAACTGGAATCAGATTATTTTGGTTAAACATGAAAAAAATATGCTTTCAAAAAGGCCGCTATCCATTGGCAGTAACAACTCGTCTGTTATACCACACTGATACGCTGTATATAAGCAAGCTACGGTGTATCTTCATTATATTGACTCTGTAATGGACTTGCAGTCATAAAGCACCTTTACACTCAAAGCGCTTTACCCTACAAGTCAACATTCACCCATTCACACAACGATGCTGCCAAACAAGCTGCCAACCTCCTCATCAGGAGGTGATCTGAATGATATTTTTTGTCACACATAAATAAGCAACTGCACCCGCATGACAGCTAGTTGAGAAATTAAGCATTTATAATAAGTAGAATTCTTCCTGAAATTAAGCAGAAGGAAATACAATCTGATATCTGTAATGACACGTATTGCTGGCTTTTGTCGAAAAAATATACACAAATTGATATTGTGGGATATTATACCAACCGTCATATGAGGATACTGTTATATGAGGATGGATTGTGTCTCCAATGTGTGCTAAACCAACACTATAGGAGGTTTAGAAACTGAAAATGATTTATCTCAGAATGTACCATCAGCAATTTGACTCAGTGAGCAGGAAATCTACTTATGAGAACTTTCATTTGGCATATGAATTAATTTTATAATTGCAGAGTAATGGACAACCTGAGGATGTCAGTTTTATCTGAACCAAAAAATGAGGAATGGTCGAATAATTTGTGAACGTAATAAAAATGTAATTATTACTGCAATTGTTTTGCAATTTGATCTTGTTTTTTTTATAAAGCCTCAAAGAAAACAATTTCAACCAATGAAATGAAAGTAATGAAGCTGTGACATGTCAATTTAGGTGACACACTGTGCTATTATAATCTATATACTCACAAACCATCACACAAATCATATTTATCAGGCAAGTAAGCACAAACGCTTTACATCTCTGCCTCTCACCCGCGTTAGTGTGCCATAATCCAGAAAATCACTTGAACGGATTATTATATAATCCAATTATGGTCCATAATCTAAGCCGAGAAAGAGTTCCTTTGTCTCACTGCTGTCTGACTGCAAGATGGTTCAGCTATCTAAACTGCATGTCTGATGCATGTGGTTGTACAACACCTTGACTGGGTGCCTACTTTTTTCTTGAAAGAAACCATGATGATTTTATTTACATGATAATCAAAGGCAATTACACAACACTGTACGTCGACACATACTATATTCATTCTTCAACGACACTTGTTGTTTCTCTTGCTTGAGTATACTTCTGCACCAGACTAGTAATAGAAAATAACCCAATGTGTAAAAACAAAGTGTTGTTTTTACACTTTGCTTTTTGTACAGAATAAACAAACAAGATAATATGTGTTAATTTGCATTAGGATAGGATAAGTGCAAAATTAAACAATACAACCCCTCCTCAAAAAAAATATTTGACTGAAAAATAGAATAAAAGAAAATATTATTCAGGCAATTGTTCGTAATGGTACCTTTTAACAATGAGTCATTGCAAAGTGCTTTACATAAAACATAAAAAATACATTAAGGCAAGCTATGAAAGAAACACAAAAGTTTAAGATCAAAGTTTGATCTAAAAGAGATTAAAGTAAGTTAAAACAGAACAAGACTTCTGCAGGACAATTTATGGATAAACAGTCACAAATTTAGGAGAATGATCTTATGCCCTGCTTTATACAAACAAATAGTTGGACTTCCTGTTTTCGGGGAGTTTGTTTCAAATCTGTGGTGCATACAAACTAAATGTTGCTTCTCTGTGTTTAGTTTTGACCTTGTAAGGAGACCAGTCCCAACGGACTTAAGTGGTCTGCACGGTTCATAATGGAGCGACACATCAGAAATGTATAAAAACTACTTAAGGAGCAGGGGATGTGAGACGGAGGCTGGTGGTACCACAGTTTAACCATCTCCTTCACGTTACTTTACACAAAAGACTTCTGCTGGAGCCATTTTTTGTTTTGACTCTTCTGGGCTACCGTAGACAAGGAGGTCAAACAGGGCTTATTCTAAGCAAACAACAACACGACACCTCTTAGTTTCAGCTGATTAGAAACTAATAAAACATACTTTGGATTATATATTCCATTCGTGCATATAGAAGAGTAGTTTCAGTGCTGTGGAGTGATCACAAGTCTAAATGTAAAACAGAAAATACAAAATATTTAGGGGCTAAAAAGTGTGTAACTTTGAAGAACAGACTTTTCAATGATTTCACTTCGGAATGAGAGGTTTTGTTTTCGACCTGTAATTGTTCATTATTGAGTTGTCTAGATTCTTTTTGAGAGGCTTAATAGACTGCAGTCTATAAAGCCTGTCAGAAATTGCCTAAGAGATGAGACGTCTTGACCATCTGCAGAAGATTAGTCTGCCATAGTTGCAATAAAAATACATCCACCCGAAGAGGTTTAACTTGTCTGCTGCATTCCCAAAAGAGCTGAAAACCTGATTTGATCTATAAAGGAAAACAAAAATAATGGAAGCCGATCAACACAGGTATTGAAGTATACTCAGAACTAGACACAAATAAGTTCCACTTACAAGCCCAGAGCAGAGTGGGATCCTTGAAGGCACCAAACAGTTTTTTCTCCATCAAAGAAATGACAAATCAAAGCCTCAGTACACTTCCACACCGCCATCAAAACGTGCGTCCCCATGTCTGTCCTTATATGTTCTTATTCATCTTAAAACATATCTGACACCATGTATTCTTGCTTATTATATAGTCTTACCATATGATGCAGTCCTGCTAACACTGCGGCAATCACTTTTAGAGTCTCAGGTTGAAATAACAAACTTCATAGTTTTCTTAGAGGTTTTCTCACAGAAGTCTGATTTGGAAAACTTTTATTCTGGTGTTCTATCTTAGGACTTAATTAGTAACAGACATGTTCAAGTCCTACAATGAGCATCATTACTGCAGCCAAGACTGAAATAAATACTGTAATATTCGCTTTACCGCTCGCTGTATATAGAGAGCGGAAACTCCACTGAGACTTCACAGCTACTATGATCCAACTGGCCTGTGATGGATGCTCGGCAGCGATGTCTTCACCTCATCTAGTTTCATTACTTCTTGTCATCCAAACATGAGACGGACAGAAAGACAGTGAAACCGAGGTATCATATTTTTGGAAAGACTCAATGTATCACCCTGTGTTTGTTTCAAAAGGTGTTTGATTGGTTCACTTCAAAGTCTACGTGTATCAAGAGATTCAGCTTGGATTTAAAACACAATAATAAATGGAAAAGAGAAGCTATTGAGAAGAAGATAGATCATAGCAACTAATCCCAAACCACCCACATACTTGTAGCATCCAGCGCTTCCAATTAATTTGTTTTGAAGTTCAGGGCGTCTGCTTTGTTTTTGTGTTGTGTGGGGTTGTGACACCGAATGTGATATCATTAGTGCCGTCTCTGTTAGTGACTGCGCACTCCCTTCGTCTCTCTTCATCAGTCTTTGTTTCTCTTGTCTTTTCCCCCCTTGCTTTCATCTCAGATCAGAGGATCAAAGTCATAGTTTTCCACCTCATCTACCACTTTTTTCCCCACAACTTTTTCTCTAAAAATACTAGAGTGACAGTGAAGCTGCATGTGTCAAGTCTGTCAAAAATTCCCACAGCTTTCTTCCTTTCCTTTCTCATTTAATGCATGTTTTCACTATGCATGTCTTCACGTTTCCTCAGCCACTTCTCATTTCATCCTCTTCTTATACTCTGCCGACACATCCTGCCTTACTTTTTCATGTCCGTATATTTCTTGCTCCCGCGTCGCCCACACGCATTTCAGAAATAAGGACCAGAGGAAAATCCCTTGGCAGGAGTAAGCAACCAATCATGTATCATCTCTGGCATGACCTTTAACCTATCAGAAACCAGATCAAAGCAGGAAGTGGAGGCCATCTCTAGGAGAAGATGTGAACCCCTCTACGAGAAATGGCCCTAAAATGATAAAAACAACTCTGGAGCAGAGAGTGAAAGGAAGAGTCTTAAAGTGGTTCTTAAGGCTTAAGTAGGAAAGAGCGAGGCAGAGAAATATTAACTGAAGGAGCTACAGAAGGGCAGACAGCACTGCTAACACATGCTATCATTATCTTTCAACAGAAAAAAGGGAATAACAAGCATCCAGTTTAATCATTTCCGATCGAGTTTGGCGAGACTTGTCACAAAACGCTTTAGGGCTGTAATTTCCAGAGAAAAAGCATAGTTCATTTGTTAGTCACTCCTTTATCTTTCTTTGAATAATTATGGCATGGCTCTTTGTGCGCGGTTTAAAACCAAAGTTTAATACCAAAATAGGAATTACATGCCTGTTTTTTGACGTGTTAGATGTGTTTGACATGGGAGGAGTTCAGGATACGTTCTCTTTCTAATGGAAATGCAAAGATGCTCTGTGGAACGGTTTCATGTATATTTTATCCACAATGAGATGCAACTCTTTATTATTGATGGCCAACTGCTCAACTGTCTGTCTGCTGCTCTTGCCCTCCTCTTTGGAATAGTTTAAGTTACAGAAGGAGACTCATAAGTGAGTCATGACTTCCCCAATGCAGGAGGATTATAATGGGAACCAGCCCCCTGGGTTAACTTGAAGGAAGGAGATGGACGATACCAGGTTGAAAAACATGACAACATTGATTCCCAGTTGTCCAGAGGCGGTTCATTATTGAAAGTTATAATCCAGAACAGTACAGCCTTGTTTACATTATCGGCTGGGTCAGGTGCATTTTAATGCACTCACTCAATCATTTATTGATTGTTTTTGCATCTGATGGATTCATTCATTAATTTAAATTATCCCAGATACAAATATACATTTTATCGAGTAAGGTGTTCATCCATCCATAGTTTATCATTTCTTTATACATTTCTTTTGACTGGAAAAATAAGAATACAGTTCCACACAACTCCTATATGATAAGAAGAACAGTTGTGACATTTACACCAATTTGTGAAGAGAAGCATTCTGAAAGTGACCTGACCTCTGACGAAACTAGAGAGATTTTGAACAGTAAGTACCACAATATCTGCCTTTAATAGAATATTAACCAGTAATCATTAAGTCTGAATTCAGTAAAATATGGGCCTTAACATTCCAGTCAGCCTGTCGTTGCAGCTCCAACAGTTAATGATTCATAGTACACGCCTTCATTTTCCGGTTCTGGTTTTTCTTTTTTTAATCCTCATACTATCTCCAGGATTAAAAATAAGAACCAAACACTCAATTCTATTTGTAATACCCCCATGTAGAGGTTAATTTTCCATCTTTCAGAGAGAATGAAATTAACGAATGAGCAGATGATGCACAGGCTGGGGTGACTAAGCATTCACACAATAGAGTGTCAATGAGAATGTCTGTGTGTGTGTGTGTGTGTGTGTGTGTGTGTGTGTGTGTGTGTGTGTGTGTGTGTGTGTGTGTGTGTGTGTCTGTGTCTGTGTGTGTGCGCGTGTGCGTCTGTGATGTTAAAATCACAGTAAAAGGTCTCTCTGTGCGCACAGTTCGGTCATAAATCGATGCCGTCTCCCCAGGGTGCAAATCATAGTTTTACTATCTCTCACCATCTGTGTGTGTGTGTGTGTGTGTGTGTGTGTGTGTGTGATAGTGACTCTCAGAGAAAGAGAGAAAACGCACACACCAAGCAGGTATGCACGCTCATTGATTTGTGTTCATATTGACAAACATACAGACAGAATGTGATGTTACGTCTCATTAGTTATTGCCATTTTCCTAATACCTCTTGAATGTGTATGCTGATGCAAAGGCAGCTGTTGAAGTTAAAACATCTCTTACTTTGTGGTGCCTTGACACACGCACTGTCTCTGTTCACATCATTTGGCTGTGAACAGTGACAGTAGTAACAACAGCAGCTAAGACTTTGGGAGTACGGAGGGGAGGCCCCGCGCCAGAATTTGTCTCTGTTCATGCACAATGTGAGAAGAAACATGAGGCTGCATTTAATTTCCTCCTGCAGACGTTGAGCTGTTCCAACTCAAAATTCCTTGCCAGCTGTCATAGTCTCTGTTTATATTCATGAATTCAATCTGAATGTTTGAGAGATTTTTTTGTCAAAACAGAGTTGAGACTGCATTGCCGGATACCTATCGGCTTTAATAAAAGTCTGCCCTATCTGCTTATTTAGCTCAAAGCTTTTGTTGTCATATCAGACTTACCACTGACACAATTGAATGTGATTGTTCATATCCGTACCTTTTTGGAAAAAAGACTGCTTTACATGCAGGGGGAGTCATACACAGCTTTCAAGTTTGGAAAGGACTCATCCTTTGATCAGGAGATGTCATGGAATGATTTTTCGTGCATCGCATTGCATTTTATAGCGCAGAGACAAAACTGCGTTATGAATGAGAGGAAAACATATTTTGTTGAGATTATAATTTACTTTTGATGTATCATGAATACGTTTTAACTGACTCCCCGGAAATCCACATGAGGACGAGGTCGGAGTGGTGGATTGAGAGTCCAGTTACGTTGTATGGGAACTACATTTTGGAGAAGACAGAATTCCTTTCATCTTAAATCCTCATCCCACCATTTGGTGCCCTCGTAGACATCACAGGTGTACTTGTTTTGTCATATCTCACAGGTGCTTTATTCTATCCTTCCAGTTTTTCATGACTTTGTATATCAATTGTTTTTCAATGGATTCATATCCTTGATTACAATGTCAGTTTTTTTGAATGAATTCATTTTAGAGAATCATTTTATATAAACCATGAATCGGTGGAACCCGGTCAAAAGCACTCAACTGAAACAAAAGCAGTTTTAATCGATACAAAAGAATAGATCAAATGGATGTCAAATGGATTAAAGTAGCACACTGTCAGAGGGGTACGGACACTCTGACAGTCATTGGTTGCTTCTACAACAGCTAATCAGTAGCTAGTTCCTTTATGTGGAATATATTGATGGGATGAGGGTCAAGGAGATCACCTGAAGCATCCTTGATACTCCAAAAATATTGCTTTTGTGCCATGTGACTTTTTGGTAACGATGTTTTTGAGTGTCTCAAATTTCACTGTTAATTACAAGAACACAACTATATTCCTTAAAATAACACAATGCTTTGCCTTTCAATTATGTGAAGTCCTGCAACGCCACACACCAGTGGAAAATGCTATTACATGTTTAATATAGTTCCCAAGTTGAAAGAGCACTAGAGAGTAAATTATATATCTTGCATTAGCTATTTTGGAGGGAATAACACATGATATATTTTTTTACACTGTGAAAGACACAGAAACAATGGTGTTTCCATGACAACAATGGAGAGGTTCAGCAACCACAATGGACATCACTGGGGCCAGAATTCTGTTTGGACATATGCACTCACCCCGGTGAGTGCTGGCAGCCAACATGAGGGACCAAGTGACCGAGAAGCCAGGTTTATGAGGCACTTTGTATCAGAAAGCCTAACCTCGGAGCTGCTTTAAGTGATTTATGGCCACAAGGGGGGCAAAGAGACTCAAAACAAACTTACTGAAACACAGCTCTAATGGATCACAAGTGAAAGAAATGGTATTGTTCCACCGCATGCTGTCAGAATTGCTTCAACGCTCCAAGGCATAGATTCTTCATCAGGTCTCTGGAATTGTATAGAGGGATGAGCACCTTGTTTTCAACAAGAAGTCTATACAACAATATATTCTCTACCTTGGTGTTATGATGGCGGTGGAGAGCGCTTACAAAAGAGTTGTTTGGACAGAAAGTGAGGTGACAGTTAGATGTGGCATGATTGTATACAGTCATAATGTCAGTGGAAAGATGTAAGGGGACAACATGCGTGAGTTTCAACAGTTTCAACATCCCCTTACCTATTCTCACATTATCTTCCATTGTACATGGTTACAAGGTTACACGTTGATTATCTGTCATTGTACTTCAGGGTTGCACAACACAATTCAGATTGTAGTCCCAATTTGCTACATTGAAAAGAAAACAACAATACAACTATATCAGATAGGGATGTTGGAGCATGACTGAAGGAGTCTCACAGCCAGCGGAAAGAAGCCGTTTTGAAGTCTGGTGGTTCAGCAGCTGATACTTCTATTCCACTTTCCAGACAACAACATGGTGAACAGGTTGTGGCTGGCATGAGTTTTGACTTTTATTATCCACAGAGATCTTTGCGGGCTCCCCTTCTCACCAATATCACTGATGCTCAGTACATGAGTGCCAATGATGTTCTCTGTAGTTTTAATCACTCACCGTCGCCCTCCTGTCCTGTGCCATACACATCCCATGCCAGTTAGTAATGTTTGCAGTGAGGATGCTTTCTATTCCTCTTCTGTAAAAACTGACAAGAACTTGGCTCCACCTCTGCTCCATTGATGTTGACAGGTGTGTGTGTGTGTGTGTCTTCGCCTCCTTTAAAAAACAATCTGCGACATGGTTTTACGGAAGTTGAGCAGTAGGCTGTTCCCTAAGCGCCACTCTCCAATGTAGTGGATTTCCATTCTTTAAGAAGTAAGAAGTCTTCTTGTTGTTTATGACCTGGCCGATGACGGTAGTCTCATCTGCAAACTTCTCAACAGAGTTCTCTTCATATTTGCAGTAGTAGTCATGAGTTTACAGCTTGAACAGAAGGCGGCTATTTGTCCTTTGATTGTCATTTTTATTATTAGTATAATGCCTATATAGCCCCTTAAAATAAATTATGAGTACTTATTCCACCACTGCTAGAGGGAAATAACACAAACCTAATGAGGCTGAGCTGCCACATAAAGCATGCGTGGGGTGAATGATCAACTAGCCGTCTATTGAATTTTGGTCAACTATTTAATTGCGTTACACCTCCGGATTGGCCCTATAGCTCTGGAAATTCTTGACATATGCAGGAGCTTGTCAGGATTGCAAGCATTCAGAGAAATCCTAGCCTCAGATAACAATGTTCACAATCTATCTAAAGGACACAATGCAATGCAATGGATAGACGAATACATCAAAGACTCTGTGCTGCACAATTGATGCTTTGGTATCCAAGAGCATGTTCACTCACTGTGCTTAAAATGTACAGTGCCACCACTGTGTTCCATGCCATCTCATCTCACCTTTCAAAATATATGCCTCTTCACAGGCCCCCGGTGCCACATATCACCATGCTGTATTCACCTCACATAACACAGCATGGAGAAGTTTGCGTGTGCATCAAGCTGAGAGTCCCACTTTTAAAACAGGCTTCTCAAAGCTGCCCAGAGGAGGCCCATGAATTATTCATGTTCATTTACACAACCTCCTATCTCCTTATCATGGGTTCATCACACTTTAACTACTGCTCACTTGCTCACTGTAGGGTGAAGAAACCGTAGCACACTGTACTGAAATACATTGGTACAATCTCCCGCTCAAAATCAAGTTGACTACTGAGGTCTCCAATGTGTCATGCATCAGAAATTTCATAGAATTTCAATGTACAATGTAATCCCACCACCAAAGACGTTAGCATAGTAACTGTGAGTGTATATGTTAGAATCAAAACCCCAGGATGATCTTCTTCCTAAAAAAACATGCTCCTGCCACATGCTAATGATCTATTTGCACATTAACCGCTGGCTAGCCACTTGGTTCTGCCAGCCTCCAGCAATTCTACGACAATGTGAATCGAAGCATCGTTTCCTGTATTAAATTAGCATGGCGGGAAAGGTGGTTCATCGGATGTCTTTTGCTTAAAAAAAGAAAGAAGAAAAAGCCAATGAGGACAAAAAGATGCAATTTCATTCATAAGATAATCTAAAGGATAAACACTTTTAATCCTCTATATTAATTGCTGTGTCTGAGTCCTTGTGTGTGTGTGACTTTGCCTATGTATGCCATGGGGATAAGAGCAAGCTATGGCTGTCAGAATAATGTGTTTTATGTCAAAATAGACGAGTTAAACCACCTCAGAGACGGAATATTTTAATTACTCAATGTGTGTGTGTGTGTGTGTGTGTGTGTGTGTGTCTGTGAAAGTACGTTTAAGTGTCTGTGAGTGTAAAAGCTTGACTCGCAGTAATGCGTGTAAGGTGTTTAGAGAAAAAAAAAACACACCCTGCATTGATAATTTATTACTTCAAACCACCATGTTCAGCTCAGAGGAAATAAACTAGTTACATGAATCTGGAGATTTAAAAAAGGAAATGGCAGCTTTAATATCTCACTTTGACGGCATGTTAACCTTTTCTTTGATGCGAGCAAGTCTTCGTTCCCGTTGCACAGCATGCCACCAAAGTTATGGCAGTGAATTTAATGAATGTTTTGCTCCACTCCGACTCACATCCGTCCCTTGGTTTGCTTCATCATCTGCAGCCACACACGGCGTCAACAGGCTAAAACATATCAGCTGTTAAAGACAAATATCTGCCTGTATGTTTTTTTTGAAAGAGCATGTTGAGAAAGCCATAGGAAACTGCCCACTAACAGAAGGCACTTGATGTGTTTTTTGCATGCGTATTTTCCACAGACCCTCTGCACACCTGTCGTCGCCAAGGCAACATCTATCCTGCCCCTCCTCCTCTCTATTCAGCAGGGGAAATCAGAGATCTGAACGACTGCTGTCTTCCTGCGCCTCTCTCCACCTTCCCTTCAGCCAGCGGCACACATTCAAGCCCCCGTTCCCCCGTCTCCCTAGGGGCAGATGGAACCTCAAATGGAGGTTTAATGAAATCTCAGGGATTGTCCCGTGGCTTGATCACTCGGGCTCCCCGCTCACTTGGAGCCCCACTTCAGCAGTGTGTTGGAGAGAGGGAGCACAGTCACTAATTGCAGAGCCTCAGGACAAGCAAGGGAACAAGAAGAAAAGAGAGAGATGGCAGCACATGTTTCTAAAGGCCACGTGTGTCACACAGAGACACGCTCATATACATGCACATGTACATAAAGTACATGAAGTACATACATACATACATATATATATATATATATATATATATATATATATATATATATATATATATATATATATATATATATATATATACTTGCTCTTGTAAAACTGCAATCAAGGTCCTGCCAAATACCAGCCCCTTGTGGCGCTGATTGTTGAAATGAATATTTAATTAACACACTGACAGTACAGTAGGCGGTGCTGCTGTGGATCATTGAAGCTCGGGTAATTAGAATCTTCCAGAGCAGTCGGAAGAGCACAGCTATTGTGTGTGCATTGCATAGACTATATATGTGTGTGTGTGTGTGTGTTTGTGTGTTTGTGCGTGCGTCCGATTAGTTCTCAGAAAGAAAAGATCAACAGGCTGGGAGCCATGTGCAGAACGAGTAATTGTTGATGCCCACACAAAGCCTAATGAAAGAGAAACTATAATGGGAACATAAAGAAAGTTCATTTTCAAATTGAAACTTGATGAAACGTTATTGCTAATGAACTGTTGCTGCTTCAGTGAGTTATGTAACAGCTGACCATTTTCCACGAGTGCTCCAAACACAGATTGACTGCTATACTAATTTTCTATTAAATGTACTTCGTGCAAAGGTTAACACAAAATGGTTCCAATTCCAATTTGAATATAAGTTGTGTCATGCTTTTGGGTACCTTTTTCAGACCAACCGCCACCAAATGGAAAGTAAAGGTGTGAAGTATGTTCATCAGACATCTGCATTCAACAACATAATTTGTAAGCAATGGGACAATATTTTGGTAACAGAAGCATTCTAGTGTATGTCTATAATATTGACAAATCATGTCAAAGCAGGCGTTGGTTAGTTGATATACAACAAAAAAGGAAAAAGACATTGACCGACATGCAATCTTGAAACACATGTGAGACACATTTTCAACAATTTAGCTTTATATTATACTGTAAATTGAGTGATTACTGGCTACTTTTTTAAACTCCAACTCCAGCCTCATGTCTCAAGTTTCTAACAGGAGGTCTTAGCCCAGATATCCCTTATCCAGATATTAGTTTTCTGGATATCTGCTGGCATCACTGGAATCCCTGAAATACGCCCTCAGAGGCTAAATCGCCACCAGACCGATAGTGTTCCAAGATTGTCATGCAAGAGTCCCTTTTCATCACACACTGGCCATTAATGTTCATCTGTTATTACAAAGCAACCATAATCTCTCTTTAACTATAGCCATGTGTTTTAGTTGCCTTTGCCTTACCATAAAAAAAGTTATCGTAATCATGGTCTCTACTTACCTTCATCTTTACCGTTGCTGGGGTGCGCAATTAGACACACATTTGTAATATAAAAATTACAGAAAATGATGCAAGATTATGTTGACTAGTCCAAAATCAACAGCCTTGTCGACCTTAGAGTTGATATTGTCCCATATCGTGATCAACATCGTGATGGAGGACTTTTATGACACGTCATTTCTCAGATTAAAAGTTAGTATACATTAAAACACGAAAAATGCTCAACTATTACGGATCAACTGGTTTACATAACTCCTTGACACGTGTTGATTGTTTGGGAAGACGTTTCACTCAATAATCGATGACATGACAAGTAAAATAAACAGTACATTTTGGGCTATACATTCTCAATCACTTAGAATATGTCCACTGTGCGTTGTGGGTGCGAACAAAAGCGCTCAGTTATTATCCGTGTAATTAAAGCTGACCTGCTCCTTCTCTCCTGACGATCAGAGACAATGTACGTTAGGCTAAACGCAACGCTCATCAAAGCACGGCATCTGTTCCAGCCCATAGCTTTATTACTGTGTTTCCCCCCCCTGTGTCCCGTTGGTGCCGGCTTTAATTAGCAGAACCAGGAGAAAAAGATGACTTACCTGTCAACCTCTGCAAACATTATTATTATTATTATTATTTGGAGCTTTGCTATTATATCCTCTATGCAAACACTTGACTCTAATGCATCTCTCAGGAGTTTGCGTGCATGTCTTATTGTGTAGTGTTAATGCTGGAGAGTTATCAATGTGTGTCTTAATGTGTGTGAGCATTATTAAGCACACAAGCTACTTGGTAAAAAAAACACACACTACTCATTCCGATATTAGCACGTTTCTCAGCGCACAATGAGATGCAACTGTGTTTGCAGCAACCGGTAGCAGGCCACAGACAACATAAACAGCAAGCAATGAAAGCTAATCAAAGATTTATTTGCAGAGGCAATTTACATCTGATTACTGCTGCGGTGTCCTGAGTTAAGCGAATGATTTCTGAAGTTTCACCTGTTATTTTTTGCAGCAGATCGGGGCTGCCAGCCTCTTGTTATGCAGCCTGTGTGAATGATGCCATCTGCTCATCATCACTTAAATGTTTTTGTCTGAGCCAATTATGTTCATTAAGAATGCGAGACAGATCTGAGGGCATGTGGCATGCCAGACACCACGTCCATGTCCCATATTAACCCCTGAAGTCAGAGGAGAACACAAAGACGCACCCGTATACTCAGCCGGCAGCTAAGCTCCCCTTTATATTAGTGTAGTTATGCTTAATTTAATATCAACACATTGATGTCATTACTGAAATGATTTGAGTCAGATTATTTGAATTATTTAGGCTTATGGTGCATCAGCAAGAGTTACACACACACACACACACACACACACACACACACACACACACACACACACACACACACACAGGAAGTGCCAAATCAGGGTCACCTTTTCCCACCAGGAAGACATCACCAAAAGAAAACATAACTTGTCTGTGACTCATTGACACAAATATCACAATCGTCAGTAGAGATGACAAATATCAGGTGACAAGACATCTCTCTCTTCTACTCCCACGCTCCTTTTTTCTGAACACACACACACACACACACACCGAAAACAAACACAAAACATCAGTAGCTCTTGGATTTGGTATCCAACTCTTGTTTAAGATGTGGAGCAGTGTAATGTTAGTGAGATGGGTAGCAGGGATAGATTTAATTTAGATAGAGATTCTTCACTAGGCGTGGAGGTAAATGTATTTCGGTGATAAAAAAGAGCAAATCTTCTTCTCAAAGTCTCTGCTTGCCCCAGAATTTGAATGAGACTCAAGTGCTCTCTGGAGTATTGAGAAATGCATGTGTTTGTCTGCTTGGGTGTGTCTGTTTTGGCTGAATGTGTGTTGCCGTATCTCTGTGTGCTTTGCAAGGGAGAGCACTTTGATGGAAGGCTGCCCATGGATGAACGACACGCAATTTCTGTCTCACTGGCTCTTGTCTTTATCTGCTCCGCACACTGCAACATGCTGCGCCCCCAAATTGACTCTGCCCCCACAAAAAGTTCTTGTTTTGAACTTCTCTGTGTTGCTGTCATCTTTGTTTGTTGTTTTCTTTTCAAGTAGTTTGAGTCATTTCCAGCCAGGATGACAGGGTAAAACCACCAGGGCCTATAAATAAGACATCTGATTGTGGATCTTATTCTATGTTTCCTTGTCAGCTTCTTTTAGGTTATGACTGAGTTGTTCTCCTCAGCACAGTCCACGGCATAAAGATAGTGTTAGAAAGACAAAACTGATCAAATAACGATGACTTTCATGGTGCAGATGGTTTCATTTTTTACATAGCAACATGGTTGTTGACTCTTTGCTTGTAATGCCACAGAACGGCACAAGAATACATGGTATGTATACAATTGACTGGCATGTTAAGAAAAAAAGGAAAGACATGCAAAGAAAGAAAGCGCAAAAGACAGACAACTATCAGAAAACTGTTCTACTCACCCCATATAAAATGTATAAGTCAACGACATCTTAGATATCGGATTAAAATAAATTAACATTTGTCAAAACAACATTGGTTGGATAATTATCTTGTGATGCAATCAAGATTTCTTGTATTAATATGTGTGGGCCTTTGTGACTTTATTTTACAATTGAAAGTAAAGAGATAACAAGAAACAAGGGAGCAAGAGAGATTAGGAGGATGTGCAACAAGGATTCCCAGCCTGATAAAAGGTGTTCCATCTTACAGTAAGACTACTATGAGTCTTATCTGCAGTCAAGCCAAAAAAGAACCTGCTTTTGATATCTTGACAGATTAGAGAGTGAATCATTATTCAACAACAAAGTTCTTGGTATCTGGAGCACAAAATCAATTTATATTATATTAGACACGTAATACCAAAACAATTGGCCACTCTACATGCCATACAGGCTTTTACCCTTAATCTAAATGTAATAAATCTAAAATAAAGGTGAGATGGCTGGGATGGTACTGGATAATTCTAGTGATGTCCATGGCAGGCAATAAAGCTTGATAAGGTCAATGTATTGTACATTTCCATTTTCGGAAATTCTTAAAACCATTCATTTATAGGGAAGTATAGTGGTAATTCAATTTAATAGAGGGGTGAAGAATAAGTACAAGTAAGTTGTGATTTATGAGAGCAAAAGGTTGAGGTTGTGGCTGATTATGTTATGGGATGTACTATTTAAATCCATGGATGAGTATTCAGCCAGAAATGATGGGACTCAGAAAAACAAGCTGTTCATAAGCAAACATCAATCTGCAGTCTTTAGTCCCTCGGAAGAGTGCTCCGAAGTCACTGCAAAGCATGCTCCGGGTGAGCACAGGAGAGTGGCCAGAGAGAGTGAGGAGAAGTAATGGACACTTGGTCCGAGGCCAAGGTCAAGCAGATGGAGAGAAGGGATGGCAGGGGAGATGGAGAGGGATGTATAGGGGAGTAGGGGTGGCCTTTTGGGTCGGATTCAGCTGGTGTTCAGGGAGCAAAGGCAGCTCTGTTCCAAACCCAGAGCGCTGAAGCTGAACTAACGAGAATGTAATGGCCCTCCATCAAGCACTCCAGCAGCTCGCCAGCATGAGTACTCACACTCATGCACACTCACTCAGTAACACATATTCAACTTTTACTGTAAGTAGACATGTATGCCAATAGACCTATTTTCAATTCTAGATAAGCAGAACCTGCAACTCATTGTGGAACATATGCACTTAATGTGATATACAGTGCAATAAACTCAGATGACATGAAATGGACACCTTGCAAAGTCAAGTTAATAGAGGCTACCACGCCTTTCTTGTAAGTTTATACACATTTACAGCATCAGACATTTATAATTTTATACGTTTGACCTGACTCTGGGTAGTAATTCACATATCTGTGTTTTATTCTTTTTCTTTTTACACAAATGCATATTAAAATGTCCACCAAATGCACTTGGATTCACAGACATGCATGCATACTTTCATGTATAGACATTATATAGACTTGCACTGAATGTATAAAAAACACATGCGGTATTTCTAGAAAGAAAGTTCAAGCAGAAAAAGGGTGCTGTGTTATTGCAGTTTTAAGTCAAGTGACACTTAAAAATCAGATATGTATCCAGTGTACCTGGTGTTACAGACAATTCTAACCTCTGCTCGATGAAAGCTGATATTTGTCAGAGTGGCCAATTACGATGACAGGATACACGGTAAACTTCACCGCACAGTTAGCATTTAATTACGACATCCTCAACGGGTCCACCACATTTTAGCTCTGCCAATCTGCCTAATGGTGAGAGATGAGCGCTAATGATTTTAACACATGCTTATTCCCATGCACATACACCTACACACATTCACACATTACTGTCACCAAAATCTACAGTAACAAGCACTGCGAATTCAGCCTGATTCAATTAGAGAAGGATTAAGCAGAGCCACTGATATGAAGGCATGTGATATAATATTAGACATCAGTGCTGGAGACACTGACAGTGCATCGTGCCGAGGCCAGCGAACAGAGGGAAAAGCCGAATGCTCTGACCTCCCTGGCATCGCATTAGTTGACACATATGTCCTCCGGCAATGAGATTGCTGACAGCTCATTGAGTCTTAAATTATGTGACACGATCGGGCAGGACCTGACTGTACAAGCTCTTATCTGGCTAGCCAGACTCACACACACACACACACACATTGTAATTGTCACACACCACTGAAAGACAAAAAACATATTTCCTATGTATTCAGTATGTATTCACAAGATGTACATCACTTTGTACATGCAACAGCTGCCTAAGTTGACACAACAGTCCTCATGCTGTCGCGCTGTCAGCTTGATTAACTAATGACTCAGACCTTAAAAGGCTTGAGATGCTACTTGCCTTGTAATGGAGTCTGGCCCCCGTATTTTTGTACTGCTCTAAAAGGCCGATAGAGAAATAAATAAACTAGCGAGAAGCACGTAAGACATGGAATTTATTACCTGTCCAGCTAATTAAATGGCTAAAGATATATAGGAGAGAGTGGGATGAGGGGCGGAGTGGAAAAACACAGGAGAAACGGATTGCTGCGTCTGATAAATTTCCCTCCCTTTCTTCGTCCTTCCTCCTCACACACACTTCATTGTGCCGAGTGACTTGCGTGGCAAGCTAGTTTGTGTGTGTGTGTGTGTGTGTGTGTGTGTGTGAGCGTGAAGGAGTGCAAATGTGCACGTATTTCTGTTAAAGAGGTCTTAAGCATAGCTGCCACCGACCCAACTTACATGACATCAATAGTCAGGGAAGCACCACAAGCCATTAGAAACTGGGGGGAAAACAATACTTCAAATTATGTCGCAATGTTCTTCTAAATGAAGTACAAATGGCTTGTTAGGCTTGTTTTGCTGGGGATTTGCTGTTTTGACCATTGCGTACGCACAATCACATTCCCAGGTGACTGTCTTGTTCACTCAAAACACTTTTGTCCAATTATGCACCATAGCGCTGAGGGGTGCATCCAGCTCATTTACTCCTAATTCCTCCTCAAACTTTGACTGTGACTGTGGCCCGATTGTTTTCAAGGTTACTCTCCATCCATGATTCAATTTGTCCTGGTTCTTTTTCCACCCGCTGTTCCCATTGTGGTGGCCGGCCCCAAGAAGGAGTGTCAACATGTAAATTGATAGTTTTTGACAAAAAAAAAAAAAAGTGAGAATATGCCATGGGGCTCAGCTGGTGAAAAAGGCAATTCCACTTCCATTAGGCTTCTCTCCTCTGTCCTGCAGTGAAGCGGCTGTCCTATTATTGTGCGCCTATTAGCAACTAATTTAGAAAGGGGTATTGCGCTCAACTGTTTACCAGCTTGATTGAGACCAGAAGGCTTTGTCTTGCGGTAATTTCTCTTTGATGTCTCTCTTCTTTTTTTTCCTCAGTGGACAAGACCTTTAGCTAACCTTTCTTTCACTTCAGTCTCTTACTCTGCAGCCAAATAACAGAGGACTTTGGTCCAAAAGATGGTACGCCCTCTTTCTGTGTATGTGTGCATGTTTGGTGACCACCCAGAGAAGTCTACCGGGACCCAAAGCTGATTTATGTCATGAAAGATTGAAGGGGGTGGGGGAGCGAATGCCAGCTTTGACGTGGATGCTGACTGACCCACTGGCAAACAAAACTGAGTGAGAAAAAAATATTGAAGTGCAGCTTTTCCCCATTTGACGTGAGCCTGCTGTGATGAACACCGTCAGAACTGTTCTCTGTCTGTCCGCCTGTCTGCCTCTTTCATCTCAGCAGACATCTCAACTGAAAGAGGGTGGAGAGAGAGAGAGAGAGCGGGAGAGCACATTAGATGAAATGATGTTGACCTGGGGGAGCTCTGATGTTTCTTTGTGGACAGCTAAAGCCACCTGTAGGCTCCTACACAAACAGACAGCGCTGGGTTGTAGAGACATAGAACTAGACATGCACAAGCCCACACCTATGCACTATCAAAACTTTTTAAGACTACTAGCCAGGGTAAAATATATTACATAATATAAAAACCTTGAAACTGGAAACATTAGCACACTATGAGAGTAAATCTGTCTCCAGCCTGGCTAGGACTGCTGGGACTCTTCCACATGAGAAAAACTCCAAAGTAGTTTGACCGCCTCCGCCTTAATCCTTTTTGATACAAAAGACAAATGGAGTCCATCCCTCCTTTATTGCAGACTGACCTCTGGAAAACCCCATTTTCCCGTCTCAAGTTGTGGGTAAAAAATTCCACATAAAATCTCTTGAACTGTCAACAATACTGAAAATGCTGTCGCACTTTGCTCCTCTGACAGGCATATCATGGTGAGGACAGACAATATGACAGCCTCAAGCAGCAGGATGGCAGGTGTTCAGGAGATGACCCGGCCACTAAACACGAGTGCTTGGTTAGAGCTGCCCCGTACAGTGGTGCACACTACACAGGGCCCTTATTTGAAAGCGTGATACAGGAGTAGAGGGTCCACTTTTTAGTGCTGGCGTGTGAAGAGTTTCAGATCCCAAGTCACATCTCTTACATTGTGTGTTAACCCACCTCCAAATGTTGGTCGATAATGATTAAACCCCATCTACAGTTAAAGTTTATGCTGCTGTCATTTCATCCTGCTACGAAGGCTATGGAGAGAGATTCCGAGGAACTTTACAGTCAAGTCCCTCATTTAAAGTCCCCACAAACTCCTTTCAGTCGATAATTATTCATCCTGAGGGGTTCTTTCTTCCGCCTCATCAGATTGAGGCAGGAGAAGTGTCTCACTGACTGTGCCAAGTGCGCAATGGTGTAGTGTCGTGTCTGAGTATGTTATAAGTATGCATGGCCGTCATAAGGCGGACACAGTAGCTGATCCTTCATTCGCCTCACTGGCTGTGTGACGCCAAATATAAGACTACAGTGCAGCGGAAGTGTAGCCTCTGCAGGATGTCTTGGTGCACTCCACTAGAGCCTGAACCTCATTCATGGCCCTCATCAGAAGAAGGGGTGCCCTTTGATCTGTTTGTATCTACGATATGGATCTCTGTCTTGCCCGACTCATTCCAACAGATCCATAGTCTGTTTTCACAAAATCTATTAAACCCTCTGATTTCGTGAGTTACGTTACATTCACAACTGGGAGCTGAAAGTTCCTGAGAAACGTGTATGGTTTGAGTGCTCCACTCCAAAAACCAACATCAAATTGCGAGACCTCATGACTCTGAGCTGGACTGCTAATCTGTGCATGGGGATTCTTTTGTTGATGGAAAATGCCAGCACATTTAGAACATGCTTTGCAATCTTTTCACACTCATTTACATAATGTAAATGAGTCATAATGAGCATAGTTGCCAGCGCCGTTACTTGTTAATTACAGTTAATTGCTCTGTGAATAACAAAGTGGATGCACCCCCCCCCCGCACCCTTACCCCCGCACCCTCCGGCTTGTGTGCAGTCAATGACATGTATGGGGGAAGCTGCTGACTCCGGTTCCAATTAGTAACCTAACACATTTGTTGTATCGCAGCTTTGTTGCCATTGTGTCCAGCAAGCGCAGTGAATTTGGCCGACATGTCAATACGTCAGTGCTCTTATTCAAACAGTTAGTTGGGCCACACCCAGAGAGCTTCAACAGAAGAAAGTAGAGTGAGGTAAAGTGAGGTGAGGGAGGCTCACCACAAATAGCCCCTAGATTGGTCAGCTAGGGTTTAGGATCGCTTTATTGCTTTTCTTTCATTTCCGTTTAATTATAATAATGAGCCTACAAAGTTTGCCCCACACTTGTTGTAGCAGGTCTGGAGTTAGTTTAGCGGTGATGTAATAGTGAATAAAATGGTAGTCGTGGTCTCTAAATTCAGAACTGAACTGGATTGTGTTCATTGACATGCTTATGATATGACATTTAACAGTGATGTTCAAAGAACACTTTAATTTTTTTTTCAGATACAAATTTTGATAAGGCCTTTCACTGAATGTCCACATATGACATCTAACGTAGCAAAGCGAGCCGTTCTCATATTTACTCTTTTGCTTGCTGCTGCATCTTTTAATGGATCTTTGTGCTAAAATAATGATTCCACAATAATGTGTCCTCCGTTATGATTTTGCTTTTCTGTGAAGAGACAGATGGAAGGGACGCTTTTACTCTGCAAGTTTATGGAGGGAATATTTACCCATAGACCTATCACGATTGTCATACAACTCCATCACCATTAAAATTCAATTAGATGGAAGTCACAAAATGCTAACGACACCAATCTGTTTGCAATGATATTTTTCTGTATTTTGAGAGCTAAAGAAAGAGAGAAATTAAGAAACAGTTGTTTAAAAGGTCAATAAAAGGTCATTAGAAGGCTATGAGGGTTTATTTGTGCTATATGCGAGCAGAAAATTAGATATGTTTTGGTCACAAAGGGTGAATTAAAGTCTGCCTTATTGGAATGGTTCAATGTTGACATTTGCATGAAGTTGTACATTCTAGACACTATCACAAAATTGTGTGCAAAGTTTCTCTACTTTCTCATTTCGATGGTTTGTTAATTGGAACATTAGATGGACATTTTCCATCAGATGACAGTGGACACATAAGAATGGAGGGTACAGTCTGTCATTGTGTCATTGTTAAAGCAAGACTAAAAGTCTATAGCCATGCCTGTAGTTCCAGACTACTGGACTGCAATGCTTGAAGCTAAATGCTAATGGGAGCAAGCTGACAATAAATTGTGATATTTAGCTGGTACACATATGTTTGTCATGCTTACCGTCTCAGTTCAGCGTGGAAACCTCCTCACACGTGCTTAATAACAATAAACCCAAAGCATGGTGATTAGTTTGAGATATTTCAGTCTGCTACTGAGCAGCAGACTGACTTTGTCATTCCTAACAATGTAAAAACAGTCCAAGACATAAATACAGCCTCCACATGTTTGTTCATTTTGACTCAATAACTCTTTGTTGTCAGCTGTGTCATTTTCTGTCGCACATGGAATCAAGTTTGATACTTGTAGGCTTTGATGCCAGGATCTCAGACAATATCATCCTTCATCTGCACATGTAGGGCTCTGTGAACTGCAGTAATGAGACACAGGTATCACACTGTGGCACGTTAACATCCATCCAGATCTATTATCATCCATACCCAGATAGCATCCTCTCCACAGACCCTTCCTACTTCCTACTGTTGTCGTATATGTGCTATTTTAATTAATGTTTGTACATTTAATAACATAAACACTTCAACCATGTACTTCACAATAGTACTGCAGAACTACACCACATAATATTTACTAATGACCACAATGAATGAAGGTAAAGAGCTTTTAGCAGCTTCTGTAACCAGGAAACAGACTGCAGCACCTTTAAATTACTTCAGCGAGCTGTATAAGACTGAAGTGTATCTGAGCTGGAGATGTTGTAGAGAGCTGGAAGCTGGGATCATTACTCCCCATTATGGTGAAGTGCAGCGTGATTTTTAGCCAGAACAAATTGAACATGGGGTCACTTAGTTTTTACAGGGGGTTGGGACAGTAAACATGGCTGTAAACATACTTTTACTGGATTTTAAAATGTCAATACAACTGTATGACAAGAAAAAACAAACTGCTGGTAACGCATCAGTATTCCAATTAGGTTTATCCTGGTCATGTTACAAACCTGCTTATACACACTCAAGAAGAAAAAGCTCACTCACTCGATGGCTGTTGAGAGACTTTTGTATACTGCAAGCATCTGTATAATCTCTCTAATGTAAAACACTTGCAAAACACATTTTCCTTTTATTGGAAAATGAATGAATGGGTGCATCATGGCATGGGTGGTTCACTCTCACTAACAGCGATGATGAAAAATAGATCTGGATAGGCTCTGATGAATGCAGCAGGTTGGGTGAAGTGATGCATTACTGATCTGTTAATCTGTCCTTCCTTCGGTCGAGCACAAGAGAAAAAAAAGGAGGTGGAGTGAATTTATAGATATTATGCAAACCATGGAGGGGATTGGTGAGAAGGTTTTGAGACACAGAGAGACAATGTCTGATAGAGCGCAGAGAGAAATTTCCCCTTGAGTTTCCAGAGCAAAAAAGCTTTAAATGACCCTCTTGTTTTTCTTTCATTGCACCTTCATACCCTTGCTTTGTCCTGCACGTCTTCCTACATCCCTTCATCCCTTCATCATTTCACCTCCTTTCGGCACTTTCTTTCTTTCTGTGTTGGTCTCTAATGGCTTGTGCTCCCTTCTCACCTTCTCACCTCTGATTGACGGACAACAGACCTCCCGTTGTCATGCTTGTTAAGTCCATTAAGGCCGGTAATCACCCGCTGCTCTTCAGGCGCTCGCTGTCTGCAAACGCTGGGCTAAGAGGGTAGGCAGTGTTCCTGCAGACACACACATATTCCCTCACCATGTATCATCCGTGCCTTTCTGATTCTTACATGGAAGTGTCTTCTGCTTACTGCAGATCCCTATATTTAATAATATCACACTGCTTTGTATCATAAATGAAAACCCCTCTTAATTACAATTCTGGTCTTATTCCCCTAGTTTACTGCTCTGTGGCAAGTATGGCTCACGTTTAAGGAACCTGCCAGTTTAGAGAACGATGCAGGGATGACACATTTTTGTAGGACAACCTGGCAGCTACACACCACACACAAGTTCCATCAAATAAAAAGGCAATAGGGTTTTTCATTGGACTTTGAATAATTGCAGAACATTAACTCTGTGGCAAGAGAGGCGCAAACAGATAACCCACACAATGTGTCACCGTACAATGAACAGTTTTTGTACGAATGAAACTATTGAGCTTTATGAGTTTTATGCTGCAATTACGAGGAATCTGGCAGACGGCAGATGGACAACTTGTCTTGACGACACAGGAAAAAACAACAAGACATTCTGCCTATTTCTATTTCCTTTTGGACAAAGCCGGGCTCTCTGTTCCCAGTCTTTCTGCAAAGCTAACTGGCTCTTGCCGCTTGCTTCAGCTTTACTGCACTATACATTGATATCAGTCTCTGTAAGGAAGCATGCAAATAAGTGGATTTCTTAAAATGTTCAACTATTCTTTTGAAATCTGTTTAATTGCCTAACTGATCTTGTTTCAGTTCCCAACTGTTAACTAGACCAAACTTGTACAAAACGAGAATTTACATTTACCTTATTTTCCAAGGTTGAGACGGAATCCAGCAAAGTGCATTTACAGGTGAGTCATGCTGAAAGGCACAATACCAGCTCTATTGTTAGTTTAGTAGAAAATAATATAGCATGCATCACACAAGACTTATAAATAAGCTGAAAACGTGTTTGTTTTTTGATCATTCCCCTGAAGTGGAAGTCAGTCAGCTCCTTGTCAAACTGTTCCCACGGTCGATTTGTCCTTGTTTTGTTTGTCCAATAACAATGTGATGGGGATTTTTTTCCCAATCCCTCTGCCCTGCAGTTCAATTAGAACACGCTGGGAACACTCTGATTTTTGTGCATTGTCGGTCCTTGTCTGTAATTGCCTTTGCTGGTGTTTCCATCGTCCCCAGAAAGTAAAGGGGATCTGCGGGGATGCGTTCATTATCCCAACACACTTTGCAACTGTTCATAATGGCTTGCCTGCACCTGTGCTGTTACTTAGTGATAAGTGACTCAAGAGCATTAGCTGTAATAATGAGTGTTTCCTTGCTGTGCTCTTCTCTTTTCCTCGTCTTCATGTTCTTTGCTTTCATCTAAAGACTCAGGGTTGGCCAAAATGGTTAGTTAGAAACAGTGTGTTTCGTACAGTCTAAACCAGCATTTCAAAGGTTTGAAAGCCACCATTCATCATGGGTGGAAATGACAAATGTAAAGCCACAATTAAAGCTCATTAAAACACAATGTGTCATTGAATGTGGTGTGAAATGAGGTTCAGATTAAATCACCTAATTTCCAAACAGTTCCAATTGACTGTCAAGTGCAGGGTGAGAAGACCAGCCATTTGATCGGTTTCAGCCTTTTGGTGCACTATGTTTTCTATTCTGTGGAGCTTACATAGAAGTCCATTAGAGGCCCTATTATGCACTGCCCCCATTATACATCTAAACAAAGAGATGGGGCATTAGGCTGAGGGAGGCTTAATGGACACCCGCTGTCCATTGTGTTTAGGTGTTTTTTTGTGTTCAAGTGTGTTTACAGTGATATAAACTTCACTGTATTTGTAACTACATTATATTCAAAGCTGTCCTTTGTAACCCATCACAGAAACCCTTTAAAATATTTATACGACGGTTTCCATTTCAAGGAAACATACAAGTACTAATACATAATAGAAAATATGTATATAAAGTAAATTAAGTGTGAGGACTAAATGGGCATGGTGTTGGAGTGTGTCACAAAGATCAAACATCATGTGGCGTGTAGACACATCTTATCAAACGCAGAACGAAACATGTGGTGTGAGGTGAGAAACAAAGAGACAGTCCCTTTGATTAAATCAAAGGGAGAAAAATAGAGAGAGAAAAGAGAGAAACCTGGAGGAAATCAAGCTACTTAAAGAAAAACTGGAACTGATGAAGAGAGAGCAAATTGAAGGTCAGATCTTCATTTAGACTTCAATCTGCTACATCGAAAAAGGTTGTAGGCCCTGCAATTACCTCACATGAAGACAGTGCTCTAAATATCTCTGTCATCCTTGATTCTCCAGTTTAGAAAACTGAGCACTGAGTGAGGTGAACGTCATTAAAATCGTAATTGTTCTGTGCAAAATCAGATGTTTGGTATGTACTCTATCATTCTCTAATCAAAGGGTTCGTGATTGAAGGTCTTCTTCACCTCCGATGCAAACCGCGGACTCCTGTATGTTCTCATTCTAGGTCTAAGGAGCTCGAGATGAGTCACCTGTCTCCCTTTCACATATTTGAGAATCCAAATTTAGCACCGCTTGTTCTATTCTCGTCCTTCACAAAGTTTTGAGGTATCAGCGTCAGTCATAACTTTGCTGCTACAAGTCCAGACTGACTATACAACTTATATCACCTGATGCTCCACCTTTAGTTAAGGAAACGGCAATATTGACCTGCTGTCTCACTTCAGACACCTCTATTGACTCAACTGCTCTTGATTCAGGAATAGTTTTCATCCTGAGACTTTGAGTCTGTCTCAACCTCAAAGGGCTTTCAAACAGTTTCTCATCCGTTCAGACATAGAAGTCGCCCTGCAAAAGTTTTTGGTTTGGTAAATGTTCATCATTTTTCTTCATATGGATTAAGTTTTGATAATATTTGTTTGATTTGATTTAGGGAGACCACACAGATGGCCAATGGTAAAAAGATAAGGTAGAGGGAGAAATAACTTCCTAAAAATGTAGATGATCACCTAAATCTTTAAAGCCTTCGTAATATCAGTACCAACATGACTCCTTCTGATTTTGTCAAGATCCAATTGGTTTGATTAAGATGGCGCACTTTGGAATTTGACAAGTTTACTTGGGAAGATTATTTTAAAACCTGACGAGAAAACAATTAAAAGTTCAATTAAATTCAGGTCCTACTTTGTTTGATCCAGGATTCATAATCATTACGTTCCTGTGTGTTTTGACAGGAACAGTACATCTCTCCCGGAGCAAACAATTAAAAAACATACTCTAAAATGTAATATCATCAAACTACTGAGCTCAAAACTTTCATTGACAATAAAACATTGTGGGCTGTGCTGAATAGCGATTTGCCAGGGGTGTTACACATTTTCAAATAATAGGTATTTATATGTATAAACCTTGTATGCATGTCGGAGATGAATCCAACTGAACTGACTGAAAGTGTCCAGGATTATGCTAATAGCACACAGGTTTACTTTAAAGTTGCTCAGTTTAGAACGGTTAAACTTCAATGAATGAACGTCTATCTTGAAAGCAGCAGATGAACTGCTTTGAACTGCAGCTGTGGATGGACTTAATGGTAAAAATAAGTCATGTATATAAAAAAAAAAGTCACAGCACCAACTGTAGTTCTCAGTCATTAACGACTTTGATTTGGAGAGCTTATTATTTCTGAAATACAACCACACATTACAGGATGTTCTCAAACACTTGTGCACCTGTTTTCACACACTCGTCTGTGCAGCTGCTCGGATATGAAACACTGACCATGTGACTGCCGTTTGTCAGATCCGTGACGATGGTCTGTCGCTTTATTATAATCCACATACACACCCACTCATCCCTTTAGGCTTTAAAGACATGCAAGGCCTGATGCTTCGTCTCATTTGAATCAATCACAGGTGACCTTATGCTGCTACTGAGGAGGGAGCGAAGCCTTGATTAGGAGTGCCTATGCTTGTTAGCCACAACGTCTGTCTGCTCTTCTGCATCCCACACATTCTAATCAGACTTTCACACACGTACACACACGCATATGCAACTTTACACGGCTGATTATTATTAAGCACAACAACCTCCACACCTTCACAATCAATGTGAAATCACCCTGTCCTGATGTTTGCTGTCAATATTAGCCATTAATGAGTTTCTTCTGCGTTAATTTCTGTAAACAAATTGAATACCTGATGAATGACAGGCATGGTGGAAAGGACCATGGTTAACAATGCACCTTTAAACCCTTGCAATACATTTGCTTGAGTACATACTGTGGAACGTCAATTATATTCCCTGCACTGTAAATGCGTACAATTAAAATAATATGCAGGTGAGCAGAGTTCAGGTTATGACTCATAGTACGTAATACAAAAGTTGAACAGTTACTAAACATTTGGGTTTGTGATTACTTGAACGTTAACACATTTAAAAAACTGCACCACCACAACGAGAAACAGGATATAATAGTTGATAGCGGTTTGCGAGTATTTTCAATACAAGATTGAACAAAAGTCAACTATTGATTTCTATTGACATTAAAACAGAAAGTTTGAAATGTGCTTTCTAGAAGATGAAAGGGGAAGACAACTAGACATGCCTCACAAGTCTAATTTCTCAATAGCCTAATAGCAGATTCTTCTTCTTTGAACTTTAAAGCCGTTTTTCTTCTTGCAGCTGCATATATCAAATTCCACAGCATAAAGAAGAGCGAGATCCCATATTGAATTTAGCATGTTGTCCACAAATCTTATTAGCTGGAAGATTTAGAGCGAGACAGACTGCAGCTTGCTCCTGTTACAGCAAAGACATTAGTCAATATTAAGTGGACTGAATGGATATATTTTTCTTTCGACTGTTTGGGATAAAGCACAACATACTTATCAGATTTCAGGGTTAGTCACTGTGCTGAGAGTCTTAAAGACTCCACATATTCAAAGGAATATGCAAGTTGCTCGTGTCCTTGATCATGAAAGAAGTCCTTTTGGATTGGCCACTGTTGTGGCATTAATAACTTTGTGAGTGTACATTGTCTGAAGACTTTGTTCAAAGTATAGCATACAATGGACACTACAACCCATGGATGGATAGCCATACATGTACTTCAATCGTGCATCTCCCCTTTGGGATCAGTTGCAATATGTTTCGTGATACTTTGACCTTTCTGTCACATCATCATTCCATTCCATCATTCAAACCGCTTATCCTATACGGGGACTGGCTGACCTTGGACAGGTCGCCAGTTTATGGCAGGGCACATATATAGAGAGACAGACAACCATTCGCGCTAACACTTACACCCACGGGCAATTTCAGAGTCTCCAATTAACCCGAGCTTCGGGAGATCCTTCACATCACCATTCCCTTCCATTATCCAAACCGTTTATCCTGTTTAGGATCGCGGCGGCACTGGCAGCCGATCCCAGCTGACATTGGGTGAAGGCAGTGTTCACCCTGGACACACCAGATTATTGCTGCATGTGTTTGATCTGTGGGAGGAAGCCGGAGAACCTGGAGGGAACCTACGCAACCACAGGGAGAACATGCAAACTCCACATGTAGGAGGACCACCATGGATCAGCCCCTCTTGCTGTGAGGTGACGGTGGCACCACCGTGAAGCCCCCACATCACCATTATTAGGTCAACATTAATCCAGTGTTAGTTCCTGGCTTGATACCTGCAAAACTATTATGGACTTTAGTTTCCATTGTTATGTATTTGCATTTCCCTTTCATGCTCCTAAATGTGATGATAAAATTACAGAGAACACACTTATTTTTGACGAAAGACAAAATACCATTTTTAGTTTTCAGTTGCTTGGCAACATTATTTTAATGGTTCAACTACTTGCATTTGGCAACCATTCTTTATTTCTCCTACAACGCAATGACAATTTCAGAGAGTAAATGTAGCTCCACCACAATTACAGCAAAAACATCCAGGGTCGACCAAGGAAACGTCAATCAAGTACAGTTTACATACACCCACCCAACGCTGAGAAGACGTCAAATAGAAGACTTCAATGAAAAGCACACAGGAAGATTAATTGAATACTAAATGACAAGTCATATAAAATGGTGTCCAATACTGAGACCAGGAAAGCGATAAAAACTTAGGGAGGAGGGAGGAAAGTAAAAGGATAAAACACAACATTTCAGTGGTCCCTCAATGCTGGCACCTTTCCCCCGCTTGGGAAAGCAAATTTATTGAAAGAATAAATAAATAGAATCTTTGGCTTGAGCTGTCTGTTTTGTAAGTCTCTGGACAAAGACAAAGCGTGGTGCAGACTGACGCATGAGGCAGAGGAAAATGAAAGTCTGGCTGTGTCAGAGATTGCCCAAGGTCCTCCTATCAACTTTCAAAATCATATAAACACTATGACTATGAGAGCTGAGGGACGAGAGGGGAGGAGAAACGTCCAGTAAAGGGCATCAGATTTAGTAAGTAAAGAGGAAACAAAGGGAAAGGGGGACAGACGCATCAAAAGAGAAACATATTTGGGAATTCAAGCACTACTGTCTGTGGCAGAAACAAAAGGCACATGAAAACAATACATTGACAAAAGTGTCATAAATAGAAGGATGCAGCGCCTTGGTAGGTGCATGGTTACAGTGCATGTCATAAAACCACAACGTCGTGGATTTAATTCAGGCCTGAGGACTTCTGTTTCACGACATATCCCACTTCCCCCTGTTTCTAGTCTGCCTCTACACTGTCATACATTTGGGGACACCGGGACACCGGGGTGGGTGCCTGAGAAGGAAAGAAACATTTTCAACAATATACGTGAAAGATTAAAGGAGCTGGCAGCAAGCTTTTATCTCACAGAAGAGCCCCAACCTTGGGTGGAGAGGTGGTTACGTGTTAACCAGGAGAGCTGGGGGGCATGCGCAGAGGGGAGTACAGATGAGGAGATAAAAGAGGGAAGAAAGCGCTTTGCTTCTGTTGTGTCTCACATACAGTACGGCTCTGAAAGTCTTCCTTTTTTTTTTTTTTTTTACAGGCGTCCCACTGATTCTCATCTTGAATACTACATTTTCTAATAAGAAAAGAGCATGCTGTATGAATGAAGTTTAAGGACTGTGAAAAGTTTGTATTCCAAACTGGAATTATTGTTTAGTTTTGATGGGGTTTGCTAAAATTGACTCAAAAGGTAAGAAAAGAAATGACAAGATTTACACAGATTTCTTCAGCATTCTTTTTGTAAATGACTTGTTTTTTATAGACCATGAAGATCTGATTGTAAGACAGTAGTGAATTTGGTTTGTCTATTTAACTCTCTTACTTTCTATTGTTACATTCAGGATCTGTCATATATTCACTTGCTTGGGATCAGCACATGATAAAAAAAACAACAAAACATTAATCTTAGAAAGAAGGCAGCCATTCTCACGTTAGAGAAATACATAACGCAGACGCCAGAAACCGTGAGCATGAAAACTTCTTCCCCCAATTAATGAAGTTTGAACATAATTTCCCGTTTCCATATAGCATTTCTAAAGCATTACTTCAAAATGTGTATAAAAATACATGAATGACAACACGGCTAATGTTGCAGTATATGCATGATTTTGTTTCTGCCTCTTTGGTTAGTGTGTTCACACAGTGAGTGACAGAAAGGCAGCTCTTGCCTCAGAGACCAAAAGAACTCGGCCTAGTGTGTCGGATGCTTCACTGATCCGGGTCGAAGCTTTTATTTCTGCATCCCCTCAATGGACAGCCACTCTGTCTGTCAGGTCAGCCCTGGCAGCGCTGACCCTACATGGCATCCAGCACCTGAACTAGTAGATGTGGCTTTAATTCCGCAGAATTGTCTGCATTAATCTGAGTAATAATTCAAAGGGAAAGACAAAAAAAAAGTCCAGGTTTTGAAATTAAAGGTCCCTTTGTCCATGGACTTTGGAATCAGTGTCATGCTGCAGATGTATCGGATCCCTGGGCATTTGAAATAGGTTAAAGCAAATCCAATGCTGTGATTTCTTGTCATCCATGAATCATAAGGTGAATTTGAAATCAAGCTTCCGCTGCAATTCCCTCTGTCTATTTCACTTGGGAGGAAATAGTCTACCATCGTTACAGCAGGCTGCGAGCTAGGCCATAGGCACCAGTCAGAGCTGGGAGGGAAATTTCACTAAACGAGAACACCCAGAATAGCATCCGTTTCAAGGAGTGGCTGGCCATAACAACTTCTGATTGGCTGACCCCTTTGCAGACATTTGTCAGATTACACCAACCAGAATGCAGTCTGTACAGCTCATCAGACTTTTGACATTGTAACTCCCTTTCTCCATGACGATCAGTGTTCTTTGATTGTACTGCTGCCTTTTTTTTCTGAAGCTCTTTCCTTTGAGAGGCCAATATGAATAACAAATTACTTTCTTCTACCCTTAATGATTTTTTTTGTTTCAGCAGAAGTATTATACAATCTTCTTCGGTGCATGTTTCAAACATTAAAGGACAAGCTGAGGATAAAGATGTATTGCTCTAGATTTTATGTGATATATTTCAGGGACTCCACACAAGAGCGGTTCCCTCCTCTAATCATTTACCCTCATTGCAGGATCGCTCATCAATAGCCGGCTGTGACAGAGACGTTGTTTGTTTGACAACCCACAAATCATTAATTCATCATGGCATTGATGTTCTGACAGAGAGGGCTTTGTCTGAGGGTGAGCACTGAAGATGTGATGAATTTGCCATTTTTTTGGAACCACTTTTCAAAATACTATACAGGCTATTTGTCTGGCGCCATTATCTGTCTTATCTACTGAGAGGATGCTCGTCAAGGTCAGATACTCGGTACACAAGAGAGAATCTATTTATTTTATTCATTTGGTAACTGTATGTATATATATATATATATATATATATATATATATATATATATATATATATATATATATATATATATATATATATATATATATCTGTGTGTGTGTGTGTGTGTGTGTGTGTATGTGTGTTTGACTGCACACACGTATTGCCACACAGCGGTATTTGACAAATCTGCAAAAGTATTTGTTGTTGAACAAAGTTTACATTTTGCATCTACATATATTGGCCATAATTGTTCTGACTGGTAGTACGACACTTGACATTTGTTGTTTCGCTTAAAAGATAATGCTTATTTTGTTTCCATGCAGCAGAACCAGAACAAGAAGAGACCACTTCTTGTTTTTGGAAATATTGAAACAAATGTCTCTCTGTTTTATAATCGTGAGTGACTTATACGTGTGTCTTGGTGTCTTCGTCAGTGTTTTTGTTGTTGTCATAGATCTTATAAAATAAAGTAAAATTTCCCATAAACATTCACAACAATACAACTTTATACTTCCAACAGTTAATTTGGATGTTTGTGAGTTGTGCTCGTGGCAACAAATGTAGCCTCAAGCTGTAAGCGTCAAGAAGAGATGCGATGAGTTCCAGAGCCAGCCCGCTCTCATTCCCAAAGTGTCAAATACCAACTCTTTGACGTGCCACCAAGTTGTGATGTAACATTGCATGTGGGAAGACAAAGTTATCAGCTCTAGTTTGCAGTCCAAGCAAGATTATTTGTCTGGTTGCAAGTACTCTTAGTTCGATCATAGTGAGGGAAGGCTGTGGAAGGCTTTTGGTTAAGAACCTGTCTCTGCAGTGCGGTCCAAGTCTACCATGCTACGCATCCTTCCGACACTCAAACCTATTCCTTTTGACTCTCCGCCACCCAAAATATGGGCGATCTGCCTCCTGTATTGTCACTGAACATTAGATGTAAATTGTGCACTGTAGAGTTGTCCAATATGAACATCATTCCAACTGAGCTACTGTAGGAGTATGTCTATCTGACTCAGAGAGAAATATTCATACATAACAAACTCTGTCTGCCTGTGCATGTGGCTACATGCATGAATAAATGTGGACAATGTGTCCTCATTAGGATTGCATCTATTCCTAGCTTTTTACTGTCACAGTGATGTTTCAACACAGTATCAAAGCAGTTTGTAAAGGAGTTAGTTAGTAATTAGTAGTAGTCTGTTTACACATACAACATTTTTCCTTTTTTTAATGTTGCATGGCTTATCTTTCAAATGAATGTATTTCAGGAATAAGAATCGTACATGACTGTTTTTCTCTGTCAGTCAGAACGATATCTCTTCACAAACTAACGGCAGATTTAGGCAACTTAACCATTTAGTTATAGGTTTTAGCAAGAATATCATGCTCGGGATTAAAAAATGGATGTAGATTTAGGGTTTATACAAGAAAACCACTTAATGAAGTTTCTGAAAACATTATGGATGGGATTAAAATGTACAATCATTTAGAATTAGGCAACACAACCAAATATTTAAGTTCAGGAAAAGCATCACAAAAGTATCAACAAAAACACTCTCAAACACTGTACTAGTCGTTGAAAGTCCCGTGTTTCTTTATGTCCTGTGCTTGTTTGACTCATCCACATCCTCGTCCTCCCACCATAAGATGCCATTTAAGATATGTTATACTACATCACTAGCACATGGATGTATTTAATTTGCGTGGAAAAATGATCCTGATTGACTTTCAATTGATATTGTCGCAACACCAAAAACATTTAAAATGTGTGTCCATGTCCACAAATCACTAGATTTCAATGCGCTGCCATGAGACTGGGTTGGCTATTTTTAGCTTGCCAATGTTTTGCAGCCTGCTTTCATGTCACAGTAAAACCCCTCACGGGACATCTTTATATCTCATGTTCTTTTTGGCACTATCATATTAATTTGACAGTTTAGAGACAGGGACTGGAAATTGGAGGAGAAAGAGAGAGAGAGACGGGTATGACATGCAACAAAGGTCCCAAGGCCGCAAACCTGGAATGGCAGCTATGTGATGTTCGCTGTAACCACTCGTCTCTGATGGCGCTCCCCACATGCACATGTTTGTAATGTCCATCAGCTGAGGGCTGTGTGGAATTTGGGCCTCTCTCTACTTCCCTTCATTACCAAGCTCGCACCCTTCGTCCATCCACATACTCCTGTTTGACTTTCCAACTCCACAGCCTCGCCTCCTTTTGTCCCTGGGCTTTTGGCGGTGGAGAGATGTCCTTATCTCGGATGTCAGTGGGCTTGTTGCCAGCCAGGCCACCACTTTGCCCCCAGCGAGCACAGCTCTCAAGAGGGACAGAGGGTCAGGGATCAACAGAGGTCTCACCGACTGACCCACTCCGCCGAAACAACAAACCACAGAAACATTTTTATGTGTGTGCTGTGTAGCTGGGAACAAACAGTTCAGGACAACTCTGTCAGCAGTTAAGGGTTATGTTCACCATTTTTACTTTATAGTAGCCGCCGGTAACATGGCTGAAAGACAATCCAGTAAATATGGACTTTCGGTTCCACAATGTACTCTCCGTTCTGGTTCTATGTTCCTGGGAGCAATATGGATTGGAAGGGGGGAAAAATGCATACCGTGTAATAATCACAGTTTTGAGGGCACACAGGGGCTATGCAAGTTTCAATTTCACACTCTATTCTCCTCTCCCACCCGTTTGCTCAGTCTCTCCCCCATCTCCCTCTCCCGTTCCCCCTTTCTCTCTCTCACAGTAATCCTCCGAGGCAGCGTTGACAGCGGAGGTATGATAGAGGAGGGCCTGCTGGAGCGGAGAGGGAAATGATCTGCTAATGGTACACTCTCTCCCATAGGACACCTGCTTACACTCCACAGCCCTGCTGCTCACTCAGTTGGAGTGTGTGTGTGTGTGTGTGTGTGAGTGAGACTATGAGTCGAACCTTTCATCCATTTGTGCCCTTTCTCAATCAGTGTACCATACTTCCGTTCCCCTGTCGCCATAATCCTTACAGTTCAACTTGTTTTTCCGTCCCCTTTTTCTTCTATCTATACATATGTTTCTTTGCCACTGCTCGTTTTAATTATTTCTCTCGAGTGCTAATTCCTACAGAAATACAGTAGCGTGTAACATCAACTTTTCCGAGCTCATCAGATCATGCCAAGCCTGATTAAAACAATCCACACTTGATCATTACACCCATGGCGGTAACTAAACACACAGCAATTAATAACCACTCTTCACAGTGGCTTTGTTGGCCAATTCCAGCTGCCTCTCACTTGGATAATAAACAATCAGCACATTTTATATCCCAGTAAAACTTTATGAACACAGCTCCATGTGTCTACCCGGCTTTTAGGGTCTCAGCTTTGCAGCCACGTCTTCCTTCTATGTTGACCGCAATCATTTCTTGCCGTCCTTCCTGTCCCTATGCACCAGGCATGTTAGTTATCCATTTAAGTCAGCCTGAGAGATTACTAGCACATTCCCATTAACTCCCACAGCAACATCGCTTGCATTCGATCTCGCTTGCACACGTCTACACATACAGCGTGGAAAATGTTAATATGTACTCTGTATCCCAGCTGACGGCTATACCATGAACACCCGAGAGATAATCTAATATTTATCTGTGTAATCATGAAATTGAATCCATTAAGGTATATATATATATATATATATATATATATATATATATATATATATATATATATATATACTTTAAAATAAAAGCATGCAATACACATATTTTTTTACTTTATTGTTAAATTTGACGCATAATGCAATTAATCGCAGAAAAATCATGTGATTAATCGTGATTTTTTTCTCAACTTATATATATATATATATATATATATATATATATATATATATATATATATATATATATATATATATATATATATACACACAGTATATTCTAATGGAATGATTTAACAATAGTCAGAAAGCCTTATAAAAATGACCATTGTTAATTGGTGGTCCATTCTGTAGCACGGGAACAATCTGCACACAGCCCGTACCTATAGATGGGAATTTGAAGTTGTGAGTCAGCATATTTGTTGTGTCGTTCCCGCACAGCCTGGCGCCGAGTTACCTGGCCGCCCGGTGAGAGAGGTGCGTCCTCCAAGGATCTGTACTGGGCCTTGGCTTTGCCCCAGCCAGCCAGAGAGAGGGATCTGGGGAGAAGGGGTTCAAGAGCCTCTTTGCCCAGTGAAAGGGGCTCCATATGTGGGGAGTGGAGTGAGACGTCCCCCAGATCAGCCACCATCTGGGAAAGAGGACAATATGCCAGGAAAGACATGCAGAGAGAGAGGAGAGAGAGTGAAACACAACACCGAAATAGATGGCTTGAAAATCTGACATGAGTGAAGGATTGAGAGCAGGATATGTGTAGCAAATCATGGGGGGGGGGGGGGCAGATGGATTGACAGTAGGGCTGACAGAAATAAAAGCAACTGATTTACAGGGATGTTGTTTTTATCTGCTCTCTTGGCCCAACAACCAGCATTTAAGCTTTTCCTCTAAAGGTTGAGCCTCAGTCCCTTGTCTTTTCCCGGTGACGTATGTCAATGCTGTGTGTGTGTGTGCGTGTGTGTGTGTGTGTGCGTGTGTGTGTGTGTGAGAGAGAGAGAGAGAGAGAGAGAGAGCCTGGGAGTGTAAACGGGTGTAAAATGGTCAAACCACTTCTCTAAAGCGAACCTTAGCCTCCGCCCCCTGTCCCAACCCCAATCACAGTACTTCCCATCAACCCTACGCACCTTCCTTGACAGGCATCCAGACACGGTCTCTTTGGTCATTTATTTCATCGGAAACTTTTCTTGGATGGGCATAATCTCACCTCCTTTATTCTTTAGAATTGTTTTACTTTACTGACCCAAAAGAGGGCTGAGAAAAGTTTGACTTTTACTGAAACATAAATTCAAAAGAGAGACAATTCCAACAAATATGACAACATGATCTTTCACCAAATTACAAGCAATTCCATATAAAAAAAGAATTCAATTCTATTCATTTTGTATAGCCTAAAATCACAAATTTTCCCCAGAGGACTTTATAATCTTCCTTTGTCCCAGGACCTCACATCGGAACAGGAAAAATAGCAGTAGCAATTTTCCCTGAACTTTACAGTCAATCCTGTCTCCTAAAAATTATGTGTATTCATAACTCATTTGCAATAGCAATATGTGTTTTATAATAAACACATTACCACACAGATTATGGTAAATTGTCTTCATAAAACTAGGAAATGTTGTTAATGACTTATCTTGAAAGTGGCAAACATGTTGTTAATGAACCACAAAATATTCTATTTGTTTCTGTACAGAATTTGCCCATAGAATACAAGTAACAACTAAAGCATGAAACTCTGAATGGTTATGTTTTGATACTGGCAACACTTCGCTAATAATAGAGAAAGAAAAAAAAGGAAGTAGTGTGTGTGCCCGACTGTGTCGGACCTATTGAGACCTGTGGCCATTCAATGGGACTCTTACCAGCCTGATGAGACGAAACAGACTTTGGATCTGGCCGGACTGATCAAGTTTTAGATACGAGGAATCAAGTGCAGAGGTGGATACCTCAAAGACAGAAAATCATACTCAAATCATCCAATAGCACGGCTAAATAATACTAAATGTGAGTAAGTACATATGTTCTTTTGGTTTTGTGTCAATAAATCCTTTTTAAAAAATGGGCTAATCTCTAACTGGCAGACTTTCTGAGAAATAAATAACCCTAAATAACCACATAAATACTACAAAAGCAGTAGAGGTGAATTACTAGTAGTAGCATTGTTGCTGTTATGGCTTTGCCTTTTCCTCATGGGGGATTTATAATTCTCTGTGTACTCTCAGAGACTCCCTTTTGTTATGGCTCACACAGAACCGCCTTGGCCCCTGTTTGCAGTGACAAACTAATCAAAATATTGCACCGTAATTGGTGGGTAGTGATGTGTAGCCTGTAATTACTGCAGTCAAGGTTGCCTTTATTCTCCAGAACCAGCCTTGAGCGAAGTGGGAGAGGGTCAACATGCTGCATAGAAGCTGCAGAATACCTATTTTCATACCATACCTGTTATCACAATAATAAGAGGGTGACTCTTGGTTTGTCATAAGGTAATGGACTTTGTTTTGGCAGATCAATGTATACATAAAAATGCTGTGTGCTTAGTTTTAATCAATTTGTAGTGATGTGTCTTCACTTTGACATTAAAGAGTCTTGTACTGATGATCAGTGGCCAAACACACCAATACATCTACTGTGATTCAACGTTTCACAACTGTTAGTATTTTTTTAGGCACTGCATGATCTTCACAAAAAGATCACACAGTGCACGCGGATGTTCACTGCACTAATTGGAAGTGTAATTAAGATGGCATCAGTCGAGAACAAAGACATAAAGACTTAAAAGCCATCCGCAGGAAAGACTAAAAACACTGGACAATGGAGAGTAAAACACCCAAGGAGTGCAAAATAAGAAGAAAAGACCAAAAAGCAAAGCAAGCTTTAATCTTTTTTTTAAAAACACATGAAGGTTTGATGCTTTGTGTAAAAGAACTTGTGTCAGGAAAATATTAAAAAAATGATTAGACCCTTTTAATATGTTAATATACATTTCCCTCAAAATTGTGAGTATGTTTGATTGTATAAAAGTGAAGACCCGGGATTGTGGGCTTTTGTTCTTGCGAATGTCTGTTTCTAAAAGAAAAAACTTGAATACCCACGTCTGGGTGTTTGGAGAAAGATCACAGCTCGTTGTAATAATGTCATCAAATGATGAAGCTGTTTTATAAACATAAAAGTGTAAGGCGGCAAGGCATGATACTTTTCTCAACCTCCTGCCTGTGACTACATATTCTTGCTGTGACCTCTTAAGCAGCTGCACACACATATCATTCTCCTCTGCAGGAAAGAGATTGATTCCGTTATTACTGGATATTAATGTTTAAATTGAGATTTACTGCTTTTACTTTTTGAAACAATATTTTAGATGTATGTGTGCACCACCCAATTTGTATTCTTCCAGCAAACCAATTATCAAATATCAGCACAGTGAAAACATGTATGACATTTCACCTTCAGGAACAGATAATATAAATTCAGTCCTCTGTGATGCGTACCAGAACTTAAATGCCTCCTCTCCCCAACCAATATGCACTTTTCCTGCCTGTTTTAGCAGATCATTTCAAATCCCCACATGAAAGACTATGCCATTACCATAACTCTCCTGTAGCTCAAACATCCCAACTGGATCTCACAGTGTTACTTTGGGCCACGTCTCCCTTTTGTTAGTTCCACCAGGGACCCTGCTTGTTATTTTTGGGTAATTAATTTAGAGGCTGTGTGCCTCGTTTGTTGCAACACCATAGCATTGATTCATGTTTACACCTAAGCGGCACAATTAACGGATCAATACGAAGTGGAGAAACCGGGAGCTCTTAAGTTAGCCTTTGTTGGACATAAATGAAAGCAGATCCACACACCTAGGGTACAAACGTGCACACACAGACACACACACACACACACACCCACACACAAAACACAGTGCCTCCTAACTACTTCATATGCAAATATACATGAGTAATGACTACGAGGGAAACAGCGAATGAGAATGAGAAGAGTGCTACATGTCTATTTACCAAGCCTTGGGATGAAAAACTGAATTGGCCCATTGACACTTATTTCTTCGACTATTAAATATGACCTTGACACAATGTGGGATAGCATTTACACTCATTTCATACATTTAGTCTTCCATTACTTCAGCTTTCATTTGCATCAGTAAAGCATATCGGATTCATAAAGAGCCTTAAATTGCAGAAAGCTGCACAAAGCAATGGCATTATGTTCTTGCTGTGAAGTTTGGCTGTCCACAGGGGAAGGGAAAGTGTCCCATCAATGTTCTGCTTCCATTAGCAATGAGCATCAGCCATTTTGTGTCAGAGGGCGCTCCAGCTGTGAGTAGCAGTGTATGCATACGGTCATAAAAAAAGGGGACCACAATCTGAGTGAAATAACACAAAATGCTCCGGGTAGTTTGGGTTTAGGGACGTGAGTCACATCACGGCGTGTTGTGTTATTGTGGGTGATTTTGTGTGTCGTATAACTACCAGCTAGTGATGGCCAGGTATGATGGATGTGAGGCAGGCAGGGGGCTGATTGCTGTGGTGCCTCCCCCCCTCCGGGAGGGGTGAGGTTGAAGGTCTCAGTTCACTGATCACCAGGTGATAGATGTGTATGGGATGTTGGGGCTCTTTAATGAGAGAGCATGAAGGTTAGCGTGCGTGCAAGTGTGAGTGTGCCCACAAAAATGTACAGGTATGTAGTTGAAATGGAAAAGAATCGAAAGGTCCCCTTAAATCCCGCAACACATTTTGTATTCCAGCAAAAGGAGGAATAATGCCTGTTTTGTACTCCTGGCACACACCCTGTATTGTTGTCCGTGTGTGTGTCCGTGTGTGTGTGTGTGTGTGTGTGTGTTTATGTGTGTGTTGGAGCTCCTCCACAAACTACAGCAGGCAGCTGCTGCCGGGTGGAATCATGTCCATACCATAGAACAGCCAGACAGGCCACCGTCCAACAGAGAAGGATTTGGAGGATTTAAACTCTGTGAAGGTGATGTACTCACACACACATTCTCACACACTCTCACACACACACTCACATACAGTCACGCGTTAAAACGCACATACTCCAAAGAGAAAGAAAAAAGGATGCCGGCGAAGCAATTGAGGTGAATGAAGAGGATTTTTCTTCCGTCCTCTTACCTCCTTTAAAGCGCACTATCTCGGCAAACCACATTTGTTTTATTAATTTAATGTCACATCAGGAGGAGTCTGTCAGACGGCTGAGTCTGAAACTCACTTCCCAGAACTTTTACTCTGTGTGCAAAGTACTAACAACAGAACAAAGCATCATCATGTAATAACAAAGCAAGGAGGAGAAAAGAGAGAGAGAGAGAGAGAGAGAGAGAGAGAGAGAGAGAGGGAGAGAGAGAGAGAGGAGGGGCACTGGGGGATAAAAGTAGCTTCCCTCCTTCGATTAAATTGCCCTTTAGATAAAAGTAAATCTAGTAAAAGGCAGTGCAAAAAAGGGGAAAAATATTAATGATGCTCTCCTCTAATGTGATTTTCACCTTTATACCAGAGATGAATACTAAGGATATAGGGGAGGCAATGTAAGTGTCTTCTTGTGTTGTGAACGTAATCCCTTTAAAAGAACTCTGCATCTATCCAACCATAAACAAGCCGCCACAAGGGAACATTATCTCTGTATCCAATTGGGAGATGAGGTAAGAATTGTAGCAGTTCTAGTCCATGTTATTTCTCAGTAACGTACAGTTTTCCTCTCAGCACAGGCATTTTGATGGACAGTAGCTCAATTACAAAAGGGGACACCCCTCCTCTGCTCCCCAACCTCCCAGTCATCTCTGCGTATTCACACATAAGCAATTGAGCTATTTCAAAACGTTCTCCGTTGGTTATCCCAATACATGATACAAAAACACCCCCATCCTCAATATTTGTACATCACCATGCTTGTTCTCAGATCCCTCTAAAACCTTAAAGAAAGCATATCATGTGTATTGATAGAAATGAAAAAATACCAACACTGTCAACCCATTGAGCCGTACTACTCTCTCGCTTCTCGACTCAAATTTATGATGACAAATAATGACACTAAAGACAGCTTTGTCATTGCAATTCATCAGCAACAATTTTATCAAATCGCGCTCCTGCTACACAAAGTTGATTAAGCAATCAAAAATGAAATACTACATGTAATAACTGTAACCTCATCATGCTGGAAGTACAGAACACCCACCCATGTCTGCTGATTGGAGGAGAGCATCATGGTCCTATGTCATTATTTGCATCCTGCTATGACACATTTGTTCTTTTCAAATGATAGCTTACATAACCTTAGCTTTTTCAATTATGTAAAATTGCCTCATTGAAACCAATTAAATTCAAGGAAATGTAGAGTTGTTGTTTTTTTTATATTGTGAAAGAAAAGAATTTGTTCGTTGACTTTCACTCTCATAAAGGAGACAACCCAGTGTGCAATGCTCATTCTCTAAGAACACAATTGTTTCCTCTCTCCTCCTGTGTGGTGTTGTTTTTCCACCGTTATCCTTCCACCGGTGTTGCTGAGCCCAAGAGGGCATCGTTTGATGTCAGAATTGGTATCTTGCCACAGAGGTGGGACATAGGAAATGAGATTTGTGGCCTCTCTAAAGGATTGGCCTGATGGTGGCAGCAAGTTAGCCTCAACTTTGTGCTGCATTCTTGACACCGCCTGTATTTTTAATATCAATATTCCCTCATCTAATTCAAAACAGCAGAGACTTTCAAGGACATCTAACACTATTGAAAAATAATTGGAGAACAAAACACTGTGATGCAACCATGTCTCCAATGAGCTTTGGTGACATTTAAAGGTAGGAAGTAGTATGTTATAAGACTTGATTTATTCTATAACAAAGACTTGATTTATTCTATAACAAAGACTAAGTCAATTAAAAGTCATGCTATGACATTTCAATTGGCTAAAAACACTTCACTCTTTCGTCACCGTACATATGATCTTTGGTGATGTTTAGCTAGCAATACCAAAGTGTTTTAGTTATCTAACCCTAATTATACCTTAATAGATCATTTGCTAAAACAATATTTCCATAACTCCAACAATATTGAAGCTGCTGTTCATGGATATTGTGGAATAAATACATTTAAAATACATTGTGTCGACATAAAATAAGCATTACCATTGAATACAATCCAGCGTTTTGCATTTTCCAATTTTTCGTCAAGAGTTTGTTGCACCTATACTTCGGCAGGAGTCACCTTAAAGTGATATATTCCCATTCATTCTAACCTTAATCATATTTTCGTAGGTTTGACCATCACCATAGGCAATCAAAATAGTGTATTCACCAAGTTTTTGCTGAGAATAATACTGCCAAACTTACATAGAATACATTTTACAGGTAAACGTTAAAGTATCAACCAAACTGTCCTGTAAAACTCCATTACATATTAAAGACCAACTTCTTGGTTCAACTTTGATCTTTAGTTCCGTGTTGTCTCAGTTTTGCCCAAACTCCTTTGCATGATTTGGTTTAACTGTTGACTCGTTTACAACGCATCTCTTTGTTTCCTCAACTTGTGTTGCTCTCCCATCATACTTCTTTTCAGCCACCTAACCTCCAAGAAAGTGTTCAAGTGGCACAGTGATGTGAAGTTTCCATTGTTCAGTATCTGCTTTGTTTTTAAACTCCTCTATTGCTAGAGAATAGCCTACAAAGAATGACTTCTAATTAACACCCATCCGGGCCACACAATTAAAAATGACTTCAAAGAAAAATGCAAGCACTAAAATAACTAAGCAGAGCAAGAACTGAAATAAACTACTCTGATGCCATGAGAAAAAAAAAAAAAACACATGCACAAACAATCCTATATGGCTCTATCGCCACAGCCATGAGCGTTATTTAATATGATAACCATTCAACATTTGTGTATTTACGGTCACATTATTTGGTTTAACCCTAGGCTAACATGATGTTTATAATCTGTTGTGGCTATTGAGGTACTGTTTAGTGTATTCATGATCTTTCATGAACCTAGCAACCTGAATTGTCTACAATAAGCAACTTGTGAGCATTCCACCTCATTATGATTTGTCTCCAGTGAGCCAAAAGATATTCCTATGAAAATTATAAACAAGGCTTCTTCTCTCTGCGTCACATCTGTCCTGGTCATTGCCTGATTGCTTTGTGAGTGCTATTTAATTGGCAATTAGGGGGAGACCAGGACAGAAATCACAATAGGTGTGCGTGCGTGCGTGTGTGTGTGTGTGTGTGTGTGTGTGTGTGTGTGTGTGTGTAAGTGTGTGTGTTTATTTCAGTACATGTAATGAGATAGCAGGCGTGACAAGGTAAACTGGTGGTCCGAGAAGAGCTGCTCAACATGCATGTTGTAGAAAAGTGGATTAAAAGGTTTCCTGAAATAAACACACAAAAAAACCTATAACAAGTTTGAAGCAATGATTCAAACGAGAAATACAATGCTCATTTCATTTTGGACATAGAAGCTGAGTTACTCAAGTACACAGTGTTTGTACTTACATCAAAACTCACACCTCTTATCACATATCACATGTTGTACTTCTCACTTCATTTATTTTCACAGTCCAAAAATATAAACATGAGTTTTCTTCGTTGTTAAGTTCAAGTCTTCTTCAATACAGCAACAATTGAATTTGGTAAATTATGGTTCCACTGAGAGAAGAATAGAAGATAAAGCAAAATATGCTTCAGGGCGTCCCTCCCTTGTGATTGACAGATCGTCACTGTGCTGTCCCGTCTAGGAGTTGTCTGTATTTTTTCAATACATTTTGTGTTTGCCTCAGGGGCCGATCACACCAGATGTGACTTTTAAAAGCGCAGCTGCTTCAAAAACGCTTTGGCAAAAACGGGTCGGGCAAAACAGCCCGGTGTGCCTGTGGAGCGGGCCTGCCCGTGCAACCGGGTGACATTGATGAGCTGTGCGACTTCTCGCCTTGCGCTTAAAAGTTAAAATCTTTCAACTTCTATGTGCACATAAAAAGTGCTACAAAAATGGTTTTGCTAGCGACGCGTTTTTGAGAGTCCCGTCTATTGTGATTGGTCTCTAAAACTATCTTTCAGCATAGGGATGTACCCTCTCGTGTCACTTCTGGTTCTAATAGCCAAGATGGCCGACAGTCAGAAACAAAGATGGCGACCTACAAAATGCTGAACCCAAAGCTTCAAAACAACAGTCCACAAACTCTTGGGTGACGCCAAAGTGACTACATTTACTTACATAGTCTACTACGGTCATAAAGCACTAGCTGCTGGCCCATTGGTTCAGTAGATGAGATATGATCGTGTTGCCTGAGGTCACTGGTTCTAAAGCTGGATTAGGATGTTTAATGGACTCTAGTGGACACCAGGAGTACTTTGACATTCAATTGCCCTTTCCCTGACTATGTCCATTCATAGAGCATAAACTCTTGTCCACTTTTGGGTTGGCATATTAATGAGGGAAGTTTCAAAGACCTCATTATATTAAGAGAACAGTCTCTTTATTAATGTACTGGTCCTCAGTCCACTGCTGATAGGTCTTGCGGTCAATAATTAGATGAAATATGAGTTGTTTTTCAAATAGTCCATGTCAGAAGTAAAATTGTTTGTTTCAAAACCATTTCATTGTCAATTGAAATTGATTTGCTCAGGTATGTTTGTGCGAGTGTGTGTGTGTGTGTTTTTTTATGGTTGCTTACCCAGCCATGCACAACAAACCAATAAAAGGGATTAATGATCCACAACAAATGAGGGAAGCACACTTTCTTTGTAAGTGTCACATTGATACAATGAGTGCCAGGAAAGAAAACAACAATAGATGTTATTGATACACAAGTTTGTTAGATATAGAACAAAAGTGAGTGTGAAGCTAGAAATTACAAGTCATTTACACACTTTCTTTCAACATGTCTTTATTTTTGGATTAGTCTGACCAACTTCCTTTAACAAAAAGGTAACACATGTCCACAGTTTATGTACGGTGTTGATTTGACCATCAATAGTGTTACTAGTCCAGGCCACACTGTCTGTGGGATGTGCAGTCATTATTATCATCATCATTTTTGGAATATACAAGCAAATTGAATTTTGCGCCAGCTTTATTTATCTTTCAACAAACACTTTAGGAGCTACCGTTGTAGCATTGTTCCTACTTTCAAAGACAATGTATTCAGACTTGAGTTGCTTTTGAGAAATACAGCATTGAAGTAAACTCGAAAGGTTCTTGATTTGTTGAAAAAGTTGCCAATTTGGCAGCAGTTGAGGGAGTTTCAAGAGCATCCTGAGCCAAAGCATTGTTTGTTTTCTCTATGATTTTACTTCATGAAAGTTGGAAGATGACAGAATGCAATTTGAATAGTTTTAATCAGTTCCATGCTACACAATTTAGTTTAACTCCTGCTGGTACCCCTCCAACTGCTGTTTGCTGGCTAAATGGCTAAATGGCCGACCTATTCTGTCATTGTTTTACAAAGGTGTTTTCTTTGAAATATTGATGTTTCATATTGGATTATTACATTGCTGAAGCTTCTTGTTGTGAAATTCAAATTTCTTTTGTCCACTTATAGGTTGACACAGGCATTGTTTTACACAATACAAATTCCAATGATGTGTGAGGTTGTCCTACACACAGAGACGTAAGGTGAACATGAGTGCAACAACAGTATTCCTCAGATTTGCTGGTTTGATTGGACTTGACATCGTGCTGACATTTGGCAAGGACAATTGATTATTCAATAACTCTTGTCAGGCTATGATAGATCACATCTGGATCACAGGCAAGATGCATTGTCTGCAGCTTTTCTTTTGCAGTTGCTACATGCTGTATTTTAGTTTAGTGGTAAATTAGTTTTACCACTGCAGTTTGACTGAGGGATTTGTCTGCCCCCTGCAGTCACTGATTCCTGTATATTTATTGATGTGCTGCATGTGGTTGTCACTCATGACATACCCTTGTTCAATACTCATAATTGAATCCCACTGTTTCCCTTAGATCGGGTGACCATGAACACCCCTGTGGCTACAGTTTATATCTTAATATGATTTCTAACTGAATCTGCCGATTAAAACCATCAAAAGTAAGTGTTTGACATTAATGTTAGAGACTTAAATGATTGATGTTTCATTTCAATGTTTTTATTTAATATTCATATATTTTTAACAGGCCAATCATGGCAGAATTATAAGAAATGGCAAGGCTGTGTCACTGTTTGTGTACAACATTTTAATTTGCTAATGCCCAATGTTTAATTCGGTTTGTTTTAGCTGTTGAACAAATCGTCTGAGAGTGTCCTCTTTTTTATCGGGTATCCAAACAATTAAGTTCTCTCACCACAAATTAATTATAGCACACTCACAAATACCCACAATGTGCCATCATTAAACATTACTTGAAATGTAAACCACTACTTAAACTCACTTCTAAGGGTTGTTAATCTGCGTGAAGAACAGTATAACATTGTTAAATGTATACATTTTTGTTTTAATGCATTTCAAGAGGATAAACCCACATTCCCAGCACAAAAGCATCAACTCATTTTAGCATCACAGTGCATTGCTCTCTTTTGCATTTTTCACTATTGCAATTTTTAGTCGATTCCACCTTCGCAGCAAGACGATAAATGGCAAACATTATCTGCAATGGCAATGACGGATGCACCAATCCCATACTCTGTATCGTATCTGATACCTACCTTAATGAACAAATCTGGTGTGTCTCTAAAGTGACCAATCCACATTATATGCTAATTCTTAGTTATTGTCATTGGAAGAGTCCCCAGCATATTTTTTCTGCCGTTACTCCAAACTACAAAGTCCTAATGTTGCAATGACAATTAGAACTGCTGTTAACTGCATAAAAGAAGGGTGTTGGGTGATATACAGAAAGTATACAGCCACAAAGTAAGGAAGCTGTTGAGGTTGCTAGATTGGTCAACAAAGCACACAACTTTCCAGTTCCAGATTTCCTTAAACAATACTTCCACAGTAATCAATATCATCGTGTAAGGTATAAAGATTTACTGAGGAAGTTCCGATTTTAGAGCTATAAAACATTCTAAGATATTATTGTAACACTGGCAGACATTTATATTGAAGAGTTCAAAGAGTTCAAAAAACAACTTTGGAATTAAGTGGGGAAAATGTATTTTCAAATGTAATGAGAGGTTTTGCAAAATTGTATCGGAATCTATATTATATAATATTGGAAATCTTCTTACTGTGCAGATTTTATGTATTTACATCTGGAGAGAAAATCTGGGATTACTCATGTTTACTATTCTAAAGCAAAAATCCTCATTACATACTGGATTATGCTGTCTTCCAGAGCACATGCAGTCTTAATTTATATTTCCTTGCTTTATTTAAACCACACCATTCCAAATGATGATATACCCTGCATTTGCACATGCACAGTACCTGCTGATGATGAATATTTATGTATTGATGCAAATACAGACAGATCACCATTTTCATGTTGTTCCAGCTGTAATTACATTTGTTCCATTTCTCCGATTACTTTGGTTACTTCTCTTTACCGCAGCATCTCAAAAGGTCCAATAAACTCCAGCAGCACTTAATGATGACTAGGTTTGTTTTCCATCCAGGTACAGTATTACTCACCTATGCCCCAGTTGTTGCTGAATAAAGAACTGCCTTCATGCATTTCAAAGGAATCAGTACCATAAAAGGAAGCATCAGCCTCGGATGAAAGCTTCCATGTTGACTGAAACACCCAGCATCATCCCTTTCCCTCTTCGAGCACTCATCCGATGATGACATATGTTCTAATCATTGGGTCATGTCACATCAGATGCTCTCATCGACATCAAACGTCTCACGTTGAGATGCAGAATCTCTCAAAGAAGCAAAGGAAGTAGAGGTGAAACGGGCTTCCTGGATTGGTTATGTCAAGGAGGAGAAGATAACGTTTGACACTTCCTTCTTTCCCATCTCTTAAGTCCTCCAGGATACAAGGAAGGCTGCGTAGCTGCTCTCTATCTTTGAATAGGGGATGTCCATTGGGAATCAAGCGAGTGCAGAAATTGATTTTATTTATATATTTATCTACATGGGAGAGTCATAAGGGAGGTAGAGTGTAAGCAAAGTTCTCAGGCTAGTAGGATGCATTGTTTCACGTTATTAATAGATTGCCTAGCACAGAGCAACCTGACCCATAAAGCCTGTGGACAGGGCTTTCTTACTATGCGGATTGTGCTCCTTGGTGGTTCTTTGATTGAATGGAGAAACACTATTACACATTCTCATATTTCTGTTGACAGAATTGCGCCATTTATTTTCTGTGTCAGATGTGTTTTCTATTGCATGAAATCCATGAATAGTTTCTTATTTTAATACATTTGTGTTTCACATTTTGAAAATCATGAGTCTTAACTACACTGTGGTTTTGAATAATTCTACATTTCCACAGTTCTACATTTTGCTTCTCCTGTGCAATTTATACAACCAGGTATTTGTTATTGTACCAACCACTAGATGGTATGTGTACTTTGGAGGTCTGAGCCCTCATGCAAAGCCCAGTTCATACATAATGTGTTTTTATCAGCAGCAAAGCAACACTAAGGTCATTCATCTTAGTTATTTTTGTATGCACATATAAATCAACACAGATACTGTGTATATATATATATATATATATATATATATATATATATATATATATATATATATATATATATATATATATATATATATATATATATATCCTACTAAGCCTGGCAAATGAAAAATAATATTCCACTACTACCATTTCTACTTAAATGCAGTTGTGCATACATTCATGTAAAACACCCTGATGACAGGGTTGCAATAGTTTTTCTTCAACAAAAACCTGTTGCTATCCAGATCTTTGACAATGTTTAAAGTATCAAAGTTTCCTCTTCCGACCAGAAGTGTGGGCTTGACGTTTGGACCTGTATGTCTATCGCAGTCTTGCAACTGGCTGATAAACACCGAGATGTCTTCAAACAGGCAAGAAGCTGTGAATCACAATCTAAAAACCATCAACTGAGATTAAGAATGTGCTGTTTATATGTCCAACAAATGCGACTAAAATATGAAAAAATATCAATGAATCCCACATGTCTTACTCTGAAATGCTACATTCAGAATATCCAAACAGAATGCTGTTTACGTTACCCCAATCAAATGTGCAATATTGTCATATTTGGTAGACTAGTGAAATATTAGTGTGCATGGTGTGACACTGTTACATTATTACAAGATGCAGTGACCTCTTTCACCAGACCCAGATGGTCAGGATACTAATTTAAATATTATATTTTCCATTTATAGCTCAAGAGCTGGCTGGTATGGACATAGCCAACTGCAATGTTACATCCCTATAGATCATCTGCAAGCCTATAAATTACCAAGGCAGTCAGCACTTGCTCATCCTGCTTTTTTAATACTATAATTCCAGATAAATATGTTCCTTCAGCCTTCCTCTTGTGTTAGGGTCGTCACCGACACATTTTAGGTTTTAAATGCATAAAAGAACCATATACAATTTGTTTATTGCATCAAGGCTTTTTCACAAAATAAATAAATCAAAAATGTTTCACTCAATAATAAAATGCTCTGGTTGAAATTATGACCTTTGTGTTGTTAGAGTCGGTTTCGACCCAGTTATAAAAAATAAGATTTTCTTCATTGGATGTTGATGTTTTGCAAATCTATATGTTGTGTTATGACTTGTTCTACTTTTCATTTTCTGTTTGTATTAAAGTTAAATTGTTGAAAAACATACTTTTTAGCCTTTTTCGTGAATTAAATATATCTTGGTCAAAATTGACCCGTAACACCATGGATGTTACTATAGTTTATAATATTAAAATTACAAAGTCAAATCAAACTCATTTATTTAAGAGATGTGTTCTAATACCCCTTAATAGTAATAGTCAGGTAACACAACAACATTTTATTTATTATTATTTTATAATTCTTTAAATACAAATTGTGGGGTATGCTGACAACAAAAAGGCCCAGAAATGTTGATGGATAAGGAAGCCTAACAAGGTAACACAGAGATGAGAAACAAACTAGAGGATAGATCATTGTTTTTAATGTATTTTACAGCTGATCTTTGGAATAGACCCGTTAACACAAGAGATGGTAGAAAGCTAAAACAAGAGGAAGGTTAGGACAATATTTAAAGCCAATTATAGTTTTATTTAGTTGTTATGTATCATATTTCTCAGATTTTGGTGTGAGGAATGATTGCGTGGAATAGTAACTGGCTCAAATATTAAACGATAAAAGAGAGCATGGCAGATTGATCTCTCCTCCTCTGACACGCACACACGCACACACACACACACACACACACACACACACACACACACACACACTTTAGCACCCACCTGTTTCAGCCAGTGCCAGCATGCACCACAGGAACATGGACAAATAAACACACACACACCTACACACCCACACACCATCTTGGCCACAGTGCACCTGATCAGATCCCACACATGGAGAAGACATACACATAGCTCCACTTGCCAAAGAAATCACAGCATGTTGTGTGAGAGCAGTGGATGAGTACGGCAGGAAATAAAAGGAAGTCAAAGTCTTTTAGTGAGCAGAGAGGAAAAACTCTCGGCTGGTGCTTTGTTGTCTGCCGAGACGAGTAAACTACATTGTGGTCGCTCTGCTGTCTTCTACTTTTACACATTATCACAGCTCTGCCTCCCAGTAGAGTTCCCATTCTTCGACGCGTTCACATCTGAATATTCACATCCTGCAATATGTTTTTGTTCCCAGTAGGAAAATATGCAGGTAAATATAAATGAGCTGCAGCTTTGAAAGACCTTTTTTTATACTTTCTTTTTTACTTCTCTGTACACCCCAGGTAAACCTCGCATCCACTCACCCACGTTAGCTGGTAATAACTCTGTGTTCGCCATTCACCTTTTCACCTCTCATAAGGTTCAAGTTGTGTGGCACTGTGTGCTCAATGTATAAGTATCTCTCTGCCAACACCCTCATGACCTTATCCCGCGACACACAAGTTGCACTCATTGCTGGTGCGCGCACTAAACTATTTGTATGCACGCATGAATGTGTGTGCTCGTGGGTCTTCCTATGGAAGCTGCTCCAGTTATAGTGACATAAGGCAGAAGCTCCTTAAGGGACATGTCGTCCAATGTGGACACACACACACCTACACACACACACAAACACACATAGACACACACAAAGACACATGTTATGGAGAGAGCTCTGTGGATTTTCTTGCATCATTGCTTTTTGTCCCGAAGGGAGAAAGCGCTCTGCCATGACAGGGGTCACAGTGTACATTGTTTTTCCGAACACACATTTCTGTACAGCTGTTGTTACAGCACGATGTGCTCAATGTTAAAACTGGTGAGTGAAAATTGTTATAATACAATCAATTAGCATAATGGAAACTTTTTTTTCATGAACTGCTCCCGGCTTATCCGCATTATGGTGTGATCACAGTTTATGTGTAGGTCTGTAGCAATAAATCCTAGGTGTAATTCATCATTTAGAAAGTTGGAAAAGCTTTAATTATATGATTAGGAGGCGAGAAAAACAAACATAAGCTTGATTCACTTCAGGCAGTTTACACTCTGCGCGCCAACTCATCGTTTGACTGTATTTGTTTATCTTCAGCTTGAATACAATGCTTGGAAAGAGCCAAACAGTCTTGACAAGTACATTTATTTGTTCTGGAACAACATGTTACTTTCTTGGAATATGAGGAAACCGTGTGGGTGTGCATGATTGCGTGAAAAATAATAAGTAAAGTGAAGGCATTCATAAAGCCCTCCCAAGGAGAATAAAGCAAGAAAACTCTCCCAAACTCCCCAGCCCGGTAGGTGTGTCTATATATTTACATAGTGTTAGGACGGAGAGTATAAATGTAGTTGTTTTTTTTTATACCTTAGAGTATTAAAAAGAGGAAAGCTAATTATATTGCATTGTTACCATGGTGACAGCAAACCAGTTGATATATCGCCTGCTGGTTCGTTGCCAGTGAGTTCAGTTTTTAGAGTGCCCTGGGAAATGGAGTCTGCAGGTAGTGAATCACAGTGCTGGTAGATGCACTTCTTGGCCAATAATAACTTAAAATCCAACAAACATAATGAGACAGACTTTATTTCGGCGACCGGAGTGGAACAGTCATGGTAAATATATAAAAGAAAAAGAAAGTGCAGGGGCCGCTCAATGTAGGGTACATTCATCACCAGTGCCTGACCCAATACTGTTCATCAGGCAGACCTGAAAAAGGGCTTAGGACTAATAAACTTGTGTCACACGGCAAAGATTTACAGGGACCTTTGAGCCAAGTTGCGGGAAACTATTATGCAAATGTTGCACATTATCTCGCTTTCCTGTCTTCTCCATCACCAACAACTGTCACTAATGTGCTCCGCCTGCTGTGTGGGCTACATACAGACAGGAAAGAGAAAAACAAATGCAAGCAAACTGGCAGACACGAGTAACTTCTTTTTATTTTTTCCCGATCTGTCTCTTTCTTTCTATTTGTTTTACTGGGTCTTTCATCCACACGCGTTAAGACACTTTGTCAGACTGATGTATACTCACAAAAACGCACCGTGTAAACAAGAAGTTCAAATCACAGGAAAGTGAAAGACGCTCCTTTTACGCTTCATGAAACCAAGTATGTGTGGGCAGGTATGAACACGTTAGTCCATCAGCCCCCCCCCCCCTCCCGCCCCCTCTCATGCCATTGAGCCACACTCGAGGATTCATGCAAGAATAATCATTTAGCGGTGAGTAATCAGGTGTGTATTCAGTCTTAATCACACTCGCATCTGGCTTTTAGTCGCTCATGAGTACTCAACCACAGCAGGATAAACAAGCCCCTTGGTGTCACGTCTCTGCAATAACAAGGGTGACACTAGGCCAGGACAGAGGACGCACATTGAAAGGGGAGACAAGACATAACAAACCCACCAAGGAGTATGATTTTAACTGCCCCTGAGCACAAAATGATGATATATCAACATCAGGTTAAAAAGGTTAACAATGCATGCTAATGACTCAGCATTTACTTTGCCATGTGCTCAAATTTCTAACCTTCGAAACTCACTCCTCAGGCTCCACCGAGAAACAGATCAAAAATGTCTGTCTCGCACCCACCTACTCCTATCTGCAGCTCCTCAGCGGTGGAGGGCTGCGCTCCGAGTGAACAAAGAGTGCTGCAAGACATTTTGAATAAACAGCCTAAAAAATCTGTTCATACAGCAAATGACAAAGCAGCATTGTTACAAGTGGTGATCACTTCTGCTGTTTGAATCAAGGCGTGTTGTTCTCTGATTAGCTTGCTTTACGAGTCAGTGAGGAGCAAGCAGACAGCAGCGGTGGGAGGCTGGTGCGGCGCTAGATGCAAGTCAGGTCAAGTCATTGCTTGTAATATGTGTACATTTTTCCTCTTTCCCTTTATTATATTTAATGTGTTCGTTCAATACTGTAGCTGGCTTGATAATGTTGAATGGAATTGCATTCAAAAAGTTTCTTTCTTGTCCTTCCACCTCAAAGTGCACTGAAGTCGACCTTGACCATCCTCACACACACACATGCATTCACTGATGGAGGAAGCTGTGAATCAGGGATTCCAAGCTATCTTTTGGTCCTTCAGCTGCCTTCAACATTTCTTTGTATATTGTTTGTTTTGTCTTCAGAAATATATATATATATATATATATATATATATATACACATATATATATATATATATATATATATATATATATATATATATATATATATATATATATATATATATATATACACATATATATATATATATATATATATACATATATATATATATATATATATATATATATATATATATATATATATATATATACCGTAAAGCGCCTACAGTTGAAACTCGTTGCCTTAACATCTCATAGTTGTGGTTTTATAACGGCTATTCAGACGAAAAAAAGTACCCAGGATCTGAATTCAATAATTCCAATCATACATCATACTTACTTTGCTGTCAAGTAGGCTGACAAACACTTCAATTAAGTTCAGTTAAGATGCTTAAGGACAGCCAGCATATAGTTGCAGGGGTTGAGATATGCAGATTTGGCTCTTCTCTGAAACTGGTAAATTAGGGGCAGAGGAAAGCTATTTTTTTTTGGTTTATTTGAACACGAGCATGAACCTTTACTGCAATGATGAAAGTTGCATAGACAAGGGAGCAGGAGCAACACTCTTCGAGATAATTTCATTATTTGACAGGAAAATTAATACAAAATGTGACTGCCAGGCATTTCTAATGCAGAGAAGCCCACATAGATTTAACTGAGGTTCCCTCCTCGACTTAACCCAATTAAAGGCATTTGACTCGGCACAATAATTCAGCAGTGCCTTGGAGCATTGAAGCCCGTTTCATCATCTTGAGTCACATCATGAACACATCGACACCTCTCGTGGGGAGTGGATGATGCGGCATTGAGATGGTTGTGTAAAGTGTCTGTTGTAGTGGATACCTTGCAAACACAATGACATCATAACTATGGCCGACAACGAACATGAAACATTGGTGTTTTGTGAGTCTCGTGGTCTGACTGTCCATGTGTTACCTACTTCATTCTGCTGATGCTAGTTTTCCCTGACACTAACTTCCCTTTTCTTCTCACCAGCATCAGCCTGTTAGCGTTGTCCCTGTGGGAGATGTGCACTTCTTTCTAGGCTTAAATGTCCTGCCTGATATGTTCACATTGAGTGACAAAAGCGAGAGCTTTGATAATAATATGAACATGCTTTGTCTACTTTCAAGAATGTATTTCATTCAAAATTCATTAAAAAAACCTAGGTACTGTCTTTTAAACGATTAAGCTATATTTATTATTAATCATAATTAATTAGTTAGGTATGTCTGTACTTATCCATAGAGCATCACAAACAAACTCTAATGGAGTTTGACCCAAACATTTTTTCAAATGTATTTTATATTTTGATAAATACAATTTCAGATGTTTGATAACTTTATTGATAAGATTTGGGTTCAACCCCCAGCCTGTCCCCCGTGTGTGCACTTCGCCCACCCCATTGGATACAACTGAGGGTGATACGTGATACAGAGGCATAAAAAGACCACAAACAAGTTTAGAGATAAACCCAATAGCAACATATTGAATTAATAATAGCTCCCTAGTCTCACATTGCTAGAGCATCAGTTGCTGCTGATATTAATGTATGTTAGTTTCAAGTCATCAATCGAGAAAACTGTATTTTAAGTTGTTTTTTATGGATATTAGTGGCAATTATTTTCTCATCACAGCAGTGAGACATAAAATACATTAAAAAAAGAAGCAAAGTGTGCAGAAAGCTTTATCAGCATTTATCCTATTTACCTCTGTGACATATAAAACACATATTTAGTTTTTGGAGGTGGTATAATAAGGTCAAACACAGAGCTCCAGAGGCTGTTAGTCTTTGTTATGTTTGTTTGTAGAAGCATATTGAAGACCTATTGTTATACAAGGTGGTCAGAGAAGTTGCGTTATTTTTTTTTATAAAGATTGTGGCATAGTGGAATACAGTACTATATAAGTATTTGCAGTGGCCACTTACAATCTTAAAAACAACGATACAAAATTAATTACACATTTCAATACAAATGCATGTACACAATATCTTGCGCTGGTAAAACAAAGATGCTGGCGCCTGTGTGTATGCATTTGTATTATAATGTTAGATTTACTGTGTAATTACTTTTGTATTGTTGTTTTAAGATTGGCCACTGCAAATACTTAAATTGTACTGTATTTTACTATGCCACAATCTTTAAAAACAAATTTAGTCTGCCAGGCACCAGCATCTTTGTTTTACCAGCACAAGAGGATTTTTTTAGATACTGATTGTTTCGCTTCAGATACACACTTTATTTATTCCATAGAATCACATTGTGGGACGGTTCATATGTGAGTGTAATAAAAAATAATTAAAAGAGGAATGTTACAAAGAGACATGTCCAACAGTCAGTCAAACTAAACAGAACTTAAAGAGGCTCCATTATTGTTATGCTATGCATGGATCAGTTGACTATGTGCAACATAGATATTGTTTCTTGTAGTGACAAAGCCACCTGACTCGGCAGTTCGATAGACCGGTATAGTTACAACCTTTAGTTTTAAAGAGAAACAAACTCTGATAAACCCACTGTACACTACCAACAAAGTTATCGAGTAGCTATGATACACAGTGGATTAAACATTTAGCAGCTAGAGAGACAAATATTTCTCTCATGAGTCGGAGAGTGAATTGGACTTGGTCAAAGACACTTTCCAAATAAATGCCAACTGCTAATGTTGCTTTGTGTCTGCTGAATGTGCTTTGCTATGCTCACCATATTAACTTAATAACATGTTGATTTTGCAGCTTGTTGCACTAACCGGGTGGACAAAGAATCAAATAATGCAGGTTGAAACACTGATTTTTACTTGAATGCCAATGTAGCCTCCAAGGGAGTCGGTCTTATAAAAAAAAAACCTTGCTCCTGTCAAGCAGTAATAATGCATGGATTGCAAGATCAATAGCTAGCCCCTAATAATAAGGGCAGGCTTCTGTAAGAGGAAACATAAAATGGAGGTACGGGCAAGTTACATGCATTTGAATGTATTGCTTTGGCATGTCATGAGACGGAGAACTCATCTGAGGGTGTTCTATACTACTGCTGTGAGATGCAGTTAGGGCAGCTCAGGGCAGGGGCTAATGAAATTTGAGCTAGTTGTCAGGCTGCGGCTGACACTGCAAGCTACCGCTATTAAGGATGTGCTTCGAGAGATTGGGTTTAGACTTGGGGCAAAGGTGATTGACATGGGTATGAGCGAGCACAATCACAGTCTAGTGTTCCCATGCTCTCAGATTATAAAGCTAATAATGCAACATGTGCACCCAATTGTCGGTCGTGCATGTCCAACGGGTTTGGGAACAAGGCTAATATGAAAAAGCGTGCCATCCGTGTATGTGGAGCGTGTCTGGACATGACCAAGTTAAGCTAAACTGATGGAGAGACCTGAGTTGGCTTGGCTAGTGTGGCCATGGAAGTGTAACTATGGGCATCTATTATTTAAGACATAATTATGCAGTGGGCCGCTTTGTCAGCCAGTCAATCAGAACCCAGCTTTTCATTAGGCTTCCTGTCATTGCACTGCGCTGGAGGCATGCCTTTCACACACAATACACGCGCACGGCACACACACAAACAGACGCACAGTCGCACACACTATTCTCTCTGCCAATGTATCATTACAAAAACAAGAGGAAGCGTCAAGACAAAAGTGACGGGATGACTATTGCTCCTTCCTCTCATTTCCCTACTCTTCCATCCAAAAGTCTCCCACTGAGACTCAATTTAAATGTCAAATGAGTCTAATTGGCTTATGGAAGAGTGAAATCTGAGAAAAGCTGAGGGAAATGGGTGGTGGGAGGGATATTAAGGAGGTGCTGATAGAGGGCAGAGGGTGGGGGGAAGTTAGTGAGCATCCTTTTCATACAGAGCAGCCTGGCACCACTCACTGTACACCATGTGTCTTCCTTCATTGTGCAATATATTGACGATAGTTTGACCTTGTCTAGTGTATAACTTCCAGCATTAATATACCATGATGGATTCAAGCGTGACACAGGACTGCATGCATACACTACTCTATGTATGAATCATTGCTGACTCACTGGTTGCATGTAAATAGAGTATACACTGCTCCCAAATAGAGGGAGTCATGTCCAGAGTAAAGTCCTGCAAGTTTCCAATTAAGGGAACAAGAAGTGTTTAAGTCTCCCCTCGTTGCCAACAGCATCCTGCTTTGAGGACAGTCTTCATTGTTCACATCAGGATTCCTCAGCATATTGCTGTTTCGTTCCATAGAGTTAAACTACAGAAGGCCAGCAAATATTTCCAATGAATGGTAAGTTGCTCTTTAAGTATTTCATCAAATACAAATGCCACATTTTGTGGTTCCAGTTTGTCCAGTGTTAAGATTCAGGAGGCTTTTTTTAGCACAACAACTTTAGCAACGTTTGACCCAATGTTAAGCTAATTTAGAACATTATTAGAATTAATTGTAGTGTAGTTGAGGAGAAGTGGGGTTTCATTTTTCACCCATAATTTTCTCAGTAACATTATACCTGCTAAACATTAACATGTTAGCATGCTGAAGTTAGCATTTAGCTCAAAGCAGCAGTGTTTGTAAGTAGTTTCATAGAATTGCCAGGATAGCTGCAGATTCCTAGTGTTGCGTTATGTGTCAGGCCTGGACAAAAGTGAGGACTCAGATGCAGAGGATCATGTACAAGCAGGCTTTTATTGGTTTCAGATCCTTTTTGAAGAGTGATAAACCAATCTATGAAATAACTCACTGAATAATTAAGACCGATAAGGACTAAATAACACAAAAGCACTCCTAAGAGGAGCTGAGGAACCAGATTACAAAATAACACAAATCCAAGCTAAGCTAGAAAAACTTCAACAAATAAAAAATCCCTCTCAAAGGAGGACTCTAAAAACAAGTCATGTGGTGTAGCAAAAACAAACTCTTGGCAAAATTGACTTTGGCTGTGGATAAGGGCTTAGGTGCAACGACAAGGTTGAAACAGGAGACACAGACTATAAGCACATGAGAGTAATGGGGAACAGGTGGAAACAATCAGGGGAGACAGGTGACACAGGAGGAAGAGCAAGTGACCTGAAATGAGAGGATAGTAAGGTTTCAAAATAAAACAGGCAGTTACGAGACAAAAACCTAATGCGAGACAAACCTTACCACTGTGTGACATTATGCCAAAAAATAACTATATTAAAGATACTAACAGCCTAATGTATTTATTGAAATGATCAATTAAATAATTTGTGGCTTAGTTTTACAGCGAAGAAAAAGCAAAACATAAAGTTTGTTTTGGTGTTTGTGTAAGTTTTAGAACAAATATATAGAGCATTATGGGCTATCCTTGTTTCACCACAACCAAGCACTGAATCGCATCCATTTCAACTTCAGCTGTTTGTTGAATTAGTCTGGCTTTCAGCTGTGTAACAGTTTCCTGTAAACAAAACTATATATTGTCTCCGATATATAAACCTTAAAGTAAGCAAAAAAGCTTTATAGTTTGGTATATCGCATATTGCAATACAAAGTGTCCCTAGGGACTCTATTGAATCTATCTCTATTGAAAAGGCGACCCTAGATTAATGAAGCAAAACAAAAGGATTTAGTAATATGCGGAAAGTAGAGCTCAGACATTAGAATACAGGCTAGAATAAAGTTTAACTTCCTGATGTTCTGACTGAAAAAAACTAAAATGAAGTCATAGAATATTCCATGAACTCCGTTTTTGTTTTGACAGTATTAGAGATCTCATGAATATGCATGTCTCCATCTTGTACTGTACATGCGAGTTTGTGTGCATCTGACTGTTTGCTCTCATTGTGACCTAGACGTCTCATTACCAAAAATATACGACTGGTGAGAGGAAGAGCAGTCCGTACTGTAGACCTTGGGATCAAAGACATCAGCTTTCACTCCACTCCAGAGAGAAGCGGCCCACAGTAATGATGTTGACTCAAGTCTGATTCAATGTGTACACTTCCTCGTCACTTTGCGTGCCTGGAGAGGGAGGGTTTGCGTTTGTGGATGTTTCATTTTAAGGAGGAGTGTGAATAATCAGGGGAGTGACAGGGGGCAACAGTGAGATCTACAGTACACACAGGCCGTCAGAACGTGTTTGAATTATGTTGTCTGATTGGTGCCCAATATGTTTGGGAGCAAACGAGAGTAAAGAGACCAGTTAGCTAAGCTCAGCAACAGTTAAGACGGTATCAGAGTGGCTCACAGTATTCCATTAGCCCACTGAATCTAGAAGTACAATTTCAGATGCATCTTAGCCTAGTTTTTTATTTCAAGGGAATCTAGGTGTTTTTAAAATGGACAACGTCTTCATGAAATACTGTAAATTGAGTTGATGTCACAGTACAATCATCCTTTTCTGTAGCATTGCACTAGTGAAGGTATTTCCCTGATTCCCCCTCTGACTTTAGAAGCGCAGCAAATGAACAATGAGTTATACATCTTTGGCTGTTAAACAGTTATTGAAATTGTCAACAGATTTATTTAATCAGTGGAAGACAGAGCCAACAACACATGAGCTGGTTGCCTGCAGGTATGTGTGGATGCTAATCACGAGTGTATTTAGAAAACGGGGAAAAGCGGCTTCATTAGCCAAGATGTTTAACAAACAGAGTGGGAGAGAAGGAGGTTACGCAGCGGGCAATGTGCTCGGAGAGACTGGGAGAAGAAAAGAAAGAGGCGACAGCAGGAGTGGCAACAGAAAAGGAGAGAGGTAGATTTAAGTCCATGACAGGATGTGAGGACAAAAACGTGCTGTTAAAAAATAAATATTCGAGGTGAATGCTTTCTAAACGGATGGCGAGGAAAACGTTCTTCCTCTTTGTCTTGATTGAATAAGAAATAAAAACCAAGATGGAAAAGTAAAAGCATTCAAGTAATTAATATCAGAATATAACAGGCAAACAGACACAGAGCCACATTGCCATTCATCTGAATCTAATGCTCCACTAAGTTCACCGACTGGTTTCTAAAGTTCGCTTGATGCATATGTTAATGAATTCAAGTCTCTCTGTGCCCCAGTGGCTAACTCATAGCTGCCACTCTGAACGGCGCTCATATGCCAGTTACAACTGATGGCGCTTACCCGAGCGCCGTCACGCAAGTGGAGCACCCCCGTTCGCTCTGTCGGCTCTGTTGCGGTTGTTTGCAACGTTCGTGCTGTTTGCTCCGTCAGCTGCCAACCGGCTTCGCCGTCTCCATGTGGAGGCAATATGCTCTGAATTCCGTAGTGAGCCCTTTATCAGATGTAATTATTGATTAGTCCAGCTTTAAAGCACAATCTCTTCTTGATGCTGTCGTGTGCCAATCACATTTTACAACACTATCAGGAGGTGTGAGTATGCAAACCATCGCTGGCCATGCAACAAGCAACACGGACTGATTGGGAGATAGAAAGAGACCTGGATGAGGCCAATAACTTAATATGTTATTTCACAGGTTTGACAATGTGCTCTCTGCACAGCCTCCACCCGGCTCCCCCCTCAGCTGCCTCACCTTAGAATTTTTCTTCAACAACCCTGCCCATCCTTCCTCCTGTGAACTCCCCTCTCCTCATGTCCTTTTGCTCCTTTCCCCTCTCCCCCATCCCCTTAACGCCTCTCCTGTCTCCAATCGATTCACCTCGGCCCTCTCGTGTCCCCCCCCCCACCCCCACCCGGACTCTCTAACTTCTCTCCAGGGTCAATCACCATCACTGTGGAGGATGGGAGAAGAGTGTTCAGTAGTCTATGTACAGGCAGGTTACATGTTCTGACACCCTCGCACCCCAGGTGGCATGTGCAATAAGATTGACTGGACTAAAAACACTGACACTCTGTTCAAGAAAGTTCAGAGCCGTCTATATTTTAGTGCACCTTCACCCGGAGACTGAGACCACCGAGGTGCACCAAAGAAAGCCACAGAACCTATTTTCTACAAAGTATTTTGACCTGTTGCCATCAGACTATGTAACTCCTCCCCCTTCTGACAGCTGACAAATTGAACACTAAATAAAATTATGCAATGTCATATTTCAATTTCCTCTGTCTGGACTATTTTTATTATTCTATGTGCAATAATACAGCTCTACTACTTTTTCAATATCATGGACAATTGCTTCAATATCATCCTCAATATTACTTTAATATTATAAGTAAGTTTTGATTCTGCACTTTTTCTGTTAGTTTATTGTATTTACTTTACTTTTATTGCTATTCTATTCTATCGTCAGTATTTATTATTTGACATTCAATATTATTTTCACGGTATATATATATATATATATATATATATATATATATATATATATATATATATATATATATATATATATATATATATATATATATATATATATATATATATATATATATATATATATATATATATATACTCCATACGTATCATTTTTTTGTTAGTCTTCTGTTTTGATCTTTAATGAAACATTGCACAATAACTTCTTTTGGGATTAATGAGTTACTATCTTATACCCATACAAGGTCTTGAAAGTGGTTTAACCTAAAGGACTGAAGGACATCTCAAAGATAATCAAAAATAGACTTCATACATTATTATTCTTTAGTACAAAATGAGCCCCAAATGCAGGCATGATTAGGTTAGGCAGGAAAGGAAATGTGTCTTTAATATACAATATAAAATACTGCAAATATTTCTACCTTCACTGCAAAACCTGCCACCACCTGCCTTGTAGCTTATTAAAGTTATAATGTTGCCCTCACATATATTTCCCATCAATTTCTCTCCTCTTTTCACTCAGGGAAATGTCAGACGACTGTGTTTTTGCCCTTGGTTTGGATTAACAAGGGGAGTTTGGTTTGCCAAGACCCTCCAACTTGTCAGGAACAATCCCATTTTAAGACTCAAAAGCTTTTGTTGTATGTTTCATGTTACCTTCCATTTTCTTGGAATGCTTTTTAAAAACAACCTGCTTGCTTTACTGACATTACATGTCTGATCGTTACCAGTTTGGTTGGTTTGTGTTGAGACGTGGTAGTTACTGATCTTTCTTCTTTTGTGAAGCAAAAATGTTCTTATTACAGCACAAAAGCGAGGAGGAAAAAGGGATCAACATGAATGTCAGAGGAACAGCAATGATTCAGCAGTGACGACAGGGGCCTTGACTGCCTCTTCACCTGGTAATGCTTTTGATCTAGTGTGTCACAAGATGATGCACAGCTGACAATTACCTCTATACTGCAGCACTCTGCAGGAATAAGCTCACTCGCAGTTTCCAGCCTACATACAAGCGCACACGAGCCAGTGTTCGGCAGTCCGTCGTGCCATTTGTCGACTTGGACCAGCCTCCAACCTGTAGAACACAAAGCTGAGATAAGATGGATTTAAGAGTCCCGTCTCTCGTTGTGTATCCCCAAGCAAAATGTACACAATACGAGGTGTCTTGGGTAGTGGCTCCAAACTAAATACCTCTCATCCATCAGTCCGTCTGGCCTCTGATCCCCTTTGATGCCATTTCATTCCTTTAAAGCTCTGAAAGGATCTTGACACGATATCTTCCATCTGTTCTACAGCAGTCAAGAACATGCCGTCTCAGTGTGCAGAGGTGTGTGCAACTGCCATCTAGATTATAGCATGCACATCTTTGTGGACAATAACCTTGCATGTGGATGGGTGTGTGTGTGTGTTGTGTGTGTGTGTGTGTGTGTGTGTGTGCGTGTGTGTAAATATGTGTACTGGTGCAGGTAAGTGCTTGTTGACAGTCCTCCTGGCATTGTGCGGAGCGCCTTGAGTGACGTGCGGTATTAAAAGCATCAGAGTTGGGTGACATGACTGTGATAAGGAGCCAGTGAGAGTCATCCTCATTAAACTTCAATCCTGCTTGGCTTACAAGATGGTTGCCCAGGGCGACACCCTGCATGAAACAACCAAATAATGCACAAAAAAAGGAGAAGAAAATAAAAGTTTTCCAGTGCTTTTCTGCCGGAGGTAATTTGATGTCCTGTTTTTTATAGATCTGATGAAGACTGAAGCATTTCCTATTTTGACACTGCGACAGTAAACATATATGAGAGGATTAAGCCTAGTTAGAGGTCCACATATGTGATTATTGGGAGTCTTAAATGAAAGTCTAATCATGTGTTAAGTATTATAGGAGCATTAATAGTTTTGGAACCAACTGCAGATGGTGCTGAGAGTGATTTGTGTCTTGTCTCTCATTCACTCGTTTCCTTTTAAACACACACACACACACACACACACACACACACACACACACACACACACAGTAGCAGAGAGAGTGGTATATCAGTGTGTGTGTGCTATTCTGTTGTCCTTGGATTACAAAATGGAAGCACTGTGACGAGGGATTTCTGACTACGCTGACTGCAGACACTGTACTATTGTCCATTGAACATAGCTGTATTGATTGAGCAGCTCTCCAGATACAGGTGTAAAAGACTGAGAGTGTATCATATGGTGTGTCAAAAGACATTTTCCCTCTTGGGAATGTCTGTACAGTTCCTTATTCCATATCGTGTATGCTCACAAACACACACACACCCTTGCACACACACATAGCCTCAGGTCAGAATCTTCATCCTTTTATTCATCTTTCACACATTACATATACAAGAGCTGTCAAGGTGAAATTGATGCATACATACTATAAACTAATTTAGATACAAGTGGATGCAGCACACGTTACATGGATAACGGGAGCTCTAACGCAGGCACAATGTAGGGTATAAAAGCATGGGTTACTCACATTCAACATTATATCATGCGCAATTAGGTGTGCTGTGTGCCGTGGGTGGCGGTGGGTATTGCAGCATGAATATAGCAGCTCATATGCACAGCGTTAAAAGCAGATTGAGATTCTTGCTTGTTCTGCTGAAATTTAAAGTGATGCTCTACATTTCACCCTGAAGGTTTTTGCTTTGCTTTTCAGACATGTAGAATACATGGGTCAGGCATTTTCCAGAGCGTTGCCTAATCACCTCTTAATATTTCATGATACAATACATACATTAAATATAGATTCTCTATTTGTTTCCGTCTTCTACTCTCAAAGAAGCGATAATAATATTTTTTTCCCTCCATTGGTACGGCATAATAGACACTCAATCCACAAAAATTACAGCAAACTGTGCACTTTCCATTTTTCAAGTCTTTAATTTATACTACTTGCCTTAATCATGTAACTAAAACTTGAAACTTTTAAGCACACACAGTGCCGTTCCATCATCGGTAATGATGGAAAAAACATAAAAATAGTTATATTGATATTGCTGCAGAAACAGGGAGTGTTAAATGGGCAATCTCTCCAATGTTTGCCCAGTTTTAGATATACTCTTTCGTCTACCCAAGCCAGTGTGTCAGCTACCAATTCTCTGGAAAGATTCTTCAAAACAGCTCTTGATCCACCAGGGAGTCACAGGCAGATTTATTTTAATGACAACTTTTTTTTTCTCTCTCTCTCTCTCTGGAAGATAGTTCCAGAGTTTGGTGTTGTAAACTCTGTAGTGATATTGATCTTGCAAATGGAGGTGCTCCAGCTGAATTCCAAACAAATTGAAAGACCTTTTTTTTTTCGTATGCTCATTTTGTCAGGTGAAAAATCAATTGGTTTGGAAAGTGTGTCCCCTACTTTGTCAAGAGCGAATAATAGGCTTACCTATCGACCATGAACGATGTAGAATGGGCAAGAAAAAAGAAGAGAAATGCGGGGACCTTAAAATAAATAAACTATATATATATATATATATATATATATATATATATATATATATATATATATATATATATATATATATATATATATATGATAACGTGTCCATCAAACTGGTTTCCTACCTCAAGGAACTCTGTTCATCTTTGGAGACCGGGAGCTAAGCTATGTCCATTCTTGACTTCTCGACTCACCGCTAAGCTTCTCATCTCCAAAAAACCTTCAGCATCTTTTTCCTCCATCTACTAACACCTATAATTCTCAACTGCTTCAGATGGACCTTTCCACTATGCCTTTCAGCAGCCAGTCACACCATTTAGCAGTTAGTGTCGCGCTAATTATCATCAGGTTTCCAAGCCCAACTTTTTCAGTTCAAAGGCCATATTTGATCCAGTCTAGATGACTAGCCAAGGGGCTGGCACCAATGTGGGTCATGTCCTGCGGTTGATTAATTTGCATGAGGAAACCAGCAGGGTTTAGCTTTAAACGATCAGGGTCAGTAGAATAATAGTGAGATTCCCTTTTCTTTTTTAATCAATGTGGAGTCCTGAATCCTTGTGCAAGTCTGTTCTGAGAGGCGTTGAGAGGGCTTTGCTTTATGTACTCTGCTTATGCTGAACATTTTGCTCACAATCAGCATTATTGGATCAGTGCTGGACATACTCAACCTCATCTTGGAGGGTATTAAAAACCGCAAATTCTCCTACCGTTGCTCTTTTATCCGTTCTTCACATCTACTGCAGTCCACTGTTTCTCTTCTTTAGTTTCACTTTTGTCGGAGGCACAACTGATGACATAAGCGTGATATAAATCAGCTGTCCATACTTCGAAAGGACAGATACAATTTCGCCAAGGATTCAATTATAAAAGATTAACTGTTGCTAAAAAATCCTAAACAAAATACTCAATTGAGGGAATGAGGTATCACACTGTAAACACTGTAGCAATGACATGCCTGAGACTCTGATATGTCAAACTCATGGTCGCGCTGTGTCACCAGTGCTGAAGCTTCAGCTTGAGAGAGCTTACAAGGCTTACTTGTGTGTGGTCCAATCAATATCAAGTACCGCAGTAACCCAACAGTGATGTATTAAATGGCATGACAGCCCCACGCCTCGCCCATGTTTCAGTGCGAAACCTTATATATAATGTAAATTTAAAATGAAATGCCTCTGACAAAATGATGAGATTCTGTGTATTACAATTAATTCACTCACTGTAGTATCAGGTTTATGTCCCTACTTTTAAAAAGAGATGCTACATGATGTTCCAATGGAAAAACTACCATGTAATGGAGGTACCTTAACAAATTGTGTGCCTAAATAATTAGTGTCCTTCATGTTCAAGCTAATCATTGCACATGATGAACACATCAACATAGCTTCTACCATTGACGGTGTCACATTAATATCTAATTTGTGGCGGAGAATCATTTATTTGCACATCGTATTTCACAGCTTACTGCACTCAATCATATTTATTGCTGCTTTTGTCATGTGGCCGTCACATGCTTTGTATGTTGACACATCATCTGTATCTGTGGGTAAACAGAATGTTTGTATTCTTTATCTCCTTTTGTATGCAAGCCACATACTGTAAGGTCATACGATAAGAGGCCACAATGCATTATCAGTCAACCAGTTTAATGTAAAAAGAAAGATAGCCGAGCATCCTGTTTGGTTAACCTCTATCTTTAGCATTATGTTGTCTTAATGTGCATTGTTTTGCTCCCACCGATTACTTCTTGGCTTTCTAATAGAAACGTATCCATTAAATATCAAATTTAGCCTTTCAGTAAGCCAACACATTCCAAACTGTGTAATTTGCCTATTTGCAGATCATGTTTTTGCTTGTGATTTTAGTCTTGTTATCTGTTCTGTAGCCTAATTGCATGGCAACAATATGTATGTGGAACTCATTTTAAAAACTTTTTTGCTCTCAATTTCAATGCAGGATGTAGCGCGACTACAATTGAATGCTTCTTAAGGGGATACAAAGACTTCAGTGAGGCTATGCACGAACAGCCAAACCATGACGTTTTGAATTATGAGTAAAGCCTGACCCAGCACCATCGCACATAATACGTCCATTGAGTGTTGTGGAGGTGCCATCAACAGGTGAATTCAGATACTGAACAATAAAAACCGACCCTGCCCTGTGTTCCTTTTCTTATCCTATGTTTGATCTTACCCCTGTCTTCAGCATCTCCTGAAAAAAAGAACTTGTTTACTTTACTAAGTTGAGAGCAGCTGCCCGTGGTTTCATATGAATGCTACATGTTTGTTTTTGTTCGATAAACCACACACTTGGCATGAAACATGACCAAGCTTTAGCTGATGTGTACACAACAAAAAACATGTCTGATTTTCTCTGACGTGCTCACAACAAACAATTAATTGTAATTTGCTCATACGTTACAGGAAACAAAGGGGGATTTGTTTCCCTAAATTGGCATTCAAGCTGTGGATCCTAACACCTTTGAAAAGAAAAGATGAAACTGTCACATGGCAGTTGACATTTAGTTGACAAGCTGTGAGATAGAGGTACAACAATAAGATGAAGGTAAACGGTACACAGTTGTCAAAGACACACAATAGGGAAAGGCTCATTAGGTAGGCATTGTTTTACTGTGGCATACATTGACACCCCTCCCTTCCCCCACAATCACACACACACACACACACACACACACGCACACACACACACACACACGCACACACACACACACACACACACACACACACACACACACACACACACACACACACACACACGCACACACACACCATCTCTCTTCATTTGACAGTCCTTGCAGTCTGCCACACTGCAACACTATGGACTCAGGATTGATTTTAATCAGGGCTGTCACTGGATCAATGGAAGTTTATTACCCCCAGAAGGAGCACTGGCTATGAAGTTCTGGCCCCTGGGAAGTGTAGTTTCACCAGCGTTCATCAACCAACCTGCTAACACCCCTTAGGGAGCATCTTGTATGGGAATTGCAGTTTTTATTGTAAACAGTAAATCTAATTGTTATTCTTCTGAAATGTGATGGTTTGACCAGCATTGGTGTCATGAAGGAAAATTGGAAAGAAGCTGTGCAGAGTACATGTTATAAATACTTTCGCTGGGAGCACATTTGCAGGTTGCGAAATGCAAAGCGATGTGACCAAAAGTGGATAGGCGAAAGGAAACAGCAGAGCGAGGTTATTTATTAGCAGTCACGGTCCTGTCAGCATCTAATGTCAGGTATTTGCGTACAGAAGGGGTTCATTTGACAAACAACCAGGCAGCAGCGTTTACAGTGCTGTATGTTATATTCGAGCCATTCAGAGCGACGGCTGGAGCACACTTCCCACTGCTCTCGATGCAAACTGGTTCGCAGTTGCCCAGGTGACTCGTGCAAGGCTGTGATTAATTGCACTTTGTTAATAAGCAATTCCTCCAACAACCATCTGCGAGAGCAATTTGAGTTTACATATCTGCATGTGTTGGCAGCAGAGGATATCTGCACGCCGGCCCGGCCTTTGTGTCGCCATGCCATTGTGCGTGGCCATATTCACTTGGGGGTTAAACAATTACAAACAAGAAAGGTATTTCCCCAATATTGTCCTCATTCCTCTCTGTCCCCAGCACTAGTATTTGTCTAATGATATATGAGGTGAAGCTAATACTGTTCTCACCAACCCAATGTCCTGATTGCAAACAATTATTCATTGTTACTTACTGTAATAAAAGGGTAATGGGGCCTCATAAATCTAGAAGCTGGTACTCCCATTCGCTCCCAGAGGGGTGTTGCCAGTGGGCCCACTGGGGGAGCAGGATGGTCATCTCCAATGTTAGACATTTGACCTGCTTCGTTGATTTACGTCTGCTTTACGGTGACATGAAAAGCATCACATTATTGTTTGGTAAATGATCCCAATGATAAATCTCTGGCGCAATTTATGTCCAAAGCAAACTCAGTGTCACATCAACATATAAGGCGGCAGAGACACATGTCTGCTCTTAATCGGATGCCTTGGATGAATGTGATTAGATGAAAGGAGGCCTTGAATATGTGGAATCAGGATTATGGAGCATAATAAAGAAGGAAATGTCACATTTTCTGCAGCAAGGTTGATGCTTTCATTTACATCTGATTGCTGATGTCGTAAAAACATACACAATTAGCACATGTCAGGGGAAGAGCGTTTGATGTGCAAGGTCAGGAAATGAAAAGAGATAAATAGTGGAGGTGTGTGGGTAGAATATCTTAATCATATGACTTGATTCAGGAAGCCTCCCTTAACGAATTCAAACTTGAATCAAATGAACATTTTTGTCATCACGTCGACCTATTTTTCATTCCCACGCTCTTCCTCCCACGCGTCAAACACACACACACTCATACACACTGGATTCCTAGACTACCCTACAACAGAACGGCAGTGTTTCCATGACGCTACTCCGGTCAGTCATCAAGGACAGCTCGTTGAAATTCTGCTCATCTCCTCACTTTCTTCCTCACTTTGCCTCTATTCTCCCAACCTTCTCCCCTTCCACGGCCACGGCGAAGCAGCATGCTTTTGTTAACAGCGTTACATAATTGCCTGAAGAGGAGCAAGACAAGGCATTAGGAGAGAGAGAGAGAGCGAGGGGAAGAGGAAGAGAGAGGAAGAGAGAAGAGAGACTGAGGGCACAAATGTAAAGAAAGTGGAGGGCCAAGATTCTGCAACAAAAAAAAATCAACTCATGTATATATTACTTGGATAATCCTTTGTAAATTACTTATTATGCACCTTTGTAATAGAGGGATAAAATGATTAGGATGCCGTCTGAACAGAACACTGCTTGTCCTTCTTCCCACCAACAAAAATCACACACGTACATCCCACCACTAAACTGATGATGATTGCCAGGAAGCACTTAGCGTTGCACTGACCTCAGTGTTTATTGTGAGGATAGAAGGGAGGATTATAGAAAACATATAATAGGGTGCAGATGGGAGGGGAAAGAGGGTGTGGGGCCGAGATGGATGGAGGAAGGCGAATACTTAAGTAATTCGTGACAGCGGACTCACTGAGGGAAAGACCTTTGATGGACTGCATGTCCGGTGCTTCAAGGACAGAGAGAGGTGCATGTGGAGTGTGTGCCCGGGTGAGCGTAGAGGTTATGAGAAGGGTTTGGAAGGTATGGGGCGATGGTGGGGTAATACAATAAGGGGGCTGTTTGATTAAATCGCATTCCACGCAAAACACATGTTTCATTCTGCTTCATTCAGCTGAGTCGTCTGGCTGTGACACCCGATCCATTCAGAATCGGAGGAGCACCCGCTTACATTTGTTCACATGAATGCACACCCGTGGGTGCCAATGGTATGCACGTACATCAATATCCTGCAATGGACCTAAAATGCACGCACACACCCGTACTTACACACATGCGTGCATGCGTACGTGCAGACACAGATCTGCACCTGCCGCTGGATGGCCCATTAACTATGTTGAGAGGGAGGACAGTCGTGGGCAGTGGAGTGTCTCTTATTCCAACAATCAATCATACATTAGCCAGATAGCATATCCAACTGAGCAAACTGCCAACCAGACAGCGAGCGACAGAGACGATGAAATCACTGCCTAACACCAGGGGCCAGATGCCTAAAAGTCTGTCTCAGTTCAAGACGGATAATCTCTATCCACTCTGCTGAAGAAATATGGACAGTATTTATTTGTATTTTTGTAAGTCTATGTAAGCACGGTTCAATTTTGTGACTTTAAACTGCTGTACAAGTGTGTGTGTGTACATAGAAGCCTGATTGTCAACCCGTGAATGGATTTAAACTAGTTTTCATATACATCCATCTGTCTGATCCACGAGTTGTTGGACCTGTCAGTGAATGCAAAGTAAAGTCCTCCGACACACCAGAGCAGCTGTGCCTATTTATAACTCCCACACGGAAATGAATTGATCACCTGCACCTGTAAACCATCACATTGTAGAACTATGAAGAAATATGAATGGTATTAAGAAATCAAGCAGAGTTCCCAAAGTGATTTGCAACAGCAATACAATTCTAGGAATATAAACCCTTGGAAATGAAATTATTTGAAATTGAAAAGACAAAAAAATAGCATTAAGTCATGCCGTTCGTTTTCCTGCCAGTTCTTTCTGGATATATTGCAAAAGTTAGCATGGAAACGTCTGACAATTTATAAGCTGATATGAATTCAAGGTCTTGACCGTCATCCAAAGGCAGTGTGGAAACTGAGTGCAATATCCTCTACTGCGCTAGCAGGGGGCATTGCTCAGGATCATTTTTTAATAAAGGTGCCTTTTAATTGATTCATGATATGTTTTCCCACGCAGTGAAACTTTAGCAATGCAGTTGTTATCCTTTCCTAGCTTTCATTTTTGCTTGTCATTTGCTCTTTTCTGTCAGTAGAGGAGTTTTGCAACATCCAAACATAAAAACCCACTGGCTGCATGTTTTGATAAATGTCAGAGGTATTCGTTTAGACAAGGGGCAGTTTGTTTGAATTCATGTGCACTGTTTATATTGTACATTATTATCAAAACAGTTATGTTTACACTTGTTTATGACATGAGCAATGACAATGTGTTTTCCCTTTGAAAATAATCCATGCACCTTTGTAATTTGTGTTAAAGAATCATGATGCAATTACAGCATATTTTACGTCTTCTCCACCTGGATGACATAAAACAATATTGTTGCAGCCGGTGTTTACCTCCATACTGAGTGCAAGTAGAAAACAAAAGCAGAGTGGAGAGCAGAGTTTCTTTGAGGTGAGTTTTTTTTTTTTAGCAGCCTTGGTTTTTAGTCACGCTAGAGACACGGCTCTACGGATGGTGGTGGGCCAGGTCACCGCAATATGAATTGTCCTGGAATTTTGTAAAGATATTTATGTTCCCCAGAGGATGAAGCTGCACTGACTTTGTAATAATGTATATTTTCCTTCAGCGCCAGCAGCAGTTCTCATTTTTGGCTTTTAGTAAAAATGTATCAGCAATTATTGCATTTATTGCCAGGACATTTTTTGCAGTTATTCATGGTGCAATTTTTTGTTTTGATTAACTTTAATGAACCTCCCCTTTAAGATCATCATCAGGTCAACATTTTTGCAAAACTAATGACATGACACATCAGCCTCAGCTTTGTACTAGTGTCGATTAGCACGAGACATTAGGTTTTTAAAACTATTAGTTACTGTTTTTCTTTTATAGGAACGCTGAAGCCAAGAAGAGATGTAAAGCAAAGCAACACAACTCAAGTCAACCACAAACACTAGATATTTTATTAAACATGAGATGGACCATGAGGAACAAAATGAATGTATTGTAGTTTGAATTTAAATGATTTAAATGAGAACACTTGAAAAGGATCTACAGGAAACATGAAGATAACATAATTCAGAGTCCTAGTTAAGGCATCGGCAAACCACCAGCTCTGCAACAGTCAGTATGGTGTGGTGCAGACTATTTAGCTGAAGCTCTACTGGGAGTTTATCCTTCACTGTGATAATGTTCACAACAGTGCGTATTTACTGCCATTAAAGTTAAGCTTTAAGAGGTTGAGTGGACCTACAGGAACTGCTTTCCCATTTCTTTTTATTTTATATATTTAGTTTACTCGGCTGTTTCTTTTATTTTGCCGTTCTGTACATTTCAGAAGAAATACTGCAGTCAGCAACACATGGTTTAGTGGAAAGATACATGTTTTGCTTTTCTGTTTCCTGACATTTGTAAGTATAAAATATAAATGAATCTCCCTTGTTTTCTTTCAACGAATAAAAAGGTTGCCACTGCTGCATCAGCGGCCTTGCTCAAGGCGAATAAATGCATGACAGAAAGCCATAAAACGCTGCTTAATGTCACAAAACAGATGCTTTTATCTCATAAACAAGAAGACAAAATGTTTGTGACTGAAAGGAAACAGGTGCAGCTCTACACATTGAAAATCAACATCACTGGGTTTGTTTGTCTCATGGAAAAGAAGAGCACAAAAATGAATTGCATGTAAATATGGTAACAAGTTCAAGTTTAGCAACTTCAGAAGTTGCTTACAAACTACAAACTACAAGTACACGAGCCATTGAAAGTAAGGACGTAGTTGGCAGGTCTAATTGTATTGTGTAAAATAACAGATCCAATTGCATAACATGAATGAAGTAGTGATGTATGATGTGGTAGGTTTTGCATTTTCGTGTCGATGTACACTCTGTGTCATGTTGGGATCTGTGAATTTCATTATAGAGATGCATTATTTCCATCTGTGCCTTTGGTAATAACAGCAGACTGAGGGTGCTTATGCACTCTGGTGAGTGACTCAGAATTAGTGGTCGCCCGCATGTTTCAGGTCACTGACCTGTCAGGCAGCGAATTACTGTGAAGTGTTCCTGATTGTGAAACGAGAGTTCTGGCCTTTAGTAAAATGCTTGATCCGCTCATGTTTTTTTTTTCTTTTTTTAATATCCAGGGAAAAACATGAAAAAATATTTTTAAAATAAGTCAGAAAAAGCACAACCCTGGGCTTAAAAACATGATTGAATTTCAAAAGGACACTCCCCAAGGATATTACTTGGCGAGTACTTACTCTTTAAAATATTTTGTACGTGACACACAGACTTAAAGGGGTTTTCACACATAATAGATACACAACTCAACAACTTGTGTTTCTTTTTCTGAATTAATTGCAGTATTGAAAGACACAAACTATAACAAATATGTATGTCAATGACCATGTCCTGTTCAGGGGGGAGACAAATCCTATATATTGCCATAAACTCATGGACATTACACTTTCTTCGAACAGTCAATAAAGGGCATTCATATCCATCTGTTTTTGTGAGGAAACTGGCGTTTACACTTTTAGTCCCTGTTTTCTACACACGCAACAAAATGAGAGCCCAGATCTGTGGATGGATGACGAGACGATGCAATACATCAAACAAACAGAAAAGCCACATTTCTATCGTGGCTTTTTTTGTGCTTGTTTTCCGCTCTTTGAGGTTTGACAGGTGCTCTTTTAATTACGTCATATCGTAGTGCCCTTGTCTTCTCCAATGATTTAATGGGACCCCACTGGCAAATAAGTGCCAACAGCTGTTTATCTCCATGGGCTTATTTTTTAACAGTAGATCATGGAAACTGGCATTAATTAGCATTTTATTTGTCTGATTTTCTGGCCAATTTCGTAAAATTGTGCGCTACATTTGTAAATAAAACCTGACTAGTGCCACCCACACTGTTGGACTGGGTTAAATGCCTCTTACTACGACATATATGTCACGTCCTGGTATAGACTTTGCCTCGAGAATGTATGAGGGTGCTTTAAAAGCAATATGTTCAAGCAGGAGAAATGGCAAAAAGAGAGGCAGCAAGTGACCTTTGAAGCCTTTCAGGCTAAAAACTGCTTTCCAGTGGAAAAAAAGAAGTGGTTTGTAAATATTTAATTTTTACTGCAATCAACCACCATGTGCCGGTGCTGTTTGGACAGGTTGTCTTCTCCTTTATCCTTATGCTTTTGAGGTCATCTTGTTCCAACAGTATGCTACTCTCATTGAATTCATCTGCCAAACAAAACATGTCACATATCTTCTTTTTTGTCATGACTCACTGAACACTGATCATGGATTGCATTCATTGTGTGCAGTTGTAGTTTATTTTCTGTGTCACTGAGCACATGCTGTGAAATTTGTGTTAGCCTGTCTATTAAAAGATACCACATGTATGAATTATGGATGGACTGTTAGATGCTAAAACTGAGCCAAAATTCAAATGTCTTTTAAGAACGGTGCATGCAGCTGGTAGATAGTCACATTGTTTTATCCAGACAAAACGATAATGTACCATAAATACACAGTTGTCAGTATATGACCCCATCTAAACGAGTGGTGTTTGTACAGTGGAATACATTGACAAAAACACTTTTATGTAAAACATATGTGACATTATTGAAAATGACTTCTTCATTCCCATTTCTTCCATCTTACTTTTTTTTTTTTTTTTGCTCTCACACAAACAATCACAAACATACTCGGGATTAAGAGCCGTGGTCTTTACCTTTTAGTGTTTGCGGTGCTTATTGGAGCGTGCTGTCTATGCCATGGCCCAGCTCTCAACAATGGCCTCAGCACAGATCCCATTTAGTTAAAAGCCCACAGAAGACATGTCTTCAGGCTAAACACAGAGTATAGCAGAGAGGGTAAGAAGGGGGAAACAGAGAGGGGGGGGGCAAAGGAGCTGGTAGAAGACTCAGAGAGATATGAGCAACTGTTCAAATTTGGGCAAAGCCAATCGGGTATTTTGTTGGTGATAACTAAACCAGTCTTTGTGGTCTAGACATCTCTCCTTTTGCCCTGAAATTGTGTCTTCATTGAACTTCTTCTGTAAATGATTGTTTGCACTAAATTAAACTTTCCCACTCAACAGCTGTATTAGTCATTTAACAATCGCTCTCATAAATCCAGTGCTCAGACTCCCTCCATCCAAGTAGACCAAGCAATCTCTGGCTCATCTTGATTTCCTTTTGGCATTGTCAAAATGATGGAAATAGCAGCTATTCTTCAGTCAGTGTAGCTCTCTAATGGTGATCGGTGTTTTCTGCTGGCATGAAATTGCAAACTCATCTCCTACAGGGCAAGATCAACCGTCATCACTACTGTCACGGCACGTTATATTCATCGCCTCGCTCAGCCCACCTTATGTGATGGAGCACAACAAAGCGTCGTATTTCATGCACGTAAACGCTCAATTAGGATCATGTCTGGCAAGGAGTGCGGTCACAGATGCCACTATCATGATGCAGAAATATTTTGACGAGCTTTGGTGAATTTTACATCCGTCGCTCCTTAGATTTTCTGTTCTTTATGGGATCATTAGAGTGCAAGGCAAATGCAATGTCTCTCTGAGCTACTGATAAAGCTCTCCATGGTGCTGAACTCTTCCAAGGGTTGTGTCTTTGTGTGTGTTTGTGTGTGTGTGTGTGTGTGTGTGTGTGTCACTAAAACCATGATCTTTAAGCTTCAATGAGCTCTCCATGGTGCTGAAATTGCAACATACGTTTGCGTTACAATCTGTCATATGATGGGACACCCCGCCATTCTATAACAAGTCTTATTCTTAAATTGCATGAAGTTAACATGGTATAACTTTTGTTCATGCCGTCTTTGACATCACTGGCCAGTCACCAAGAATGTCACATGCTTTGCATGCTTTGCGAAGCATATTGCTTACATCCAATCGCAAATAAATAAGGACAAACACAAGGATGTGTCAAAGGTTATGTAGCAGTAGTTTATAGAAGGACCTGGAGTGGATCTTGTTTTTTTTTCAATTTTCAACAATAACCAAGTGTTTAAAACTGTGATCGTAATACGGGAGAAAAAACGTATTTCTCGACTTGGAATAAATCATGCACAGCAGGAATCCTTTAATCCAGCAAAGTACAGTCAGCTCCGGTTGTCACTGTTGTATGATGATTGTTTGTTTTATCTCTACTCCCGTCATGCATTCTGTCGTCAGAGGTGGAATTGAATCAACAGAATTACTCTCAGTTCATGTTTCTTATTAACATTGTCATCACCAGACATATTTGTTTTGATTGATTGTTTTCTCAATGAAAAAGCGAATCTAACTTTTACAATCAGCTCTATGCTGAAGAATAGATTATAAATGAGTTTTAATAGCCTAACCAAAATGACTTATATTACAGGTAGGCCTAAGAATCAGCTGTGGCGCCACATGGCAGCCGTCCCGGCCGAGAGCAAAGTAGACTTAAATTATAGGTTCTTTTTTTTTTCTGGACCTGTTTGGCCTACAGTCAGCCATGATGGATGGGGCAACAATGTGTGATCTGCTGTGGGCTTCACCTGCTCTTGAATGCATGGGCAGGGGGCTGGAGGGATGGGATGAACGGAGCAGACAGAGAGATGAGATGGAGGGACCAGAGGAGATATATGAGAAGAAGGCCAGGGAGAGGTGATGGATGTTGACCAAGAGGAGCGAGAGGAAAGGGATAGAAGGACTGAGATGACCACAGAGTAGTTATACTGTAGGTGGGCCGAGGGGGGAGGCTGTGGTCATCCTGTGATCCGTCTCTGTCAGATAAGAAACAAATTCTCTCCCTCAGATAATCCCAAATTTAACACGGGAGCTGAAGGTGATGTTGGTTGTATGGGGGGAAATGCACCACATCACTACATGTTATGACCGGATGAGTGTGATTTATAGCATGGAGGGAATGAAACCCGGATGTTTCCTGATAAGCCCGACTTTGTCTATTCACCATCATGGCTGCAGCCAACCCTGCATGTTTGAGATGATAAGAAAGAAAAAAGACAGAGATGAGAAGGGATAGTGAGAGAAAAGTTACAAATTATGCGATCAATCAAGTTACAATTTTGGCATATTCATCCGTTTCTACTTCTTCATGCTTACTGCACATGTGCGTCCTGTCTCCTATATTTTGAATGAAAAGTACTTTATTAATCTCCAAGGGGAAATTTTTTTGTCGTACTAGCAGCATCCCACACTTACAGACATCCAATGCAATAAGCTAAGCTAACCACACAGATAAAATACAATTAAATAAATAATAACAGGAACAGGGGTAACAGATATATACATAAGTAAGAAATAAGTATAAATATATATATATATATATATATATATATATATATATATATATATATATATATATATATATATATATATATATATATATATATATATATATATATACATGCAAGCAAGTGAAATGAATACATATATATATATATATATATATATATATATATATATATATATATATATATATACATGCAAGCAAGTGAAATGAATACATATATATATATATATATATATATATATATATATATATATATATATATATATATATATATATATATATATATACATACACACATACGTACACATGTACATACACACATACATATATGTATACATATATATATATATACACATACACACATACATACACATACACACATACCCGTGGCCCACACACATACATATACACACATACATGTACACATATATATATATATATATATATATATACATACATATATACACACATGCATACATATACACATACACACATACACATACGTACATGTACAGAAACATATACACAACAAGCAAAAACTGCGGTTTGTATCTTATATTCAGATGATTGTCATAGTAAATATCAGATCACCATATTGCACAATTGCTAATGACTGTATTATCGAGTCTCAATCAGCCAGATCAATTACATGGACCAATAAACCAAGACTTTCTGAACTTATGTATTCAAGACTACAGACAGATTTCAGTCATGCATGTGTTGACATATGATGATGAGTCCCTAATGACTCTGGCAATCGCTGATGTTTCCTCTAGTGCCACCATTAGTTTAATAAGTGTGGTCAATATTTTATTGAATGACATTTAGTACACACATTCATACCCCCCTCCTAATGAATTGCATTGCCTTGGCAGTTCACTGACCATCTTCTCGGGCCATTATTAAGTCAGAATTGCATTTGAAATTACCTGCAAAACAAATGACACTCACATCAGCCTCAATGCTTACTATGCACTATAATGCAGGTAGAATCGGAGACTAAATTAGTTAAAGGGATATAAAAGGGGTACATGACCTTTGCGTGAGACAGATTTAAAAAATAAAAAAACACACACACACCAACAAAATAAATATAGAGTTGCATGTTAAAGAAAAGGGCAGGAAACTAAAGGATGGAAAGAAGAGGTGGCATTAGGAGAAAGGAAGAAGGAATGGATGAGGGAGTCAGAGGGAGGTTTTGTACCATGGAGCACTATCATAATTGTCACATTTGATCAGGGAGTAACTCTAGTTAGCTTCATGGACCACTGCTTTTTCCGAGCTCCCCGTACAGAGGATGCAGGAGGCTGAGCGTCACACACAAACAAGCTCGCATGCGCACAGTATTATGCTGCCGTTCATGTACAGGGCTGCACACGTACTGACACATGTGCAACTGCACATGTAACTTTGATTATACAAGCACGCACATCTGCACATCTACAGAAATAGGAAAATAATAACGTCAATAAGCGAGTGATGTTTTTTTCAGTTGTTTGTGTGCTTGGATTTAGCTCAACATAACATCCCAAAGCACCCACCTGTCTTGATTTGAAATATAGACAGAAAAGAGTGTATCTCTGGGAAGTGTAAATATAAGGATTGTGTTCTTTTTTATCAAACTTTGATACATTGGCAAACTTCAAAGAGATTACTCAAAAGAGGGATCAGAAAAGGAGAGAATGAATCCTGAAGGCAAGTGATAAGTACGGGTATTCAAACAGTTGCAGACATCCTGCAGTAAAAATGTACAACTCCAGTAAAAAAGAAAACTGCTTTGAATCATACTTTTGGTGTGTACGTTTAGCAAGTTGTCCAATACTCTGTGATTAATTTGAGACCTTTTTTCCTCGATATGAGCTAAGTGGAAAAAAGGAAAGTGAAAAACAAAAGTGACAATACGAGTTCAAACCCAAAGCTCTGGCCTGTGCTTATTATTGTGCACACTATTGTTCCAGAGCTATTCAGCCTCCACAAAACTAATCAAATGGGGGCGGGGAGGGGGGGGGATACAATTTTCTAACAAGGCAGGTGTTTTAAAATCACAGAGAGGAGAGAGGACACAATTACAGTTGTTTTAATTCGGGTTCAGCGGTGGAGTTGCGGCTATTTTCGTGTTGTTTGTCTTTTTTTTTTAAATTTTACGTCACTACATGGGTTGTAGACATGAATTACATTAAGTCCAATGTCACCGAAGGAAGTGCCTATTGTCATGCTATTACTTAATTTCTCAAATGATAACAGCAAATGGCAAGCTGGGTTGACAAGGTTTGCTCACCTATAAAGTAACAAATGAGGTAAGTGATAATAAAAAAAGAATTTGGACAAATGGATATCTAGCTGGCTTACACATGTAGGTGTACAGAATATACAGAATACACCAAGTGATGATAAGCTCACTCCATCCTCATGATTCACTCCTTGATGTCTTCTAGTTTTTCTTTGTGTCTGCACAGGAACACTCCCTCTGGCCACAGCAGATGTTTGCTAATCAGGTCAAGGGGCCCCATTGACTTGTGCTGATGTGTACATACAGTACATGGTACATATGAAGTATGTTATGCAGTGGCAGCGACAACACAAAGCTTGACCTAGCTGCTTCCTGAAGCATGGCCACCAGAACTGCAGGTCCATAGTTGTGCAATTGTTTTGAGTGTTGATGAAGTAATGAAGATGAGGTTTCCGTACAATCATGATTACTGAAACTCAGAAAGAAATACAGATTTTGCTAATGAATGTTTGACAATAATCAAGGTTTGGCTTATTCTTGAAGCCATTAAATGTGTCTGGAAGACTGTCAGCTGCTCATTAACCTTGAGAAAATAAATGCTATGTTGGTGCAATGTGGTGAAACGCATGGCAACGAACATTGATATTCAATAGAGATTGTGAAAAAGCTTTTATCTTTTCCACTTTGTTTCCAAGTAAAAATACAGTGCATAATTTATATTTAGAGAAATTCCCTTTCGTTTAAGAAAATGGAACCACATATATATTTTAAAAATAAGCTTTCAATCTATGTGCTGTCCTCAAACTGGCTACAGCAGTTACAGTGTGTGTGTGCGTGTGTCTGTGTGTGTGTGTGTGTGTGTGTGTATGTGTGTGTGTGTCTATGTGTGAGTGTGTCTGTCTACCGAATTTATGCCACTTGTGTGTCGATAGGCTCCAAATCACCTTCCATGTCTCTCTGAGCTACTGATAGAGCTCTCCATGGTGCTGAAATATTCCAAGGGTTGTGTGCGTGTGTGTGCACGGCACTAAAACCATGATCTTTAAGCTTCAATGAGCTCTCCATGGTGCTGAAATTGCAACAAACTTGGCATAGTCTGCATTCCTGTCCATCATCCAACTTTCAATATGTCACTATGTTAGTTTCCTTTTCACTGTTTATTCTGTGTAACCAGGCCATATGAGGTAGCGGGTAGGCTGGATTATGAGCATACTCTTGCATATCCCATTATTACAGATACTCCAATGTCTCTGTGTGTTTTACTGATTAACAGCAGTAATGGTTCTCAATCCAGCCCAAGTTATCTAAGAAAGCAAAGACACTGGATGTATAATTCAATAATATGGGTATATTAGGCGTATTGCTAAATAAGTAAAGTCAATGACATGAGTCCGATGAAATAAATCCACGAAGAGCACTCTTGATACGTCCTATATTTAAAGTTATCAAATAAAATACATTTGAAACATTGTGCAAGGCCTACTAGACCACATCCAGCATCTCACTGTGGATTGACTTCATACAATGCAGAGCCACATGCTTGAAGCACCTGCCAACCGTTCCCATTGTAACGGCATGGGGAAACATTTATAGGCCTGACAATGTGATTGTTCTGTCTCTGCCAAAAATGTTGCAAAAATAGGCTGTTGTAGTCGTTGAAAAATCTCCCTTTCCAGCGATGCTGATATTCTGAAGGGGTGTCTTGCCAACTAATTGATGTATGAAGATAGGAGAATGAAGTAATGTTTGAGTGATGTCTGCATACCATCCTGGACATTTTGTAAGGACAAACGTCTGAGGATTATCTGCAATGTACCTTCTACTATTGTTAACCTTATCACAATTCCTTTTTTTCCCAATTATTAATTGAAGATGATACATTTTGAAGTGGGATTTCAGTCATTAAGTGAATTAAGGGTGTTGAGTGGAGCATTTTTCATCAATATACATAGCCGCATTATTAGTTGTGATGGCATATTCTAATGCTAATAAATGAGCATGATTATTACAGTCACAGACGGTCTCCCTTTTGATCTGCTTTGTGCTTTCATTTGGTCCAATTTGGGAAGCCACAAATTTGATTCTCTGCAGAATTCTCTCGGGCAAATAGCAAAATGTTCACAGAAAGTCGATAACAAGAGTTGTAGAGTGGAGGACATCTATTAGGCAGATCTTTTGACAATGGTACACGCAGGACATGCCTTAGTTAATCTTTTATAAATGGAGATCGGACACCAAAATACACAGATTCTGTCCAGGCATTCCAGGTAGTACACGCCCATTTAATTATAATAATACTATTTTTTTTTTTTACTAACAATCAAACACACAATATCATTCTCAAGCAATTCAAAACTCAATAAACTGATAATAAGCTCTAACCCCTGCAGTAGGTAAGTAGCACATTTTCAAACTTAAAATAATGACAAAAGAAAATGCAGCAAAAGTCTCGAAAATCTATGAAATTAATAAGTCACATCAAGTGAGGCAATGTATCTCGCAGCACTCGCAGTTTCATATTCACACGGCTCTGACATGCTGTAATCTAGCAGACATGGTCCCATGGAAGCTTGTATTTGCTCTGTGTCGTCTGCCACTGCATGTGTTTACTGAAGCCACAAGCAATTTTCCAATCGCGATTAAAAAAATTATACCGTCCACTTTTGTCTTCAGAGATTCGCCTACTCTTTCACACACTGTTTGTCTGTCTTCCTCTGTGTTTTGCCAGCCAACGTAGTGCACCGTAATTGACTGTTCATTAAACAAAGAAATGTCACTGTATGCAAACACTTTCATTCACTGTGGCGTATCTACTCATCAGGGTAAAGTCCTAAATTCAAGAATCACAGGGATTTAACGACACCCCCACAATGAATGATGCGTTACAGGACTGTGAGAAGACTGCACGATAGATGATGGATGAACATATGGACGTTTTGGTAATCGTTTGGTAATCTATTTACAGCTCCTCCTCCACCTCCAAGCCTTCCCGAGAAGCACTTCAGCTGACGAATGTCCCACCACTTTTACTCATCCATATGCAAATATATGCTGCAAGAATTCCTCAAAATCTAATCACATTGTCCAGTGTATGGAGGATGCCTGCATATAAGCACGCCATCTGAAGCCTTGGAAACATTAAGGTGGGATGTATGCATGTTAGTTCAAATCATGTTGGAATATTTCTAACAGGAGGCCAGGAGAGCCAACAAAGCAACATATTATCATGAATATGATGCATTACAAAATCATATTTTGGGAGGGAGGCACAGGAGAACCAGAACCAGGACTGCTGGGGGGCGACTGCTGCTCAGAAACACTGTGTCACTACTGTATATAATAAATATGTGTTGCATTTGCTTCACTGGACTAACAGTTGTTTTCCTATCAGTGGGATACACGCAGGTGTCATAAGATGCGAATTTCGTGACAAACTTTGCATGTGCACTTGCTGTATTTGGAAAACGCGCGCGCTGACGTCACTGTATGAGCGATGGCAGTGGGAGTGGGAAGCCAGAGCGGGAGGGAGGAAGGTTGTCGTCGTGAGCGCGCTTGACGGATCCCCGGCGGAAGGCGGCGAGTTCGCGCATCTCTGTTCTCCGCTCTCGAAGCGACTGCAGGGGAGCCAGATGCCCGACTGCGAGCCGCTGCCTGTGGATACCTATCCCAAATGCCAGAGCAGGCGAGAGCCACGGACACATTACACCCTCTGACATCATAGTGGAGAGAAAAGGGTCCGTAAACGGAGTAAGGATTGTTGTTGTTTAAAAACAAATTGATTTCCCATTTCTCTCCACCTCTACTTCAAATGAAAAGCTTCCTTGGACTTGGAATACCGGGCACCAGTAGAAAAAAAAGCCGTTATCCCACTCAGCCCCTGCTGCAGCGGCGCTGCTGCCTGTGAGTGAGCTCTCCCTCCTCTCATTGCTTTGGAATATCCAGCGTGCCTATATGCGCAAAACCATGGAGATTATATGACGTGGATTTATTTTTTTTGAACAAAACTGGACATGTAAACCGACGTCCCCTCCTCTTTTCATTTTTGAATTGCCTTTTTGCCTTCTTTCCCCTTCTTTCGTGTGATCAATGGCTACTTTATGATCCCATGTCCTTAGCGAGCCCTCCTTATTTCCATTTATTTATTTTTTTACACTTATTATTATTTTCGGTCTGTTTCGGAGGCGCAGAAGTGGGATGCCTCGGAGAGAACATTTGTGGGGAGAAGAATCCGCGCGGCAGCGAGGGTGAATGAATGATAGTCTCCCACTCCATCTGAGACGTGCCATGGATGGGAAACTTAATTTGTATCCACGGAACCGATCGGGGAATAGCCGTCGCATCAAATAACTACTGCTGACAGCGATCAGGTAATGCATTATCTATTAAACTAAAATACATGGACTGTTTCTTTGCGCCTTGTACTTCGGAACGCTTTGCAGTCTGCCGGCGTATTTATTTATTCGATTCTTAGCATCCGTGTGTTAAGATCAGTGTGTAGTCCGGTTTTAATGACGCATATAGTATGAAATTGAAAGGGGGACTGGACCCTCTTTTCACAAGACTGGAGTACATCGGCAGTTGCCCGCGGGGGATGTGATCAGTGAACCTGAACGGAAGTACCGGGAACAGAAACCCCCTCAAATGCATCTCAGCAGTTGAATTACAGCCCATTAGTTGAGCACAGGTGGACAGCAGCAGCCTCCTGAATGCTGAACCCCTCGGTGGGAGACACAGAGGGCTGTATGATTGCCTCCAAAGCCGCTGGCAGACCTGTAACTTTGCGCAGTGGCCAAAAGAAACACGCACACACCCACGCACACTTACGCACACACAGCACATTGTGCGCACATCGCATGCACAGTCACTTTCACTTCCCACCTTCCTATACTGACTTGCTTGATTCAGCGCTCACGTCCACCGCCCTCGCACCACACACTCGTGCGAGCACGCACGCATAGTGATGTTGTGTTCTTCCCTCTCGTGGGGGTTTTCCACGATGCCATTTTGAGTTTAGAAGACCATTTCTGATTCACAGCGTCGACACTTCCTTCACAGTGCGCCTGATGGCCAGGACATGATTGTGGGCAGGAGGATGTCTCCTCCGTGTCCTGGTTCATGTCTAGTTTCAGAGGATAGAGGGCTGAAGCCGATGCTGTGTGAAAGTGTGCGCCTGAGTGAGCGTGTGCTTCCTCTCGTTGAATGCTAAAGAGCCAGGATGTACCGAGAGGACGCCAGTGAGCGTGCACTCGGGATTGAAAGGGGTGGAGGGGCAAAGGGGGGAAAGGGGTGGGGGGTTGATTTACATCCGTACTGGCGTCTCACCAGCCAACAGAAAGCCCTTTGAAAGCTACCTGACCACGCACTGGGTGAAGGTCCGGTGTGTTTGTGGGGCGCCCCTGACTGTGGCGTGCGTCTGCCGCAGTGCCACTTGTTCTTACCACGCGTCCTCCCAGGTCTACTCCGTGTTATTTTTCAGTAGAATGATGTGTTTTTTTCCCCTATCGAGTCTGTGGAAACGGTTTCCTCAGACGCCGGCCTTGTCTACCCCCGATAGCGAGCAGGTGGCTCCAGTGACGCTGAACGGGGATGACAACCAGGACGCGACAACGGGAGTGCAAAGGAGCCTCCGAGCAACCTCTCTCTGTCTCTTGTTTCTATCCATCTGTTGAGCATGCAGTGTGTGCGTGTGTGTGTGTGTGTGTGTGTGTGTGTGTGTGTGTGTGTGTGTGTGTCTGCACGCATCTCATAAGAAACTCCCACTGCACTATCAAACCCCCTTAAATTATGGAGTGTTACACACATGGCTGCAGCGACCTCGATTATTTTATTCCCCAAGTAGCCATCTGTAGCATGTTGAACAATTTCTTACAATATTTTCCTCATTCCGCCATTGAGTCGAGCCCGACTTTACTACAGCAGCCGCGGGTGGACTGGTGTAGGCTCTTGCACAGGGACACTGCTTCGTGAGCAGTGAATGTCTCTTTGGGTCTTGGCACCATTGAGGATTTTGATTATCATGTCAGATTTAGTCAGCAGTGTTACTCATATCCTGAATAGAAAGTCCAGTGACGATGAAAATGACTTTTAAGGTGCACAATCATTAGAAAACAATTTGTTTTTTAACCACAGAACCAAGTTAAAGGCACACATGACTTCATCTGGAGACCTCTCTGCACTGTGTGACAGTGTGTGTGTGTGTGTGTGTGTGTGTGTGTGTGCCTCCACCCTCATTGCGGGCTGGAATAATAACATCACCTTTTGTTTTTTTTTAAACTCGGCGAATAACCTTGTTTGTTTTATTTCTCCGGGCTGCTGTCAGAACTAATGGAGCCGGCAGGGCCGTGTCCCCTTTTAGCAGAGATGAGCAACCCATGGATGATGGCTGATGAGCTGGATGTATGAGGAGGCTCCTTTTTAACCCTGTGGTGTAGAGGACAAAGAGTGGTCAGGGGCAATGGTTAAAGTGGTTTCAAAGTCTCTGAGTCTAATATAGCATCATGTGTAACCAAAGCCTCCAACCTTGCTCAAATCTATTTAGGGCATCTGTCTTTTGGTCATTCTGAGAACATTTGAAGCATTGGTTGAATAGTTCTTGATGCTGCACGTGTATGTGTTTAGCTAACATGGCTTCCAGATAATGAAGAAACCGGTGTCTACATTTGGTTAATTCATGCTGCGTGCCACAACTTCCCACACAATAATTGCCCATGAAAAGCATCCACGTTGTCTTTCCTGTGGTTTTTCGATACATCCTGTATTTCTAACCTTTGTGTTCCTGTAGGACACTCAAGAGACGAACAAGACGAACAAAAACATGACATTGAATTTAGTTTTAAACCATTACAGGCTCTCTAATTTCTTCATCCTGCATTAATTTAGACTAGATCAAATGCACCCATTTCACCAATATTGTCAAATATTGAACTATACATCAGTGGCATCTACTTGTGATTTTACTTGGCCATCATTCAATAACTTTAAAACAAAAATCTCTGGGTTATCTATCCACAGTGAGCAGATTTCTTTTCTGGGAAAAAGTCAGTTACATTTTTAAATATGTCTTGGCCTGGCAACAGAATCTCAGAGACAGATGTTTGTACACCTGCTCAAATAAAACCCAAACTATATGGCCAGACATAGGGATTATTGAGAAATGTACTTATTCTGTAATTTAAAATATATAAATATGTTAAAGTGACTGTTACTCACTGGTTGAGTATATATTACACCTCCTATTCCAAAGTGTATCATATACATTATCTTTACAACTGATGTAGGATTGTATTTACGGTCACAACCGACCAATGTGATTTATTGATAAAGAAAACTCAGTTTGTATAAATGTTGTCCAGTTTCTTCACATTATCACTGTGGAAAACAAACATCCTCATTTAGCATGTTGAATATGTACTACAGTTCTACGGCTACAAGTGTCTGTGTGTAATAGTGATGGCTTGAAAAAGAACAACAGGCCTTTGTGGCCCAAGTTGTTCACTTCTCTGGGAAACTCTGAATCTGCCTCCCTTTCGGTTACGTCTTCTTTTTTGGCTGGAGTTGTTCCAGGAGCAAAACCTTCCGCTCTAGGACCGTATGTCCCTCACCAACCTGGTCGAGGACATCTCCAGAGATCTCTGTGGCTCCTTCAGGAAGAGCTTACTTACGGGGCGGCTGTGGTTCCAGGAAAGAGTTTCTCAATGAGATCAAGTGCCTTATTCCCAGTTTCTCAGATGCTCACTTGTTATTGTGGCACTTCCACAGAATGACATGTCGGAAAAATACGAAGCACTGTATTCTGCTGGAAAGCTGAAGAACAAGAGCGGATCAGTGTAGCGAGGTGTCACGTTGTAGGCAATGTTTTCTTTACTCAGACGTAAAGGGTGGTAATTTACCGGTCCCATGACAGGAGGAGAAGGATTTCTGAATGTTGCAAGAATTGATGCTCGGCTGTAACTGCTTGTAAAAACTTCTCTCTTTTAAAACTCTTTTTACTGCTTTGAATATTGAGTGGGGAGGAAACCTCATAGGGCAATAAGAGGAGCTGAAAAAACACATATTTATGACAGAATAAATGGATGAATTGTGTACATTTTGACCGTGGAACAGCGGGAAGGTTAAATGAGACAGATATATGAGACTGCGCGTAACGATTGCGCCATCAGTGAATAATCATCTGAGCAGCTGCTGGAAATGTGACACGAGTGACAGTGTGACACATATCTGCTGGAGATGAAAACCACCCAGTTATGTGGCAGTTTTATAAGGCCTGTAAATGTGATACGAATAACATCTTCAACATCCGCCCATGAACTAATGCTGGCAACGCTACAGCTCTCTCTCTCTCTCTCTCTCTCTCTCTCTCTCTCTCTCTCTCTCTCTCTCTCTCTCTCTCTCTCTCTCTCTCTCTCTCTGTCTCTCATCTCCCTCTTTTCCTCTCCATTTCATATCACACTTCTACTCAAATAAGTCTGATGGCTGATTGGCAAGTGTGCAAAAGCAGGCATTTACACACAAACACACACACGATCACACACGCACACAGCGGGAGGGAGATAATACAGCACAAAAGTAATAGTGGCATGTGTTTTCTTGCATGCTGTTTAAATGCATATGGAAGAGGGGCAATGAGACAGCTTGCATCCTGGCTGGCGGTTGTCCCTCTCGTTTGTCAGTTTTAAACAAAAGAACACAGTAAGGCCCAGGTTGATTTGTTATTTGAAGTAGGGTATGGCTATCTTCTTCTGTCAGTGTGGTCGGTGGAGCCTGTTCCAGTAGTATTAACCAACAACAAGGCTTAAGACTTTTCATCGCCACGTCTAGAAAGTCTGTGGTCAGTTCTCAGTGGCCACGTTTGCAGCTTAGCATGGGCCAATGAGAGGAAACAGTAATGTTTGTATTCATTTTGGAGTGCGCATGAATCCGGCGGCATGCTGAAGTAGATATTAAAAGAACACCTGAAGAAGCGGAAGGGATCAGAGGTGAAAGCTGTTCTGAGGGCAAGTAACTACTTTTCTCTTCTCCTCCCCGCAGCGTCACATATTGTGCCCTCCTACTTCTTATGCTCTGCCATGCTCCATTTGGAGTCACAGATGCCTCCGTCGCTGGGGCGACATTCATTTGGCGCGGCCCCGGGTGACTGTGTCAATATTTGCAGTGAGTGCCATTTTGTTTTGGGGCGCTATAAGCATGGCTGTGCTTGGGCGAGGCTAAGGCTAAAGGAAAAGCAATGGGACAGAAAAAAACACCCGGCCCTATACACTCACTCTCTACAATTAATTAAGCCTTTTGGCAAGAAAAGTGAAAAGATGGGCCTCCTCGGGAATAAATAGGTTGGAGTTGCAGGAGGATGAGGGTGGGGGGGGGAGGAGAAAACAAAACAAATTAAGTGCCTAGAATTGCCGGGATGATTCACATCTCTGATTAATATTGATCACACGAGGGATAAGAAACTGCCACAATACAACCAGAGAGAACGGTTAATTCAATTTGTTTTTGTGTTAATAACTCTCTTTGTGCAAAGATGAGCTTGGAGTTTCTACTGGGCAATGACGGAGCAATTTGAGGTTGGTACTTGGTGTGTGTGGACCTGTGTGTTTGTGTGTGTTGGTGTGCGTGTTCCTGTAACTGAACGGGCCGCAGAAGTATTATTTGCCTTTTATGTAATGTTTTTCATAATGTGAAGCCCTTGGGGACGGAGAATGAGCAATAGCTGGCAGATTGTATTGATTTAAACCATCTAAATCTGCTTTTTTAAAGTGCAGTGCGGGGGGGCCCCGCGAGGTTCACGTGTTTATCAGATGCTTTTTCTTTCGTTGCTTCTTTCAAACTTATTAACGAGTTCCACCTTTTTATGTTCTATCCCATCGTTCTGTTGCATTCTGCTTTTATTTCTCTTATATGTATTCCATAACATTACTATACACACACTCCAAAACACCTTCTTATCTCTTTTTGTTCACTCCTATTACGCAATAGCATATTTCCATATCCTCAATAATACACACTCAGTTGCTATCCTTTGCAGCTCACGCACAAGCAGCACTAGTTCCACTGCTTAACTCCATGCTCAGAGGGCACAGACTCATCTGCCTTAGCCTATTGGCCTCGTCATCCACCGCATTTCCCCCTGTGACACCCATCGGCCTCTGTTACGGCTCCTTATAAGCAGAGGATGCTTCGTGTTCGCAGGCCAACAAGTGGAACGCTGTGCTCTGTGGAAGCAGATGGAAAGAGCCTGGACTCCTTTGTGGTGGGATCTAACAGGATCGGATGTGTGTGGCTGTGTGTGTGTGCGTGTGTGTGTGTGCATGTGTGTGTCCAGTGTTGCATGTGTCGGCTTGATGAATACAAGAGTAAGAGCAATGATGTTGAATAAGGCCTCATACAGTGTCTGTATGTTTTTAACCACGAGGGACTTTTTTTTAAAACTAATGATTATACCTGTGCCCTCGTATTGTAGTGTATTGCATTTTATATATTGTTGTTGTTCTGTTTGTTGCTATATGGACTCTTAAGTCTGAAATAAAAGAACTAGATATACACCTCGATAGGCGCTGCTGTACATACCACGTATTCTTTGAATCGGCTGTCCCTGTCTGTTCGAATAAGGTTAAGAAGAATCCGCTTGAATTCATGCTGTGATTTTCATGTGCTGCCAGTTTTCATGTTTCATTAGTTCTGTGTGAGTCCGTGCGCTGTATGCGTGAACGTTGATGCATGAGCAATCGTTCATGCCTGTGTGCGGGTTTAGAGAACCTCCTCAGGTCCAGTGTCTTGTCGAAGCTGCGGCATGCATATTATAGATGAAACAAAGTGGACAGGTGGAATCCCAGTCTGGAGGCATGCATGGTGGATGCAGGTGTGTGCATGTGACAGAGCAGAGTTGCCATGGAGACATGGTGATACTGTAGCCTCTAATTTTTCTGTACATGTAGGTCTTGAGGTTAATAGAGATAGATTGTGTCTTTGTGAGTCCATGTATTTGTTTGCAAGCCGAGGCCAATATGCATTCTTCAATGTCTAATTTCTGATTTATTTAGAATTTGAGTGTTACAGAGTGAGAGAGGGAACAGGGGAGAGAGATGTTCACAGGTTCTACTGTAATAGCTTTAGACTGCACGGAGAAAGTTGAATGCAAATGTGGCTCTCAACAGTGGTTATAAATCTGCATAAAATATTGAATTGATTCCTGAAACTGTTGAACAGACTCATTTACAGAGCGAAGCCGGCTGGAGGTAGGAGGTCAAGGCTGCTGTTAAAAGACTATTCCACCAATTTAGCATCACACTCCTACAACACTGACTAACAGTGGGCTGTTAAGACAATTATTTCAACAGGGGATTAATAGTTACAAAGTATTTAATCCAAAAACACATCTGGCTACTTTCAACTTTACCACAGATTTGACTTCAAACTGGCAAAGCTTACAACTAGTTTCTCCCATTCCTCATTTGGTTTTAACTGTTTAAATAACATAGATTAGATAGGACATCAACATATACTGCATTATCTATTAGCACATTTGAGTGTTAAATTAAGGAAACGGTATTCTTCGTTTCTAAAATACCGTGTTTTTAAAGGGTGCGTTAACTCGGAGGCTACAGATCCCCATTACAGAAGGGAGCACAAATAATGCACAAAGTGTAACTGTCATTTCCTTCATTCAGAATGTTCATACCTTGCAGCGTATGTAGTGCAAAGCATTAAGTGGCGAGATGGGATTTCATGTGGAGTGGCGTTTTTTAAAGTGCAAGTTGTTGGTTCCCTAAGTGCATTTGCTTTCCCATCTGTCTGCATTTGTTTCTTTAACAACACAAAAGTGTCGTCTGAGTTTGTGACAGTTCAGAAGGACTGATTTCTGAAGTCACAAAGAGCTCCAGTTGTTTTACTTATTTCCTTTTGGACCATCATCTCTTGTCGTTGTCTCTGTTCATTCATCAAGGGGAGTCTTGAGTCATAACATTTTCACTCTGAGTTGACACGTCTTTGTCGCAAATCTGATACTGCGTGCTTCTGTTTCTTTTTTTCCATGCTTTGTATGCTTTTACGACGACTTACAACTCTGCTTTGTGGTGTATAAAACAACTGAGGGGCAGCATTCATCACAGTTGGTATGGAACAGGAAAGGAGCAGGTTTTCCCCAAGTATGAAAGCAAGTGAGGAGCAGTAAATATAAAACCAGCAGCAGCTGGGACGGGAGTGAATACAGAATGTTTTCTGAGCTGCACTCTGCTCACAAACCATGGGATTATGTGTGATGAATTTAATGTGATTTCATGGAGAATGTATTCATTCAGGTGTTATGGCGTCCTTATCGGTCAAATTAGATTTGCTCACCTTAATAACAACATCAGGACTTACCTAATAATAGGCCCAGTGTCCAAAACCCTTGTTGGTTATTCTGAAGCGAATGCATTCCCGAGGATGTGTTTGGCAAGTTTTATGGAAATGATTGTGGAAGGTATGGTATGTAAAACTTTAAAGAGCTAAAACTTCACACTTTAATTAAAGCACCATGTGGTTAGAGGATCATTCATTAGGTCCTTCGGGTTCCAGGGTTAATTAAGTATCATCTCAAGGGTAACTGAGAAAATGTATGTACATGGAAAACAATAAGGTAAAAAAAAAAATGCTTCAAAGCAAATCAGGTTATGCCCTGCAACTTTAAACGTCTAAAAATGAGTTACTGCAGTTAATAACATGCCCCCGATTTCCATGGAATACCACAGAGACGTGGAGGTATTTTGGAGCCGGACGGCGGCCCCTTCACAGACGCCTTGGGTAATTTATGTCTCCCTGCTAAACATTGCGACCAGAGGCTGTGTCATCACCTGGCCCTCCTACTACCATCACAGCAATTAGAAAGGTAGATGAAATGAGACTGCTGCAGAGGCCAGCGATGTAATTAAACTTGGAGTCAGAGGCCACTGGACCCCTATGCAGTAATACCCCTCTGGCCCACGCAGTGTGTGAAGGCATCGCCACAACGGCCCAAGTGTGTGCTTTTTAACAATGAGGTGTATCTCTACTATTTGCATGCTGTGTGGGTGTCGCGGTTGCAGAAAGAAGCTCATACTCAAAATCACGTATTGGACTGACAGAGGCCAGCATTATACACCTACAGAATTATTATGTTAGAGAAAGCTTTTATCTTTGATATCCACAACGAATCAAAGTATGCTTTATTTTGCTACATAAAGCACACTACTAGTTTAAAACAAGCACACACACACACACACACCATATACATGCTTGATGGACATGCACCAATGGAGATTGTACCACGCAAGGTTAAAGTAGCCCCACATGTTTGTACTCATTAGCTTTCTCTCTGAAAGGGAATATAGCAATACAACGCTTGTGGCTGTCGCGGGACGCAGAGCTGGCACTCGGCTAAAGGTAACCTCATTTAGCTTGGATCAGAGGCAGGGGGCAACAGGTGGCCTGGCTCTGTTCAAGGTACATACATTGTAGGAGGTACAGTCATATGGATATGTGTAAATAGATCAATTACATCGGTTATCACAAGAAATGCCCTGATTTACAGTCACTTTAGTTATCAACCTGTTCCTGTCCTAAACCATAAAATACAAATATTTGTGTTTCATGGGTCCATATTATGCCACTAGATATGTGAAAGTATTGTGTCAAATTGTGCAAATGTAGCATACATCATAATCATAATACATTTGAAAATCCACAAAGCACAAGCATGAAGTGATTGTCATGATCAAATGTAGATGAATCATCTTCTTCCGTAGCATCTCATGCAATGGAGTGTGGCAGGCAAGATTTATGTGACCACAAAGCGCTCTAAAAGTTAAACATAAGCCATAATAACATCCCCATTTGCGGGTCATGTGGTTTGTAGAAAGTGAGATATATGATAGTTGGCGCTCTGATTTCTTTCATCATATATGGTCTGTGCTGAAACCACTCCCACGAGTGTGCTCTGCTGACATGAAAGTGGTTTGGTTTGTAGTAAATAGAGGCAGTAAAAGACCAAATTGAATTGTTTGTTGGCCAAGTTTAAAACTAAAGCTTTATGACATACTGTTAAACCATATTTTGCCAGCGCTCGCTTCAAACTAAAACAGCCATACAGTGCAATTTGAGTTGTTAATCAGTTGCCGTTGCTCTGCTGAAATTGTAATGAGTTGCCTCGGGGTCTTGCAGAAACCTCATACATTCAAAGAGTTAGCTATTCTGGGAATCCAAAAAGCTCAGACTGATTGTCCCAGCTCTGATCTTTTTAAGAGCATTATCTCCACTGAATCCCCGATGCAGGATCATAAGGCATCTTCTTAAACAGCGCAACCAGAGGTAAACAATTTCTATGTGTGTGTGTGGGATTGGAATACTATCAGCAAAAGAACGCCGCCCTGAAACATGACGATGGTATAGATTCCCTTACTAAATAACAAATGTAATACATTTCTTCTTTTCTTGTGTTTTTCCTTTATCGCTTGCATGTGATCATCCACCTATTGTTCTCACACATTTAGTGTACACACAAACACACACACACACACACACACACACAAACACATCTTTCACCAGAGTGCGTATCACAGAAGTCGTTGCCACTCATCGGATTTACTGTTGCGTCTTCCCACTGATGTTCACCGTGTTTATTCAAAAGAGAAAAGCTCAGGCTCGACATGGAGAACAGATAACATCCCCACAGTGGGACCCTGACTCTGCAGGAACGTTACTGCATGCATCTTGATTTCTCTGTTGAACTCAAACTTTTCTCCTGAGCCTCAGCTCTATGTGCATAGTCACGCACACGCCATGCTTCCCACTCAGCTGCGACGCATGCCACATAAACACAGCGTGAGACATTGACACGTGGCATCCTGTCCTATTACAATTACAGCTCTGGAGATGTCCTTATGCAAGGATATTTCCTGAGCTGTGTCTCCGGAGGGGCTCCCCGTTGCTATGTCATTTTTCTTGCTTGTTGGGATTTGCAGAGGCAGAGTTGAACTCTCTAATTTTGACAAAGAAATGAATATGACAGAGTTGCAATACACACGAAATACAGACGAAACAAGATGTTTTTGTGTTGATTTTACTCTCCGGCATATTCTCTAAACATGATGTCTTCTTCGATACGTATGGAGCCTTTTAGTGCACTCACAGTCGGTCACTACACATGAGCATTAAAATCAGCCATTAGTACCATATGACTCTCTCTATATGTGCTCAAGTGAAGCAGAAAATCCCCGGTGATGCTTTGATAGGTTTTATTGCTTGCAGCCTGACAGCGTTTTAATTCCCCCTGCGGTTCCGGTATCATAGCAGCCCAATCTCCTCTCACCACACCATCAGCACCTTTCTCCCGGACCCAATTTAGCCGGTGATCCTAAATCTAGCACGCTAGCGACTCATGAGATTCAGAACAGTGCTTTTGGTGGAATAGCGCCCCGGCACCTTCAAGGAATAGACCGCCTCGGAACATAATTAGATGCTGCCAATCTCTCGCCATCGCTTGGGAACTGGCTCGTGGGTCTCTTAATGGAGATGGTTGCTGCGTGCGCGTATCCTTTGGAATTAGAGCAGAACTCACTCTCAAACCAGTGCGTTAAACATCAAAGTCTCTTGTTAAAATGCCCGTTTGTTATGAATGTCCCCCGTTGGGTCTGATCTCATTTATTAAATGATGCTTTGTTAAACTTGCACGTCTTGTAAAACAAATTCATAACATTCATGAAGCAGCAAGGCGTTCTATAATTAGGAAAGCAGGGTTATTTGCTTTCACGGAAAAGTGTTCATCTGTTGGGGATACTGAAGATGGAGGGTCATTAAATATCGAAATGTTGCAATGAAAATAATATCACAGTCCAGTATATATTCTCTGAAGTGATAACATCATGAAGTATTTTCAGCTTGAATTGAGTCATGTTGTACTTTAACAGGGCTGGTATGATTATCAGTACATTAAAGTAGTTGATGGTGTGTTAAACCCTCATATAAATGTGGTTTAAATCCTATGGCGCTTAAGCTATGATGAGAATGTAGCTTATGGGATTCTTGCCTCCGCTAAATCTATTTCCAAAGTCATCCAAAATGATTAGTGCTGCCATTGAGGCTTTTCAGGGTATCCATAATATGGCAAATATACCAAATATGAATCGCTATAAAGGGCCTGCTACTGTAAGATTAACCCCTGTAGCACTAAACCTATAGGATGTTCTCATGCTGGGAGACGTCACAGGAAGGATACAGACACGCTCCGCTAATGCTGTGGGCATATATTGTAGAATCTACTGAGCACTGATTACACTGCATTGCACTCTGAGGCCTTGCTTCTCCTTTAAGGCAATATTACATGGCTCTAAATACCTATTGAGAGAATGAGAATGAGTGCAGTTCTGATCACATCAATCATTGCGTAAGTGCATATAGTTGTAAATGTGTTTTAGTGTGCGGTTCTCTCTGTGGACTTTCGTATGTGAGCCTGCAAGAGCCCTTCAAGGCAGTTAAAGGACTCATATCTACACTACTTCAAACAGTTACCAAATTCAATTCACCAATGCCTGTCTGCGTGTGTGTGTGTGTGTGTGTGTGTGTGTGTGTGTGTGTGTGTGTGTGTGTTTGTGCTGGAAGCTGTCTGGACTGAGTGCCCTTGTGAGAGATGGACAGAAGAAGGTGGCGGCAGGAATAAGAGGCAACTGGCAAAATTAACCCTTTCACTGGGTTGAATGGAGCAGGCAATTAGAACCAGTTGTAAGGCTGTCACATGGCAGTGTCGGATTGTTTGCTTCAATTAAAAGGATAATAATACATATTTTTTCGACTTTACACCTAACTGTAATCCGATTGTATTCTCCAGCTTGATTGCTGGGAAGACAGACTGGGTAATGAACAAGAGCAGTTTGATAGTAAATTATCCTAACTTTACCCATTTTAATCACCTCCAAATAAAATATTGTATGGCTAAACTGTTAAACTATACTACTGAAATGTTGTGATTTGGACGTTTTACATCGCAGAACACAGAGTAAAATTCCTTTACGTGCACATTTCTGAATTTCGCAGCAAGATCTTTTCTCTGTTTGCAGCAGACAAGGATGCTGCTTCTCCTCTCCACTCCTGTTTTTGTCCTATAAACACTCTGGCCACACCAACTCTCTATTTTAAGGTGCTAAGCTGCTGAGCTCGACTAAACGTGTTACAGTATATCTGATCAAATCGATAGCTATTTCTCTCTTACACGCTTTTCCTTTGCCTTCCCCTCGTTTCTTACTGCGGTTAGCTACGATGGGATGATTGGAAGGTGATGCATCCACCAGGGTTGGACTTGTCTGTGTGAGATAGATAGATTAACGGCGGTGGTGGTGGTGGTGGTCGGGCAAAGTAAGATCAGTTAGAGGGCTGTGGCGCGCTGCACCGCAATAAGGTGTTAGCAGATCCAGCAGTGTAGCACGCTTAGTGGAAGCCAACCCAAGCTTACTGGCTCATGATGCGATGTAACCCCTTCATCTCACCTTCCCTCCACTTCTCCCATTAACAACTCTGGGGCCCAATAAGAGAAACAGATTGAGATGGCTTGTACTGCCCACAAAAAAATGCGATGCATGTCAGACATTTTCCAATGTTTGACTCCACCGGTTTTGTCTGTCAGATCGCTGTATTTCTCTAACGTCTCTACTCGCTCCTCGATTCTTTCCCATGTGTGTTGTATCTTTGGTTTCCATTATTTCCTTTGCCACACTTGAAGCTCGAGTGTGCAGCATTTATTTGCATCTCCCATGAGAGCTTGATCTTTTTTTTCCTGTTCATTGAGTTTTTCCTCACTGATTATATCTTCCTCTCGCAGTGTGGAGAAAGGGTTATTATTATGTGCAGAGGTTCCTCTATACAGAGTCATTCTGGTAGTTGTCGGTGACCAGAGGAGGTCAGTCTGCTGCATCTTTGATCGTATGTCTTAGTTTTGCCTCTTTTTCTATCGTCTTGCTGCCTGCTTTCTTTGTCTGTGTTTTGCTGCCTTTGTGTTCGCTCAGGTCCTGTTAGTTTTGGGATGAAGTGAGGAACCGCAGTATTTCATTAGTACAGTAGCTCCCATCACAGTAGACCGAGCAAACATACATAAACAGACGCACACACACTCAACTCGGCCATTTATTCATGACTAAGCCAGCAGGCGAACTCGGTGTGAGCATATGTGGAGATGTGTGCTGGCTTTGTTTTTGCTCTTTTATCAACATCTAAAGCCTCTCCCCGCTCTCTGTCTTCACACACCTCTGTGTGTAGCTGTCCATTCCTATCATCCATACCCATGTCAGTCCCCTTCCATAGCTCATCCTACGCTCCACACTCACTTAAAAGGCTGTGTTCCTTTTCTGAAGCTTGCTTATATTAAAGTTTTTTTTTTTTTTTTTCCTTTCCTCCATACCTGGTGTAAAATATTTTTCATGTTTTTGAATTTTAACTTTGCAGCCCTCCTGCTATGGCTACATTGAGCCAGCTGTCTTTGAAAATCCTGTTTTATTTTTTTGGTGGTTTTGAAAGTTTTTTGGGAGCCAGCGAACACACACACACACACACACACACACACACACACACACACACACACACACACACACACACACACACACACACACACACACACACACACACACACACACATTGTCTTTCTCTCTGTCTCTCACTTGTGTTAAAATTCTTTACTTCAAAGTGAAGACTGGTATAATATAAACACCGATGGAATAGCAATATGATATCTTTTTTCTTCTTCTCCTAAGTGCACGCACGCATGCGCACACACACACACACACACACACACACACACACACACACACACACACACACACACACACACACACACCCACACACTCCTCCCTCATGGAAATCTCATTAACTCAACTAAGAAATAGAAATTAAGATTCGATTAAAAGATATATCTGCATACTTAGTTGAAAAACAAACTGCCAAATGAGTTCACAAATTGGTTTGATGTTGGAATTTACCAAATTTACAATAACTGCTATAAGTTGCCCATCAACATGAATCAGTTGTTGCACATTAACTGTAGTTCTTACAGTTGAGTGACGGAAAACTAGTTAGCAAGCGAGCAGAGAAAATGAACTAAAAAGAGGCTGGATGAATAATAAGCAGATGAAATAGTAAACATGTCAAAAGTAATGGGTTAACTATTGAAATAAATTGCCAAAATTAACAAATAAGAAGTTGAGATGCTCGCTAAAAGTAATTGGTCCAGAGTTGTGTTGTTCAAACAATTTAGTATAGTAGTATAGAGACAACATACCCAGCTGGAATGATTAACTAGCTTAATGTAACACAGTTAGAATAGTTAACTGTCTAAAAGTAATAGTTTGAATATAAAGTAGGGTTAGTTTAAAGAGTTAGAAAGTAGCTAAAAGTAAAGAATTAATGGTTGAAACATCCACTGCCACTCCAAGTGAAAACTTAGGCGAATCAACCGATATATTTACAGTTCATTACTGTAATATAAAAATAAACACTTTGTTGAGTGTAGTTTATAGTGCTGAATACTATTGAATTCATAATCCATTCATGAGATCACTTTTGGAACATATGTGACAGAATTACTGAATTAGAGAACCATTCAAGTGCCGACGAGATGAGTCACTGTCCAGATAATTGTTCTAATGTCACTTTCTCTCTCCCTCTCTTCTTCCACCTCTGCCACCAATCTCTCCATCACCCATGTGTGTTTCCTAACTTAACATTTAGTATTTTGCCGAGTGACTCAGTGCTTGCTTTGTGGATTCAAGCATCATGTATTCATGAGAAGCCCAGAAATGCATGCCAAATTATGGAGGCGTGGTGCTGAAGAGATTTACTTCTCTCTATTTTTTCTATCCCACTCATCTATTCTACTTTTTAAAAAACATTTAAAAAATCTTTGTTAGTCCTCCCGGTCTCATTTCCCTCAGACTTATTAATCTGATGGGAACCGATGACGTGACTGAAGCATGAACCCAATCAAGGCTGAGCGCTGATAGGCTGACAAACTCATCCCCTTTGTTGGATCGGATGTTTGATTGACACCCTCCTCATAAACTGATTTTAAAACGAGCACACATTAAACAGATTTGTAGCCTCCATTCACAGGAAGAGATTGCTGTTCTCATTCCCAGTACATAATGACTCACAAACGTCAGTTATGGTTATGATCAAGATCGTTGTGATGGATCTTTTTTGTTCTGCTGTCAGAAAAAATACACCCTTTTTTTGGGATATATAGCGGACATCACATATATATATATATATATATATATATATATATATATATATATATATATATATATATATATATATATATATATATATATATATATGTATATATATATATATATGGTCACTAAGTCTTAAGGACCTGTGTCTGTCAAGAAGTATATATTTATAGTTTCTTGTGTCAATGTGGTGTATTGAAACCAGGACTATAGTATATATAGTATTATGTTCGAGGAATGTGCTCCTCGCATTAGTAGCTGTTATCCTAAACCCATCCGTTGAAATTAGCTCCGACATTGTAATAATTAAAAACAAGAAAACTTAAATCTTTCGATTTCAACACCGTTCTATGACAGCATAATCCTTTGTATTAAAGGCTTAAGTGTAAAAACACAGGCTCTAGCTTATCAAGGCATACTGTAGAGTTAACCATTAGCCAAACCAGGTTTTATTTAACTGATAACCGTTTACCGTCTTTAATTACCTTCATAATTTAAAGTTTATAAACATGTATCTTTTTGAACCTCTTGATCTTTGGTTTCAAGGGTGTATTTCCATGTATGCTATATCTACAGAGAGCGAGACTCTCCCTTAGTTTCTGATCATTTGTTTTCTCGTTTTTTTCACTGTAGTTTATTTCATCATCCCTTCATATCATTTAACTTGTTTTCCAATATATATATATATATATATATATATATATATATATATATATATATATATATATCTACCATTTTTATTGGAGCCTCTTTGCTATATGAAAGTCACACATTCTTTTTCTTTTATTATTCATTCCTGCTAGTAAAATCTAAGTTCAACCCCGGCCACCAAGTAATGAATTATGCCTGTAATATCATCCACTGGCTGACAGCCAAATCTTATCTCTATACACTTTTTAAAGGCGTACGTGTGTGTGGGTGTGTGTGTCTCTCTGTTTTTTTCTTTTATGTGTTTGTATCTGTCTCTCTCTCGTTCTTTTGCTGTTAAAGTGAAACGCTCTCTCATCACCATCCCGTTTGCTTCCTAACAGGATGTTCTATCATATGCATGCACATTTCAAAAGAAAATGCGCCATCATGTTCTTGTCATTTGCACAGCCATGATTATAACCTTTCCCAAATCATAACCTCATCCATCTCAGAAGGTTAAAGCGGACATCTTTAATCCGTTCCCATGTGTGAGTCAAAGGGACAGATGACAATGTGATCACTATGGTTTTCACACTTGACTAGGTTCATCTTGTGATCTCTGGGAATACAATAGCTGTGGATTAGAATCTGAGACCCAATTCGTAATTGAGTGTATCAACCAATTTTAGTGTCCACTTTGTGATGAGGCTCTGACTGTTTTAGCTGACTTTAATTCTTTATAACCACCATAAACCCAGACACTGCACAAGCAAATCATCTTGGCAACCAGGCAAGCTCTAATACAGGGTGAAATATGTGCTCGGCTGCTGCGTTTTTTTTGGCAGATGTCTAAAATAACTAAGCCTAATTGGAGGGAAAAGGCCAATCCCACAGTGGGTACTTAAGTCATTCGGCTCTAGACCTGAAGACATGCAGAGTGTTTGGCCAAAGAGGGCTATAATTGGCACTGCTTTCATCTGTCATATCCGCATCATTTCGCTTACAAACTGAAACAGGAGGTGTGAGATGCGGTATGCATTTATGTATCTTTACACATGGGAATGCATGCGTGACTGCATTTGTGTGTGTGTGTTTGTGCGTGTGTGTGTTTGTGTGTGTAGGTGTGTGTGTGTGTGCGTGTGTAGGTACATGAGACGCAACCAACTGGATCTAGCTTGTGTGAGCTAATGGAGGAACAAGGCAGATTCATTATGTATTCCTCATAGATATTCTACGCAGGGCTTTAAACATGAATAAACACTGACAACACTGTCATTTACCCTGTCAATTACGCGCTCGACACATGTCTCTACTGGGTTAATGATTGTGAATGATTGTATGTCATCCATGTGCATAAACAACACGTAGGCACAGACCACAGGGTTTTTGTTCCTATGATTCTTGCTTTGTTTAATGAAAATTATACCTTTCACTTTGACATTGTCTCCAGATGAATTGTGAGACGTGTGGTTGTGTGTGTGTGTGTGTGTGTGTGTGTGTGTGTGTGTGTGTGTGTCTGTGTGTCTGTGTGTCTGTGTGTGTGGGAGTGCACAATAAAACTGTCCGACTCCCCTGTGTCGTCTTTATTTTAATTTCTTTTCAATTGTATGAGCGTTGCTGCTCAACAATTAAAGCACAGATTTCTCCTCTTTGAGTTGAGAGTCTGGCACTCTAACCAAGGGCATGTGCAGCAGTCATTGTACTGCAACAATGATAAGGAGAAGCGGAGTGTGGGAAGAACACAGCGTCTGATTTGGCTGCAGTGCTTCCTTCTGTCTGATCTTCAGCTAAAAAGGCCCTAACTCCTACAACAGGCTTATAACCCCTCGCTAATCCCCCCTTCTGACTCATTTCACTGCAGTTTGAAGCTCTCTCTTTAAATCTCTTGTTCGCTCGATGCCATGCATACGCGCACACACACACATGCCAGAGTCCCTGAATAACAAAACCCTTCAGTTGAAAATGGAAATGTCTCAGTGGACCAGTAAATTGCACTGTGAGAAATAGCTTTAGCCAAATGTTCGCACACAGGCGCAAGCAGAGACACAAGTAGACACCGCAAATCCATTTTGTGATTTTTTTTTTTGGTTTAATTATAAGCGTGGCCACCAATGACCTCCATCACTGATAGCTTTTTTTTCTTGGCTTTTTTTTGTTTTCTTTCAGCTCGTGTTGAATGTTTCCTTGTTTCTGAGCCTAATGCCATTCATAAGGAGCGGAAGAAAGACACACTCAATGGACATTCACAATACCCACGGGCATGCATACAGATGCACCACATGCCCAACACTGATACAGTCCTTTACGCATTCGCCACATTGCCGGTTCCAAATCGCAGTCTTTTTATATATATTTTTTGTCATTATGCAGATAAAATTGACTTTTGTGAGTGAGTGAGGCAGTCAAGGGTTTTGAGGGGACAGGAAGTAACCCCTCTACTTGACAGAAGGCTTTTTTGTCATTATTACAGATTAATGTTTTTCACCAGCAGCGCGGGAATTAGCATTAGTGACGGTTTTAGAGCTGTCACTCATGTCCTCCTCCCTAAATTGAGATGACTTAATATCATGGCACTAATAATATCACCTCACAACATTGCCAACATAGCAGATCACAGTCATGGGTTGAGTTGTAAGGGCAGACAAATAGAAAAGGAAGCAATTCTGGAACACTGCACCTTCACGGTATTCATGGAGGCGAAAGCTGCTTATATTTATGTCTTTCATATATGATTAGCACCGTAGTGGCTTGATTACCGTGCCGTTAGCCCGAAGATAAATGGGGACTCTCTTTGCCACACCTGTTCTGTAAAGCAGCGGCAAACCAGAGGATTAAACTGCTTGGTGATTTTGAGTCAAATAAAAGAAGAAGCCCTCATGTCCGCTGAGCTTTCCTTTTAGTTCAGTGATGCTCAATCTCTATGTTGTATGCATATGTCTATGAGACTTTCCTGTGACGTATTCAAGTTACATATGAGATCTCTGAAGCAGCTCCCACTAATATATTGTCTATACCTTCAGTGTGGTGCTGCAGCTGCACTCTCCATCTTCATTACACTATTGAATGTCATGACCGGCGACATGTGAATGGGAAGAGAATATGATTCTGGGGAGATGGATATTTACCATGAAGAAGATATTACCGTGTCCCTACTCAGAGCCATTAGGCTCCAAACTCAGTCCCTCGTTAAGGCCACTCTATCATGTTTTTTTTAAACTTTTTATATTTGTATATATATATATATATATATATATATATATATATATATATATATATATATATATATATATATATATATATATATATATATATATATATATGTATATATATATATATATATATGTATATATATATATATATATGTATATATGTATATATATATATATATATATATATATATATATATATATATATATATATATATATATATATATATATGATCCAATTACCTTTGTTCATCAGACAGAAGTTGAATGTCAATGTGTGTGCTCTCAGCCTCGTGACACACTTGAACCCAGATAAATACGGTCTCCTGTGTAAAGTGTAAGATGAGTGGTTAATAACTCAGTGATGAGGGCCATCTTATCACCAAGATGTATATACCATTTAGGCCCCCATTACATAAATGAATATACCGCAGTCTCACTAAAAAGCAGCTATTGTAATCGCTAGACTTTAATGCTGGGTTTTAGAAATTCAGTTTCTAAAGGATGGCTCATTAGAGGAGGAACCCTTAAGCCTTAAACCTGCATTAATGGATATTTCTGATAATATTGAGTCAAAGTGCTGTGTGTAATGGAACATGGGTTGCTTGTCGTGCATACAGTAAAGTAATAGTAGTAGCATTCAACTTTGCAGTTCTACATCACAGTTCTGGTTCATATTTACTGTATAGTTAAGACTTAAAAGCTTAATCACCTGCAATGTTTTCCCCAAAAAAATCCATTACAAGTAGATATTTTAGTTGGTGAGGACCAAAATGGAACTAAAAAGAGTAGTCGGTTGTCAGAAACATGACTTCATATGAGCTGGAACCGTCATAATAACTTCATAATCATATTTAGTATTCATAAATACATTGTTTGGATATTTTGTCTGCCTCCACACAGCCACAAATTGATGAATCCATCTCTAACAAAGTAAAATGTTGTAATTTTAACTTTGATATTTAACTACTTTGTTTTGGTTAATGGATATTTGGTAATATACCTTTTCATCAAATAAATTCTTTGTCAGTTCTTGTGAAAGATTTAGTAAAAACTATCCTCAAGGTACCAAGGAGCCAAAATGTGTTAAGATTAGAGCATCCCAGATATATTCTCAGGCAGTGCAGTCTTTCTTCATCTTATCAAATTTCCCCCCTAAATTGTTCTCTCTTAACTCCATTGGGGTATGTTTCATCCAATTTCCACTGTTGTGTTACTACTAATTGGTAACTAATGCATTGTTCTTGGTTCCTCTTTAAACATACATAACTAATGTACAGAGAGACAGCTCCTGCTTAGCAAGGAAATCCATTACACAAACAGCATAGAATTGAAATTAACTGTGAGATGCGCAGGCTTTCTGTAATATATTGTGTTCACATCCTTTGTAATGCTTTTAAACCTCCTTGTTTGCTTTCTGTCAACACCCATGTGTTTGAAGTTTAGGTGTGCAGAGACACTGGACTTTGCAAAATGCTGTACAGTTTAAGGAGACAGATAAGCAAACAGCAGATTCCTATACTGTTAAGTGAATTATAGTACATTGTTTTAATACTCCATTGTAGGGAAGTGTGTTTACTACAGTGCCATATTTATTCATGTTTAAAGCTGGTACAGAAAGCTGTATGCTAATGAGAAATTATATGGTATTGTGCCAGTTTGTATGCAAGGGGACACAAACGGATTGAGACGTTTTCAACCAATGTGAGTCGATGTCGGTTAACAGCTTGTCTTGATTGAATAAACAGAGTAACAGAGAGGATGGGGCATAAGAAAGATGAGAGGGTACATGTTTGATTAGTCTCTGAAGTGAGGGATGTGCCTTAATCCGTCCCTTTACTAATCCCTCGCCTCTTGGATGGTCCGCACTGCCTCGGGGTGAAAAGTGTTAGAAGTCTTCAGTATTGAGCCAGCAGACAGACTGTACTGCTTTTGACATGTCCATCCCAGTATCACACAAATTGAGTATAGATTATTGCCAATTACATTGCGGTGCATAAAACCAAGACATGATGGTGACTATCATTCTGTGATCACAAGGCCAATGCTCGTGGGGTGGCTCAAGGATTGCTGATCCATCTCTTGGGTCAGACTGAAATATTTTTACAATTCTGTAAAGCCATCTGACTTTGGATTTTGCCTGAAATTTCCTTGAATATCATTTGTTTAAATGAGTGTGTCATTTGTTTTTGCCAATGTAATAGTTATAGATTGCAGGCTGCATGATAGTACAATTCTCTTAAGTGTCCTGGATTGGCATAACTAGTCAATGTTAGCACTCCAAATCAATGTTATGGATTGGTACAAACATTGGGTACTGGCATTTATTTTCCACTCATGATTATTTGTTAATATGGTGACTCTGTCTCTTGTTCCTTGTCTTTTCTTCTCAGTCCAAATGTCAGTTCGTGCATAACTTTATGCTAGCAAAAAAAGGACATCCCCATCAGTCTCAGCTACACTTTGTGTTGAGGACCACAACAAAAACGCCTAGTTATGATTGAGGAAAAGAGTGCGGTTGCTGTTAACTTGCCTGACTAATGACTCAAGTATCTCCAGAGAGTTACAACTCGAGCAGCTAGCTAGTTAAAAGTGGCGAGCTACTCAAATGACTATTGACTCATGTGATGAAATGTCAACAGGGATTTGTGAAGGGTCAATTGTGAGGGCATTTGCACGCTGACGTTAGCAGTAAAGCCTCACAGAGCCACCAGCCATTTATGCTGTGAGAGTACTTTTGAAAAGGAACAGTAATAATTCCCATCATGAATGTTTTTGGCATTAAAGATAGGTTATCAAAAAATGTCACTTTAAGTATTTGCTCTCCAGTTCATCTCTTATTCTCATGCCTCATAATTATAACTGTAGGACAATTTAGGTCACAAAAGTAGGGGATGAAATAAAGGACTAAAAAGACTGGCAGCTAAAGCTAATTGTGATTTGCTAAGTACCATTAGAACTTAAAACCTCAGCTCTAGCTTTATCTTGAATACTGCGTTTTAGCTGCCTGTAGCCACTACAGGCTAACATGCCAGAGCCTATCTGCTTCTTTTGAATTAAATTTGTCCAAAAGTGATCCGGGCTAGTTACAGAAAACCTCCGTGCAGAAAGTAGCTGTCATGAAGGACCTGTGCATATTGTACACAAAATGCTTCTGCAGTGGTATCAATATGCAATAAAAAAAACTCATATATGCAATAAATAAAACTCATTAAGGCATTCATGTTATGTCATGGAAATTAATTCTGGAAGACAAATCTACGACGTGTCATCCTGGATATGATTTCAGTCCATCCATGCAGAAAGAAGTTATTGAATGTCAGAAATTTGAAATGGAAATTTGAAATGGAAGTTATTGAATGTCAGAAATTTGAAATGGAATGCAGGGAAAGTAGTGAGGAGAGAAATATCCAAAAACAAAGATGGAGCGAAAAAAAAAAGGGGAGGATGAAACCAATTCATCTGGAAGAGAGGAGACAGAGTCTATGACAGCCTTGCATAATGAGATTTGGTACTCTGTGTAGCTTTCTATTCACCTGAAAGGGAATTAACATAAAAAACACACACTATTCTCCACTCAAATCTTTTCAAACCATCATTGCTCCATATTTATTCCTCCCACTCTCAGTGATTTCAGCATTTGGTGGATCAATCATCTGACTGTTTATTATTAATTGAGTCTCTTTTTTTGACCTGGTTTAAAGGTAGGGAGACGTGTGATCTAACAATATGTTGTATTGCGAAGATGCAAGCTACATACATTTGATGTTGTTGGTTTTTTTTTTCGTTTTTTTTTCCCACATGTGAGTTTTTGCTTTTAATCTTGCCTATTTCATGTTGAGATACTGCTGTGAGCGATGCAAGGAAATAGATGCAGCTGGAGTTTTTGCGCTGGATTTTGTTCCTCTTTGTTGGTTAAGGACACAAAAATATATTGACGTTACAATAACAGCTCAATCTATATGATAAAATGTAGCTGCTGGAAAAGGCAGGTTTCCTACCCCTCCGCAAGGGATGGTATTTTAATGGCTTGCTCTGTGTTCCTTTTTGACAGGCGATACTCTTTTTAGTTTTAGGAGTATACGAATAAACAAAGATATGGATGCATGTTGCACAGAGAGGCGTACACCAACCTACATTTTCGCTTTTTCTCCCACTCACTCATTATTATGAAATATAACATACCAGTCATGCAGTAACCAGCTTTTGAGAGCAAGAGCCCATACTGGCCCCATTGAGTCGTAATGTGTATAACTCACATGGCTTACTGTCTCAAAATCAATGTAACTGACTCTGTATCGTGATTCCAAGCTGTTAAATCACCATAAAGGTTGACTTTTACCTGACGGTGTTGCAGTTGTGCCGTTTGCGAGTGATATCAATGAGCAAATTAATGATGACCTTTAGCCTCTGTGGTCAAGTATATTATTTGAGTGGTTGTTTTTTCACAATAAAATGCTTGTTATTTCATCTGTCTCTGTCTTTCGTGTCTGCTGCACCAGTTGTTGTTGTAATGCAGAAGGGCTGGTAAAGGCTTTCGTCGTGTGAGTGTGTACGCACTTTTTGTGTGCAAGCCGTGACTGCAGTATTTTGTTCTGAGTCAGATCCTGTGAATAGCTCGGCTAATTTTTCCATTTATCCCTGACTCTGCGTTTACAAATCGGCCCTGTCACATCCTATTCATCGGTTCCCGGCCTTTCATTTATTCAACATCCTCCTGTTCTTTTATCACATTCTCTCCGTTTTTCATATTCTTCTTGAACCAATTGGGCCATTTGCACCGAGACCCACAGCGTTGTGCCAAAAAAATGTTGTGTCCAAGTATATCGAAGGTGTTCTTCTGTGAATGCCCAGCCTCCTGTAAACTTTCTTCCCCATTTGTCTTCTTGCTGTCCTCATGTTACCCTTTTTGCCTTAATTTGTAGTCCATTTTCCAATTGCCTACCACATTGGAATATTTAGTTTATATTTGCTTACATTAGGCCAGTGAGTCCACAGGAATAACAAGCTTTGGGAACATTTGTAGTTCAGAAACGCGTGACAACACGCACCAGGTCCTCGCTATGTAAAATCCGAGATGAATATGTATAACTTCCCCCATCTGTTCGATGAATAATCACCATCAGCCTAATTTGGTCCGACAGTGGACTTAGTAGAGCAGCCAATCACAGCCCACTTTGACTTGAAAGCTCACAGTCAAAAACATTTTCAAGAAGATGAGAGCACCAAAGCTTCGCCACTCATTATACCGTGGCACAGATTCAGCTCTGGTCCCTACCTGCCATCTGAATATTCTCATCCTTTGCCATAGTTGTGGCTGTACATTCATGATATTCAATATAATTCAATTTACAAAGCTCACAGTGGTCTGGGTATTCATTGGAACTGTATGAATCACAGCATGTCTATCTTTTCTGTCCCATCCGTCCTCCATTAGTCTGCGTTAGGACAGGGCTCGGTGG